>NC_012876.2:60423266-60731344 GCF_000003195.3 Sorghum bicolor | reverse complement strand
CGGCCAAATCCCGCGCGTCCAGGCGCGCGCGCGGCCACGAAACGGAGGCGCGGGAGAATAGAAGGGAGCGCGGCGACCTCCCTGCTCCTCCAATCTCTTCCCCTGCTCCTCCTGTCCTCCATTCTCTTCCCCTGCTCTGCTGCTCATCCCCGAGGCGCCCCCCGCTGGTCCTGCTCCTCCTCCCGCCGGTCCTGCTCGTCCCCTGCTCCTCCAAGTTCGTCCCCTGCCGCCGCTGCCCTGCTCGTCCTCGACTGGAAGTCTGGAACACCTCCCCGCCGGCCACCACAAGTCCCCAAGGTGAGCTCCCTTCCCTCCCAGCTCCTCCCCTGCTGATCTCCCCTCTTCGCTCTTTGCCTTGCTGTTTGTTCAGTAGCATGCACATTAGCTGCTGCTCTTCTCAGCTGTTTCATTGTTAGTGTGTAATAGACTAATAGGGTGTGCTATGTGCATGCTGTTGCAATCGGTAGGATGTCGACAGAACATCCTGAACCAGCAGTGGCAAATAATCTCCTCAAAAGGAACTCAGATGATGTTGGATGGGAATATGGTGTTCTTGTTGATGCTAGCAACAAGGACAAGGTGAAGTGCAAGCTCTGTGACAAGGAGATGAGAGGAGGGATTTATAGGCTGAAGGAGCATTTGGCTCATGAAGGAAAGAATGTGAAGAAATGCCCAGCAAGAACTCCACAGGCTATGGAGGCTAAAGAGAAGTGCAAGAAGGCACTAGCTGATGCAAAAAGAAAGAGGGAGGAGAAGACTGTTCGTGAGCTAGAAATTAGAGAGGAAGTTCATGTCTCTAGGGTTGGAACAGATTCTGATGAAGTCACCTGTGTTGGAAGTTCAGAGCCCCACAAATTAGGACCCATCGACAAATGGACACGTGTTATTGATCCTAAAGCAAAAGCAGCTGATTCTTTCAAGCAACAACAGCTGAACAAGGATCTTTGGAATGAAAGAACCAATGAGGTGCACAAGTACATTGCAAAATGGGCCTATACACATGGTAAATTGCTAGTATACTATGCTGTTTTTACATTTCAAAGTTCATTAGATGTTTTTTCCTGTACAGAACACTAATTATGCTTCTTTTCAATGTTGTGTTGGCAGCTATTGCTTTCAATGCACTTGATAATGATGAGTTCAAGCAAATGTGTGAAGCAATTAGACAGTTTGGTCCAGGTTATGTACCTCCAACTCAGAATGCACTGCGAGGGAAGTTGCTGGAAGACGAATATGAAAGAACAAAGAGTTTGCTGCAGGAGCGTGAAGCCGAGAAGATGAAAAATGGTTGCTCTATTATGACTGATGCTTGGTCAGATAGGAAGAGGAGAAGCATAATGAATGTGTGCACCAATTGTGCTGAGGGAACCTCCTTCATCAGCTCTAAGGAGATGTCAGATGTCTCACATACCAGTGAGCTCATCTTTGAACTTGTGGACAAAGCAATTGAAGAGATTGGTCCAAACAATGTGGTGCAAGTAGTGACTGACAATGCCTCTAACAACATGGGAGCAAAGAGGCTATTGGAAGAGAAGAGACCACACATATTTTGGACATCTTGTGCAGCTCACACAATCAACCTTATGCTGCAAGGAATTGGCAACATGCCTCGGTTCAAGAAAGTGGTTGACCAAGCAAAGTCATTTACCATATTTGCCTATGGCCACACAAGGACATTGGAGTGCTTGAGATGCTTCACAGAGGGGAAAGAGGTAGTGAGGCCAGGAGTGACTAGGTTTGCTTCAAACTTTCTCACTTTGGCTAGCATGCAAGAGAAGAAGGACCAGTTAAGGAAGATGGTGGTTCATAGTAAGTGGGACACATTGAAGGATGTGAAATCAAAGAAAGGAAAAGAGGCAACAACAACTATATTGAGTCCAAGCTTTTGGAGGGATGTGAAGCTAACATTGGCTGTTTTTGAGCCATTGGTCAAAGTCCTCCGTTTGGTTGATGGTGAAGTGAGACCATCCATGGGTTTCGTTTATGGAGAACTACTAAAGGCAAAGAAACAGATCAAAGATGCCTTTGGAACTGTTGAGGCTCGGTTCAAGGATGTAATTGCTGTTGTTGACAAGAAGATGAATGGAAGACTTGATTCTCCATTGCATTTGACAGCCTATTTGTTGAATCCTCACTATAGCTATAGTGACCCATCAATATTTGATCAGCCCAAAATATCAGAAGGGTTCATAGCTTGTGTTGAGAAATTTTATTACCATGATGAGGACATGCAGCATCAGGCTGCCAACATTGAACTAAAGAAGTTTCAGAATAGAGAAGGACCCTTTAGCAAAAAGCTTGCTAGGACTTTTGAAAATTTTGATTACAACCCAGGTAGAGGTACTTCCTGTTCCTGATTCCTAAACAACATGGCTGAAGGTTGTTTGCTGCTGTTTTCTAAACTAATAGAGGTGTTCTTTTTTTATTTCAGCATCATGGTGGAGATTGTATGGATATGAAACACCAGCTTTACAGAAGATGGCTACAAGGATCCTATCTTTGACATCAAGCTCTTCTGGTTGTGAAAGAAATTGGAGTGGGTTTGAAGCGGTTAGTACCTATCTATTATGAACATTTCATTTTCAGCAGCATTACAATTAAATTGTAGAAGTAGAACTAAGAATCCTCTTTTTCAATTGTAGATACACACTAAGAAGAGGAATAGGCTTACTACAGCCCGCCTCAACAAGCTGGTGTATATCCAATTCAACTCCAAGCTGCTTAGTAAGAGAGAAAAGATCAAGTCAAAGAAAATCATTGATGTTCTTTTATCTAGTGATACATGTGAAGCTCAAGGTTTTCTCCAAGAAGGTGGGGATGATTGTGCATTGGTTGAATTTAGAGATGGGGAGGAAGATGAGATGGAAGGTACAGGGATACCTTGGTCTGTCATTGGAGAGGCAGTGGGAGCAGATGAACAGCTTGAGAGGCGTAGAAGTACAAGAGTGAGGGAGCTCTATGAAGGAGAAGAATTTGAGTCTGAAGAAGAAGAGTATGAAGATGAGAATAGGGACTACAGTGAAGAAGAAATATGATATGTACTGCAGCTGTGTCACCTTGTTTATGTGTCTGTGTGCCTTCTTTTATTATTTGTGAGACCTGAACTAAGAACTATGTGTTTGTGCTGTGCTTTATTTATAAATTGTGTTGTGCACTTCTATTATTGTCCAGCTGGAGGTATGGTGTGCTCATGGATGGGAGGCTGCTGAAATCATCCAGATAAGTCACAATTTAGTGTCCTATACTCCTATCTAGCTGTCTATTGAGTATTGAGTTATTGACTAATACTAGCTGTAAAAATGTGTTGCAGTTGCAGCCATGCAGGAGCTAGGAACAGGCAGGAGTAGGACTCAGGTATGTCTACTACTCTACTGGCACAAATACTGAGTCTTTGACTCATATATAGTAGTTATATACATATATATATAGACATATATAGTCAATAGTCATATATATAATATATATATAATTTATGGCTATATTGCCAAAACGCCTAGGAAAACGCCTAGGAGCGCCTAGGACCGAGTACTCCCGACTAGGCGCTAGGCAATGGGTCAGCGCCCCGATTACGCCTAGCGCCTAGCTGAACTTTGATAAAAACTAATTGCACAGTTTGGTCGGAATTGACGAGACGAATCTTTTGAGCCTAGTTAGTCCATAATTGGACAATATTTGTCAAATACAAACGAAAGTGCTACTATTCCTATTTTGCAAAATTTTTTGGAAGTAAACAAGGCCTAATAATAGTGTTGGTAGCTGCATCTGCGGCTAGAAAGAAAGCAATACTACCCTTGGTCATGGATACATGCCATTATAGAAATAGGGGCACTATGCAGCTAAACTTTTGAAACTTTATCTATGTATCTATATCATTCCATTTTTTTTCTACAAGGAACATGAATATATATGAGTATATTTGCCTCAAGAAGTAATTCCATAATATCATTGATATTGATGGGTTTTATAAATATATTATGATGAAAACGAATGGTCCAAGTAACATTTTGGGCGGGGGCCATGTCAATGTCCAAAACAATGTGTTCTGACCAGAGGGAATAACTAAATATTGTTATTCAGACAGTATTTCTCAGTGAGGATACATACCAGGGTCACACCATGAAATAACAGGCAAGCGCTTGCCTGATCGAAATGTGGAGGCTTGAAATAAATCTTCATCACTAATGATAGTAGACAAATGGTAGTATCAATTACTCGTAAATGTGTTTAAGAAAATAAAATTACCACATGTTATTGTCAAGAGCATGGAAGTACCTTATGCTTCTTGGTACAATGAGTTCAGAGGGGTAAGTTGAACACAATGAATAACTAGAATTAACTCTAGTTAGCCTCCACCATTCGTTACAAAAAGAAACTTCCTCAACTCCCTGTAGTGGTAAACTTCTCCTAAAAAGACGAAAGTATTCCCTCAAGAGACGCCACTTTGGCTCAGAATCATTCTTAATGGCGGATGGGTCACAAGAAAATGCGTATAGATCCCACAAATTAGCAGGTTTAGTGTATCTCCTCAAAGCATCAAACACTTCATTTTTCTGAAAAGAGAAGCATCACAAGTAAAATCTAATAGATTCAGCATGCATGGAAAAATAATATGCTAAAAGAAACAACTTCATACAGAATTGAAATAAGGTACCTGCTTTGTTTTGGGAACAAAAGCGAACACAATGATTCTCATGTCTTTGCCTGACCAAAAGTAGATAAGTAAAACACAAAGATCATTACATAATCCTTTATCAAATATTGTAAATAGAATAGTTAATGTGATCATTAGAAAAAACATGTGGACCCACCAACAACAAACTAATTCTAACTATCATAACGAAAATCAGTACACAAACTTTAACAGAAATTGCAAAATGGAATAGATATGGCAACTAGGAGAAAAAACTGTAGATCTGCCAACAATAATACAAGCAAAGTAAATGTAAATGACATACGGGAAAAACGCTTCACAAGAAAGTTGAAGCTAACAAGTTCTCTTTATTTTAATCCTAATCTTCGACAAAAAAAAAGGATGGATAGACGCAAATTACAATGTGATCAACAAAATGAACCCCTGACATCAGTAGTATCATTCAGAGAGACATCTTTTCATTTTTTCACAAAAATTCTACTCAAGTTAATTATAAGGCAGAGTTGAAGTTGGGCGTATAATTAATTATGCTCACAGGTGACTCAGTACAGACTACAAAATTACCAATGACTTGAAGAAGTTCACGGGGGCGGTTCTTATCAGAGAGGTGGGGCAAGGGTTGGAGCTTCACATCCTGCAAAGAAACTGATCTAGTCAATCATTTAAAGAACAGTTTGCAAGTGTGGTAAGCACAAGCTACATAACTATATAGTCCTGGGCTAATAAGGCAAACATGGAAAGGGTGAAGAAGTCCAACATATGTTACTTTAGACTTACGTCATTTAGCTTCTCAATTGTCGTCAGTGGAATGGTACCCAGCTCTATGACACATTTTTTTGCTTGGCTCTGCAAATGGTCACATGATTAAAACAACAATGAGGGGAAGAGGGAGGAATTCCTCACTGCAAAATCAGTATTCAGTATGACCAGTTGAACATAGAAAATGCAAGGTGTGATCTATCGCATATCCATGCAGAAAGCAAATCAAGTCATTTTCGGGATTCCAGATCAATGGAACAGAGTTGATGGAGAAAAATATGTTGCCAAAAATAAATCTTACATAGTAAAATCATACTGTATTGAATATGCAGGAAACATCAAAATCACTTAAATTATCATATAATGGTCATAATAGAAGAATAGCATGACTTCTTACCACAAAGAGAAGCCGGAAATTTGTAACTGAGAGTGTACCAGCCTCACGGTTGTTTAGTAGAACAACTCCATGGCCCTAAGGAAGGAGAGAGATAAAATTCAAGATGGGCATGCGAAAATCCGTCTCTTACAAACTTGAGGCACAAAAACAAGTCACTTATTTATTAAGTAAAAAAAGGTAACTTGCCTAACCCCAAACAGGGTATGACATGGCAAATCATCATGGATACGCAATTATAGTAAGGTCAGCTGCTTGTCATTCTGAAACCCTAAATAAATTAAAAGTTTCTATTTCTATATATATACTTGACATAGCCAAACTACATTTGACATTCAGATGTTCAATATTCTGAATGCTAAACAGTAAGCAAAAATAGCAAGCATGCTGCACCTGATATCACTGCCAAAGAGTATCCGATGAGCTTTTGAATGCGCCGTTAATACTTTATCTCCAGTATGTAGCCAAAGGGCCTCTAGTCCATCTGGTTAGAGAGCCTCAGCGGCAATCCGCAGGTCCTGGGTTCGACTCCCTCGTGGGACGAATTTCAGGCTGTGGTTAAAAAATCCCCTCGTCTATCCCAAGCCAAAGCACAGGTCAAGAGCCGGCCCACTCACAGGTTACGGTTCCCTGTGTATGGATGGGGCCGGGGTTCGGGGATTTTCTTGGTTTGTGTGAGAAGACTTTCTTCTTAAGTACAATACCCAGGGGGGCAGTCTTGACCCCTCGCAAGCCGAGTTTTTTTTTTATTTCCAGTATGTACCAGAAAGATGCTCTCATAATGTTTTTGGCGCATTTGCTGCTATGAAGCATTTGTTTATTAGTCTGGTTTTGACAACTGGACTAGTTGTTTTCAGTTTTATCCTGGGCAACGACATTCCCATACTTGCACCTTACTGGTAACATTGGAGGAGCCGTTAATGATATATGAAACTTTTCACTTTCAAAATTCATATCTGGTATGCCATTGGTCTGTCAACTCCAAAAGAACCCTCACACTAGCCCCACTGAGGCTGAGTACAAGAAATTCATTGGATGCCTCAAACATGCTTTATTATTTATTTTTCTATAAACTGCAACATGGCAGAATTCATCTTATATAGATCCACTGCTCCAACAATAACATCTGCTAGTACGTGATAATATGATAGCATCTAGACTTGAGAAGAATACATGAAAGGCATACCGATCGATTTTGTTGCAGAAACTAATAGGTTCAATTTTGATGCAATCAGACTAATTCGGCAATGGCAGGAAAATGTGCATCATCAGTTAACCTAATAAGGGTAAGACAACCCACACGATTGTCCTTACACAGCAGCTATCAAAGCATGAAAAGCTTGTGGAAATCGGGGATTAAGTAAGTGGGGTCAAAAAATCGAGGTTACCTGTGCGAGCACCTCCTCGTCCTCGAGCAGGAAGTCGTCCATGCTCTCCTTGACGGCCTGGCCCGACCTCCGCGGCCTCGGATCCTTGAAAGCGAGAGACGGCAGCACGCATCAGTACGGAGATCGCAAACACGAGGCGGAAGCTAACCCTAGCGGCGTAGCTCCAGCACGGACCCAGCCCACGCGTGCTGCGCTGCGGGGAAGGGGGGGGGGAAGGCCCTGGTGCGCGCTCGTGGCGGTGGCCCCCGTGCGCCCGTCCGTGCCCCTAGTCGCGTGCCTGCCTACCACCCACCTAGCGAACCGAATTCCGAGCCCTCTCCCCCAGCCACACACGAGCGGGACGCGTAGAGAGGCGTACAGACACGCGCGCGCAAGCGCCGGGAGGACAAGCGGCGGGGGTTGCGCGGGAGCGAGCGAGCGAGCGGAGGCAGCGGCAGCCGCGGGGAGGGGAGAGGCGGCCGTACCTCGATTTGGTTCCAGTCGATGGCGTCCCAGCTGCCGGAGCCATCCATCTCCGGCGAGCCGCGGCGGTGGCAGCAGACAGCGGTGGGGCGAGGTCCGTGCGCTTGCGCTTGCGCGTGTGCTTCCCACGGCGTCGCGTGGTCGCGGCGAGAGGGAGAGGGAGAGCGGTGGGGGAAGATTAATAATTAATTAAAACAAGGAAAGAAATGTGTTCGCTTGCCTTGTTCTGGTCTGTCCGTGTCCGTGTCCGTTCGTCGGGCACGCTTTGGCTTGCGGCGTAGGCGACCTGACCGTGCCCGACGCGGCCTGGTTGGTTGTCGGGGTAGCGTGACGGGGTCGGGAGTTTGGTTCCAAACATCTTGATCTTGTGCGTTGCTACAAGTTTTCGTTTTCCTCGTCCGTTTCCGTACGCACGACAACTTCGTTTTGACTCGGCGCTCGTTCGAATTCAAATCTCTGTGTTGTTTGTTTGTTTGTCTGTCTCTGATGATCGATCATCATCGCGTGAGAAATTACTAGCGCTTGTGCTTTCTTGAAGGAAAACTAATTTTGATTCTGTAGACCTTGCATTAGAGCATCTCCAACAGTTGGCCAAAAACACTTGGCATCCTTGAAAAATTGGCAAAAGGGGCAAAAATACATCTCCAACAGTTTGGCAAACACATTTGGCAAATTGACACGCTTGGCAAATTCATGAGCCGCGCTCGTAGTTATCCGCCGCGCAGACTCGCTTGGCAACGCGCGATCCCTCTTCTTCTTTCCCTTTCCCGCGCGGCAAGTGAAACTTTTGGCTCGTCGTCTTTCAGGTCGCCCTCGTTGTTCCTCCCAGACCGGCGTCGTTTGAAGGACCGTCGCGAGACCAGGTGCTCCAGCCGGAGATCTCGATCTGAAGCTGTGCCCCACCGCACAGGGAAACTTTCCACTGGTGCACAGGAAACTTTCCACTGGTAAGCAATAAACTTTCCACCGGTATACAAGAAACTTTTTATTAGCACACAAGAGGTTTTCCACCGGTCTACAGAAAACTTTCTACTAGCGCACAGGAAACTTTACTTTCCACCGGTATACAAGAAACTTTCTATTAGCGCACAAGAGGGTTTCCACCGGTCTTCTTGCGCGATCCGGTGGAAGGGAGAAGGAGAGTCCGTCGGTTGCAAATAGGTAATTGTGGGCCCGTTTTTTTATGTTTGTTATGTCATTTTGGCAAACTATTGGAGATCATCAAATATTTGACTTGCCATCCTTTTTATCAACTTGCCAAAAGTCAAGATTTGCCAAACAGTTTTTGCCAAACTGTTGTATAGATAGTGTATCATAGACTTCATATACAAAACCTGATAATGGTCTCAAATCCAGACCAAACCCACATCAAACCATTCTATGTAGCAGCTTCGGTCTAATCCAAATCACCCCCACCACACCACCTCGCTTGGCTTAAAGCATTACTCGCTGATTTATTGTAAAAAAACACTATTAAATGACTGACAATTTTGATAGATAATATTAAACGAACAAGCTAGCTTCAAATCTTAAGATTAACAAAGTCACTACAAACACTAATAATTTCATTCAATCCTAGAAAATGCAAACACACATGTCAAAGTCAATGACTTAAATCCATGTAGGCAGGTTCCACCACAATAAATCTAATAATTTGTAATCTATGTATATCTTTTATAGAGATAATCCCACTATAAATCTATCTTAATCAATTTTCACCTAAACGACCGATTAAATGGTCGTTAAACGACAAACGATGGCAAACTATTTTGTTTAGGGGGTAAACAAAAAATTAAACAGTTGACTGTTTAAACAGTCAAAAAACGGAAAAAGCGATCTAAACGGCCTAAACGGAACCGTTGTAAACGGTATTAAACAAGCTAAACGGCTGTTTAGACAAACACCGCGTGAATCTAGTTGAATTTTACATTAACAATTTATATACTTAAAATTATTATATTTACAAATATGTACACCTGATTTGTTACACGCATAAATATGTATATTTGATTCTTCTAACATGCATAAACATATATACATACTAAAATAAATAATTTTTAGCTGCATAAATATGTATAAAATGTTAGAATAATAGATTTTACATTAAAAATTATGTATATTTTTGTAATATTGTGTAAAACCGTTTAGACCGTTTAAATACTGTCTAAATCGTTTAAACGCTAAACGAAGGGTGACCGAATGTTTACTACTTAGCGTTTAGGATAACATTGATCTCAATATGCAAGTTATCCACGTCATCATCCTCAACTAACTATCCATGTCATCTCCCGCTAACAGCTATGTCTTTGCACTAACTTTCAACCTCTTAATACAAACTATCCACATCATCTCTACTTGATGTCATTCTAAATCCATCATAATCATGTAGCAACTTCTAGTGTCATCACAAAATAAAACCAGAAAAATGTGAGCAGATATATTAAGTTGAAAGCATAAACACATGTGGATAGATTCCACCACAGAAAACATAACTAACGAACCTACGGTCAGTTTCCACATTAAGGCCTTGTTTAGTTCAAAAAAAATTAGGAAAACGACATTGTAGCACTTTCATTTTTATTTGACAAACATTGTCTAATCATAGAGTAACTAGACTTAAAAGATTCGTCTCATAATTTATAGGCAAACTGTGTAATTAGTTTTTATTTTCATGTATATTTAATGCTTCATACATGTACCGTAATATTCGATATGACGGAGAATCTTAAAAAGTTTTTGGTTTTTGGGGTCAACTAAACAAGGCCTAATTCTATGTTGTATGTTAGTTTGATGTCAACTTATATATATACCACGTGCAGCTTATTAGTGCGCCTACAGCATCGTAGAAAAAAGTGACCTTAAGGTCGGCTATAGCATTGTGGGAGTGGCCATAAGTTAGACTACAAACTACAACTAAGGGCCTATTTAGTACAACTCATAACAACTTCTTGAGCTATTGTGAGCTGAGTTTTTTTTTTTTGCCAAACATCTTTTTTTCTTCTTATTTCATAAAGACATGAGTTGGAATAAAGTTGAAAAAAGTAGCTTATCCTAGCGCTGTCTCTCTCCCATTTATTTCTTTTATGCATGTACGAAGCTACTAGTGAAGGTATTTTGCTAGATAAATTTTTCAAAACAACTCAACTTTACTTAAAAAGTTCCTCATGAAGATTTTTCCTTAAAAAAATAACTTCACTAGTGAATTAAACTGTGTCAAATAGGGTCTAATTTTGATCATATGCTTGTGATTGACCACAAGAAAAAAAAAGTACAAAACTCTCTTTTCTCCATCCAGTCTCCTTTCTCTTCGACATGTTGCCCGCACTAGTGACATGATGGAAGTGGAGATGGGAGGTCAAGTTTTTCAGTGGAGGGCACAACATAATCGTGTCCTGCTTCGTTGGGCCGGCCCTAGGGGAGGGGCAAGAGGTGCAATACCCTAGGGCCTAGCCCATACAGAGGCCCAAACATACATATGCACACAGAAAAAGAAATAGTCAAGGGGCTTCCGTCTTCCACGTCTCTGTTGTGGCCGCACGATGCTGCCGGCCCTCGCTAATCTCGCCATCATTCATTGATCACTGTAGCCCACTCGCGGGCCTCCCGAGTCATGTACAGTTGTCCTATCCCATCCATGTTAGAACGAGGGGAGGACACGGACGGCGATGCCGAACAATACAAGGGGCGCGGATGGGGGAGAGGACGACACCGGTGTACAAGTACAAATGCGAAGAGCCAAGAGAAGAGGATGGATGATAGATGCAGTAGTCGAGATTGCACTTTTTTATTTGTTGAGTGAGCCCCACATTTATAGTCAAGTTAGACTTAGGCCTTGTTTAGATCCAAAAAGGTTTTGGATTTTGATAATGTAGCACTTTCGTTTTTATTTGATAAACATCTAATTATAGAGTAACTAGGCTTAAAAGATTCGTCTTGCGATTTACAAGCAAACTATGCAATTAGTTTTTATTTTCATCTATATTTAATGCTCTATGTATATGTCGCAAGATTCAATGTGACGAGGAATCTTGAAAAGTTTTTGGTTTTGGGATAAACTAAACAAGGCTTAAAATTGTAGCTATGGCAACAAACAGTGCTCAAATAGATGAACCCCATCTTAAGGTCATTTTACAATCTACGCAGCAACATGCTTGCCCTCAAGAGCATCTCTCCATAATCCAATTTGAGAGCCATCTTTCAAATTAAATCCTGCATTGTAAATTGGTACGATCTTTCACTCCGATGGAACACATCTAAAAATGAAAATCCTTTGCCTTTTAGCATACACCGGACATCATCTTGTTTTTATAATATATTTATTTATTTCTCACTAACTTTTTGTCAAACTCCGTCTCCACTACTTAATTTTAAAAGACTACTTGGACAAGAGACATTTGATTTGTAAATCCAGATTTTTTTTTATACCTAAAACTTGTTGATCTAGTTGGCAGGCGACAAGTCTAACTTGACTATATATTTTTACTTCAAAGATCAAAAAAAGAACGTCATCCACAGCCTAGCATAAAGATCGGGTACACTGCATTTTCTTATGGAAAACATCTCGATTGTTTACCTTAGCCGTTGACTTCTGACCAATCAACTTCTTGTTTCGCCACGAACTTAGACCTTGTTTAGTTTCCAATTTATTTTGGTTTTAGGGACTGTAACACTTTCGTTTTTATTTAAAAATTATTTTACAATAATAAACTAACAAGGTTTAAAAGATTCATCTCGCGATTTACAGATAAACTATGTAACTAGTTTTGGTTTTTGACTATATTTAATGCTCTATACATGTGCCGCAAGATTTAATGTGATAGGGAATCTTGAATTTTTTTTGGTTTTTGGGTGAACTAAATAAGGCCTTAAAGTACTTCTTTTCAAATCTAAAATTATTAAATTAAAAAAGATAGTGGCAGTGGAAGTCAGAAGTAGACCACTCATGCATGCGACATAGCCAGGTATTGATGAAAAATAGAATGGAAAGATATGTATTATACTTTTTTTTGTGATATCCGAAGATGCACTACGGTAGGAAGAATAACTAAAAAAATAAACCCTTGTAAAAAAACTAAAATAAAAAAGTTGGAAGAAAAAAAGAAATAAACGACCACGATGGGACTCGATTATTAAATTAAAAAAGATAGTGGCAGTGGAAGTCAGAAGTAGACCAGTCATGCATGCGACATAGCCAGGTATTGATGAAAAATAGAATGGAAAGATATGTATTATACCTTTTTTTTTTATATCCGAAGATGCACTACGGTAGGAAGAATAACTAAAATAAACCCTTTTGTAAAAAACTAAAATAAAAAAGTTGGAAGAAAAAAAGAAATAAACGACCACGATGGGACTCGAACCCACAATCTCCCGCTCCGGAGGCGAGCGCCTTATCCATTAGGCCACGCGGTCTGAGATGTATATGTGTTTGGGTCACTTTGCTATCTGAGATAAATTGATCATGGTGCTAAGACTAAAACGACTGGATTAACAGTTCTCTTAGTCAACCTCATTCTCCGTTCGAAAGGGCTAAGTACAAGGCCCATACCAATTGGGCTCTCACGCTGTCAGCTAGCTAGTCCGCTGATCCACAATGAGGCCTGTTAGAAAAAGGGAAGAAACCTGGTATTGCCTTGGTTTTTTTTCCCGGTCCACTGCACAGATTGCCAGGAATTCCCTGTGTTCTATTTTGGCCTGTTTAGTTATAGAATTTTTTGCAAAATAGTTAGGGTCCGTTCGTTTCATCTGGATTGGATGCCCTGGAATTATTCCAGGTGGATTGGTATGTTTATTTCTACTAATATAGATTAGCTGGAACAGTTTCCAGCCTCAAACCCTGTCAAACGAACAAGGCCTTATTATGGTACTTTTATTTATATTTGATAATAATTATTTAATTATGCTCAAAAGATTCGTCTTATAAATTATATATAAACCGTAGAATTAGTTATTTTTTTATCTATATTTAATGCTCCATGCATATATCATAAAATTTGATTTGACGGGTAATTTTGAAAATTTTTGAGAATCCGTGCTATCACATTTGCAGCGAGGTGTTATGGGAACAAGTGCCGAGCAAAAGGAAAAAAGATTCCAGCGTTCTATTTTTTATGTAGAGAATGTTGCTGTTTTTTCCAAAAAAAAAACACACGCATGTTCCATCTTTTTTTATTGTATTAATTGCAAATAACATCACAATCAGAGCGGATTTAAAATTTGGTACATATTTTGGAAGAAAATTGATTTGAAAGTTTCAAAATCCATGCCATTGGCATAACGGAGCCCTTCGAAGCCAAGTATTTACGGCTCGTTGCTCCCAGTTGATTTTTTTAGCCAAACGGGGGTGGGGACGGGGGTGGGGTGGGGTGGGGGGGGGGGCCTCTCCACCTAAATTTCATTAGAACTCGACCGAGTAGCACTGATACAAGACAGGGGTAGCTATGCCAGTCGTTCAGAGTGGTTACAAGGGCATCATTTTTTATGCGTTTTCACCAAATTACAAAGTCATTACAAACATGATTAATGATGAGCCGGGCATTGCTTTTTTTTCACTGCTGGAAATCTTGCAATTCCTGGTATCCCACAGCCTCCATAAAATAGTGAGAAGGGTGAACGGCCGAAAGCTTGAATCCAAGTGTGGAAGAGTAACAAAGTCCCAGATATCCTCAGTGACCAGATACGAGGGGGCTGTTTGGTTGTCCGCATAAGACTATACATGCATCTCTAGATGCAGCGGGGCCGTGTTTGGTTGCCTGCATGCAGCTTTGGGCCAGGCTCTGGGCATGCAAAAAAGAGCTCTCAGCTAGGCTGAGAAGGAACGTCCGAATCGGCCGTTCCTGGCCAGCCAGGCTGGGCAGATGCAGCCGTTTACGTGACTAACGGTGTATTAGTGCGTGATTAGTAAATATTAAGTGATATTAGTGTACTTTGAAGTTGATTAAGATATAATTAGATAAAATAAAACCTATAAGAGTGTATTCGTACAAAAATAAAAATTATAATTATAATCTTATAATATTTTTATTTCATACAACTTACCTTCGTACAGGCAACCAAACAGCATCTAATCAGAGCCTGGCTCCACATATGTATACAACCAAACTAGGCTTCTTGCATGTATCCGTCCAGACCAAAGACAGTCTGGCTCCCTAGAGCTGGCCTGGTTGAGATGAGAAGGGAACCAAACAGCCCCGAGATGCCTCATGGATGCATCGCTGACACTAATCACTATCTACGACGTGTTTAGAGTACAGATTGGATCGAGTGCTTAGCCTGTCCTTGAAAAAAAGCCATGCAAAAATCTTCACCTTGTTGGGAATGGTCGTACCCCAGATTTTGTTGTCGTGTTGATTCGTGTCTAGAGCAGCATATGCGTCCTTTGTTGTGAAGGGCTTCCCTGTCCCATCGTTAAGCCTGACATCCTGCAAGGTAGACACAAGATCATCTAGCTGGGCGCTAGCGGCCTTAGTCAGGCGCGGCCTGAAGCACAATTCAAACCTGTTCTAGAAAACATGTTGCACCGATACATTAGGTTGAGTAGCGTGGGAGAAAAAGGCAGAGTGAGAGAAACATATAGGGCGTCTTAGGAGCTAGTGATCAAACCAGAAAGTGGTTGATGAGCCATCTTGGATCTAAACATAAGTGATAGAATGATAAGCATTGAGTTCACCATTGATGATCTTCCAGCGGGGAAGGTTGAACTTTAGGTCCCGTTTGGTTGGGGCTGATTTTTTTTATCAGTTTATCACCAATCACATCAAATATTTGGACACATACATGAAGTACTAAATATAAAACATTTACAAAACAAAAAATACGGATAGAGAATAATTTGCAAGATAAATATTTTGAGTAAAAAAACAAAAATGCTAGTTTTTAGCACCCCAACTAAACAACCCAAATACTAGATCTACAAACAGAATGTCCGTAATTAACGGAGCCCCCCGCCTGGCGATCGCGAAAGCGACTTCGTCCCCGACCTCGTTCTAGGCCGCCGCCGCCGGCGCCCTAGACCAGCCACGCCGGTGACCGCTCGGTCCCGGTGACCACACCCTGTCGCCAACACGCAGTTGGTGCCAGCCCCCGCAGATCGTCGGTTAGCCATTCTTGGCGCCGCCGACCACAGATTACCCTTAGGGTTGTGCCGCTTAGGGCCCCTAGGTCGGGTTCCCATTGCGACTGCGTCTGGTGCGCAGGTCGCCTTGTTTTTTCTGTGTCTCCAGGCGATCTCGTATGGCGTCGACAGGAGACGGCGGATCGGGGGATGGGAGTAAAACCCCAAAGCCCAATGTAACGGAGTTGTTCCGCAATCTCAAACTCACTGAGGATGAAGTTGCCATCCTGGAGTTCAGTGATGATGAGGATTCAGACACCATGGCACCAACCGAATGGACCTTGGTGGGGAAGGTACTTTCACCGGCTCCGGTACACGTCACTACTGTGCGCTCGGCCATGAGACCGGCTTGGGGTAACCCGATCGGACTCAAGTTTCGGGCGATAGGGGAGAAAGAAGACAACCTGTTTGTGGTGGAGTTTGGTAGTGCGCGTGACAAGGAAAGGGTCCTTGGTGGATCGCCATGGATGGTGGGCAAGTACTCGGTTCTGCTACAAGAATACGATGAGAAACTCTGTGCAGCAGACATTAAGTTTGATCGCTTAGATCTTTGGGTACGTATCCTAAACCTCCCGCTCGGCTGGATGAATCGTTCAAGGGGATCTAGGGCGATGGGCCTGATTGGGCAGGTGGTGGAAATGGATGTGGATGCTGATGGGAAGGCGAGTGGAGCCTTTCTACGTGCTCGCGTCTCCATGGAGATTGACAAACCAGTGAGACGGGGGATTCTACTGAGGGTCAACAAGACAGATGAGCCTCGCTGGTTCCAGGCTCAATACGAGAAGCTACCCTATATGTGCTTTGCCTGTGGGATAATTGGACATTCAGATATGGAGTGCCCTACTCCGGTGGCTCGTGATGAGGATGGCAAACTGCCGTATGATGTCAACCTAAGGGCTCCAGAGGAAAAGAAACGCAGACTTCAATCCTTTGCTGCTGCGGCTGCGGAATCCTTTGGCAGTGGCTCATCCTCAGGACTGCGTCGCTCGGATTCCACCGGGAGGACAGGTGGGAAAGCACCACTTTCTGGGGATAGTACCCGTCGCTCTGCTAGCCAGGTCGGGAACTCAGAAGAACCGGAAGTTCAGTCTCCAATGAAACAACAACAAAAGGGAAAGGAACAGGGGGATATGGCTGCTGTGTCCAAAGTCAGTAGGCAACTAGACATACAGGTTCTGGAGGAGGACTTTCGGCAGGTCCCTCGCAAGAGGAAGTCGAAACCGCTCCCTAAGAATGCACAAACACCTGACCCCAACGTGGCCCTTGGGAGCTCCAGCGCCCTTGTCCCTGCGGGCGTGGTGAACTCCCGTGTGAACCTTTTTGATGCCACGGTGGATAGCAGTGGCAACAGTTTGATTGAGATTCTTAAGAAGCAGAAGAGGGGCAACAACCAAAATGCAGGATCGGCGGCGGCTGTGGATGACAGCCCCCGCCGGGCACAATGAAAACATTATGTTTGAACTGCCGGGGTCTGGGGCGATCCGAGGCAGTTCAGGAACTTCGTAGCTTGGTACAGCTACATCGCCCCAATTTGGTACGATCTCTAGGCCTTGCTAATGGCTTAGGGGTGGGGAGTTTTGGTAGGGGGGGAGGTCTCGCACTCCTTTGGTCCCGGGATATTGTGGTGAGACTTCAGAGCTGCGACAAACTTCACATTGATGTCGCAATTCTGGACCCGGGTACACAAGCTCCAATGTGGAGATTCACTGGGTTCTACGGTGAGCCTAGACGTGAACTGAGAGGCAAAAGTTGGGACTGTCTGAAGTTCCTCAATACGCAGAGTGAGCTCCCATGGCTGTGCGCGGGAGATTTCAATGAGGTGCTGGAGGCACATGAGCAGTTTGGGGGGTAGAGTCGGCCGGAAAGACAAATGGATGGCTTTAGGGAAGCAGTACAGGTCTGTGGCCTCATGGATCTGGGTTTCATTGGACTCCCCTACACTTGGGACAATAGACAAGAAGGCAGCAACAATGTAAAGGTTCGACTGGACAGGGGTCTGGCGAATCCTGCTTTTCTTGACCTTTTCAGAGATACGAAAGTATGGCATGTGCAGACGACTGAATCTGATCACTGTTGCCTTCTCCTGGAATGCTTTCGAGCCAAGCCGAGCGGGCGTAGGGCACGGCGCCGTTTTAGATATGAAAATATGTGGAGGCGTGATCCTTCCTATACTCTAGCAGTCGAGAGTGCTTGGCAGGAGCCTGATGACCAAGCTTCGATGAGTCAGGTGGCGAACCGTCTTGGAGAACTTGACCGGTCAATATCCGACTGGGATCAGACTACTTTCGGGTCAGTCCGTAAGAATTTGGCTAAATTGCGGAAAGACTTAGAAAGGATTAGAGGACAATCCCTTGGTACTGGTCCGTCTCGGGATAAAAGAAGAGTGATGAAGCAAATCTCAGAGATGCTATCAAGGGAAGAGGAAATGGAAAAACAGCGTTCTCGTGTGGAGTGGCTAAGAGAAGGTGATCGTAACACAGCCTTCTTCCAAGCCAAGTCACGAGAACGAGCTAAGGGTAACCAGATCAACGCACTTCTGCATGCGGATGGAGTAAGGGTATCTGAGCAGGCTGATATCGAAGAAATGGCGAGGCAATTCTATACTGAACTGTTCACTGCTCAAGCACTTCTGGAGACTGACACGATTCTTAACTGTGTCCCAAGGAAAGTTACGCCTCAGATGAACGAGGAGTTAATGAAACCCTTTGCCGCCGAGGAAGTTCATAGTGCACTGTTTATGATGGGTCCAAACAAAGCGCCTGGACCTAATGGTTTCACAGCGGGTTTTTTCCAGTACCACTGGCACTTGCTGGGACCTAGTATCACTAGAGCAGTGTTGAACTTCCTTAATGGAGGGGAATTGCCAAGCGAGGTAAATATGACGACAATTGTGCTTATTCCCAAAATTAAGAATCCTCAGGAGATGAAAAATTTTAGACCAATTTCACTCTGTAATGTCATCTACAAGATTTGCTCTAGAATTCTTGCTAACAGACTTAGATGTTTTCTTGATGAAATTATATCTGAAGAACAGAGTGCTTTTGTCCCTGGAAGACTGATTACAGACAACGTGTTGATAGCTTATGAGTGTACACATTATCTGAAGAGGAAGAAAGGTAAACTGGGTGCTTGTGCAGTCAAGCTTGACATGGCAAAAGCTTATGATCGTGTTGAGTGGGTTTACCTGCAAAGGATGATGCTAAGACTGGGTTTTCATGAGGATTTTGTCTCTCTTGTTATGAGGGGTGTCATTTCAGTTTCTCTGTCAGTTCGTGTGAATGGAGTCCTAACTGAACCTTTCAGACCAACTAGGGGGATTCGACAGGGTGACCCTATTTCTCCCTATTTGTTCCTGTTATGTGCTGAGGGTTTATCAAGTTTACTTAAATCAAGAGGCCCGGTGTATCTATCCAGAGGTGTGCGCGTGGGCATCCACGCCCCCTGGATTTCGCACTTGCTCTTTGCGGACGATTGCATAGTTTTTTCTGAAGCATCACAAAGAGGGGCCTCTCGCTTGCAAGCGATACTTGATATCTATGGTCGGGGTTCCGGCCAGTTGGTTAACCGAGATAAGTCAGCTATCTTCTTCAGTAAGAACTGCTTGGATGAAGCTAAGGCTGAAGTCAGGCTCGCTCTGAACATTAACACCGAAGCGTTGGCTGAAAAGTACTTAGGCCTCCCAACGGCAATGGGACGGTCTACCTCAGAAGCTTTCGAGTTTATTCCAACAAGAATCAAGAAGTTAATTGGAACATGGAGTGGGAGGGAGGCAAGTCAGGCTGGGAGGGAAGTGCTGCTAAAATCAGTGGCCCAAGCCATCCCTACCTATTCTATGAGTTGCTTCCTGCTTTCAAAGACAACTGGCAAGAAGATGCGATCGCCTATTGCCAACTACTGGTGGGGTGGTTCAGCTGGCAGTAAACATATACACTGGCAAAACTGGGAACGGCTCACATACCCAAAGGCATTGGGTGGGATGGGTTTCAGAGACCTGAGAAATTTCAATCTGGCGATGCTAGGGAAGCAAGGCTGGAGACTGATGGATAAACCAGATAGTCTGTGTGCTCGTGTGCTAAAAGGAAGATACTACCATGAGGGTGATTTCCTGACAAGTACACGCAGGAGGCATGCCAGTCACACATGGAGAGCGATTCTTGCGGGCAGTGATGTTCTATCCCAAGGGATGATCAGGAGGATTGGCAATGGAGTATCAACACATATCTGGAGGGATAGATGGCTGCCAAACCACTTCGGGGGCCGACCTCTCACGCCAGCAGATGGGCAATCTGTTTCTTGGGTATCTGAACTATTGTCGGAAAATGGTCAGTGGAATTGTGAACTTATAAATCAAATTTTCTTCCCAGTGGATGCCGAAGCCATCCTACGCACACCGATCAGGTTCCAGTCTGATGATATCTGGGCTTGGGAACCAGAGAAACATGGTGTGTACTCAGTCAAATCTGCATATAGACTGATTGATAAAGGCCGCACAAATGGAGGCCATCAGGAAGCTGCAGGTGGCTCGGGGAATTACTGCTGGAGCGAATTATGGAAGCTGAAAGTACCACCTAAAGTCAAGGTTTTCTGGTGGCGGGTTCTACATGAATTCCTCCCAACTAGACTGGCCCTGCACAGGAAACACATTGAGCCGATCGCGAACTGCGACGCTTGTGGTGCAGACTCTGAATCTATTCAGCATGTACTAATGGAGTGTCAAATTGCCAAATCCTTCTGGGAACAGACTAAGAGGATGACGGGTGTTAAGCTTCCACCTCTACACCCGACATCCTGGGCGTATGATCTAATTAAGGGCATGGTGATAGCGGAGCAAGCCCAAACGATAATACTGATCGGGATGTATGCGCTGTGGATGCAGCGAAACAGGAACAGGCATGGTGCACAAATTTGGCCGGTGAAGGTTGCTGTCCAATGGGCAATTGATCTGGCGTTCGATCTACAGCAAACAAGGAACCTACAAGATCCAGTGAGGACATCAAGTCCACGATGGGTCAAGCCGGAGGCAGGGTGGATGAAATGTAACACCGATGGCGCCTTCTATGACCGGCAGTGGAAAGGGGCGACGGGTGCTGTGTTGAGAGATGAAAATGGTCTGTTCGTACGGGCTTGTGCTCGGTGGTACGACCATTGTCTTGATGCCCTTACTGCAGAAGCTCTGGCATGTCGCGATGGACTCAAGATGGCTAAACACATCAACGCTGACAGAGTCTGGTTGGAGACAGATTCCCAGGAGTTGCTGCGCCTGTGGCAAGCTGGCCAAAACCAGAGAACTAGCGTTGAGGGAGTCCTGGCAGAGATTAGAGAATTGAGCAGGGCTTTTATAGATTTCAAGTTCACTGTTATAGCTCGTTCTTGTAATGAGGTAGCACATACTATAGCTAAGCAAGTCACAGGCGATACACGGTCTGGGTGGTGGTCTTGTGCCCCAGCCTGCGTCTCGAACCTGATGACCTGAGATTGTACCCCTGCCATATTTGAATGAATGGAGATCGGTATGCAAAAAAAAAAAATACTAGAGATGAACAGGGTTATAGCCTCAAAGGAAGCTGTTTTAATTTGTTCACTGTGTTTGGTGCGGCTCGTGGCATAGCCGAAGGAGAGCCCAGCCAAAGGGCTCTTGATTGGATCGAATCCTGGTTCACGTTCACGTGTCCTGTCTCAGCCAGAGCGCCAGAGATTTGTGGTGCAGTAGCAGTACTGTGCGGTGCGGTGTTTGCTTGCTTGCTAGCTTCCCAAAAGGTAGCATGCATGCATCGAGCATCGTCCGAGCTTAATTGCCTTGTGTGGCTTGTTTCTTGCATTGCATGCCGCCGCCGCCGCCGACGACGACGATCGGTCCCATGTGTTTAGTTAGGTTGTAGATCGCTTATAACATGACGAAACACACTAGGTCTCAACATACTCCCTCCAAATTGTAAGTTATTCCAAGAATCTTAGAGAGTCAAACTTTTCTAAGTTTGATCAAATTTATATGATAAAATAATAATTATTATGATACCAACTAAATATCATTAAATTCTTCCTTAATTATATTTTCATAGTATGTTCACTTTACGTTACAAATTTTAGTATTTCTCTCTATGATTTTAGCCAAACATAAAAATGCTTTAACTCTCAAATATTCTTGGAATGACTTACAATTTAGAATGGAGGGAGTAATAAATAACGCAATAAGCTAGGCCACGAGATATCAGATATCTTGTGGACATGGCAGGCAGGCAGCAATGAGCAACACCAACACATGCATATCTCTTGCCTGCAGAGAAGAACAGAGATCATGTGTGCTCCTGCTTTCACGGTTCCGGGCTGCAGGATTGCGTCGCGGATCACCGGTCGCGTCACGGGACAGGAAGCAACAGTGTGTGGCTCCGTGTCTGCCATGTATCCCGGCAGAAAGCTACGGTTTGCTGCTGTTTGCGGCATTTTTTCCCCCTTTTTTGCTGTTACCACTGTGTAGTCTGTTGACGACGGCAAGACTTGGAACGCGCAGGACGTTTTTGCAGTGTCCTCCGGCGGGTTCACAGGACGGACCTGCTGCATTTTCCCTTGCATCCTGCCTGATTTTTTCACTGTGGGGGAAAACCGAAAGGGTAGCCTAGGCCTTGGCCTTGTTTAGTTTTCAAAAAATTTTGCAAAATTTTTCAGATTCTTCGTCACATTGAATCTTTAGACACATGCATGAAGTATTAAATATAGACAAAAATAAAAACTAATTACACAGTTTGATCGAAATTGACGAGACGAATCTTTTGAGCCTAGTTAGTCCATAATTGGACAATATTTGTCAAATACAAACGAAAGAGCTACAGTGTCGATTTTGCAAAATATTTTGGAACTAAACAAGACCCTTGTTTAGTTGTGAAAACTGAAAAATTTTCGGAACTGTAGCACTTTCGTTTCTATTTGACAAACATTATCCAATCATAAAGTAACTAGGTTTAAAAGATTCATCTTGTGATTTACAGGTAAACTGTATAATTAGTTTTTATTTTCGTCTATATTTAATACTCTATACATGTGATGTAAGATTCGATGTGACGGAGAATCTTGAAAAGATTTTGGTTTAAGGGGTGAAAGGCGCTAGCCTATGCGTGGCGCCGGGCGCCGTGTCCGGTGAAGCAAAAGCGAGCACGTCATCTGGAGCCTGCAAGAACCAAGCACCGAGTGACAGCGATGCAGATGCAGGTGCCCACTCGACTTGAGCCATCGAGCTGAAGCTGATGGAGGCTTACTTCCGGGCATCAACTTGGGGCGGCATTGCATTGCAATTGCTTGAGGAATTCATCTTAATTGCGGAATGTAATCGATCACCCCCGCCCGTTATATTATTTAGGGCTTGATTTGACTTGATTGATTTTGAGATCTGATTTGCTGATGCGCTGCATTCTACTTTGTTTTTTTCGAGACAATAGAAAAATATATACAGATAGTACAGTAGGTGTTTTAGTGGACGTTACTACATATATGTAACGAAACGTAAAGAAACTAATATATATTTTTTCTCTTATATACCATGTTGAAAAAAAAAACTCGATCTGCGAGGGAATATGACGTTCATTAAGAAGATCTTATGGATTGAAAAAAAAACTCGATCTGCGATGTTGCAATATTGTACTCTGCGTTCTTATGAAAACAGCGAAGTCATGTTTTCGGTACTACACTGCTAGCGTCGACTGAAATAAAGCTGCTGAAATTCGATGAATTATTATCAGGCGCGCGACATCTGCCTAGCCTAGTATATAGCTTTGCCCTGGTTAAATGCGGTCCATTTCGTTCATGCGTAAAGCCTGGCGCTACTAGAGTTAATCGATGGATCGTCCTCTTCCTCTCCTCCTGGTCGCCATCTATCCTAATCCCTCCCACCACCCGCTCTGAGCAAAGGAGTTTTTTTCTTAATTGATTAATTAGCTACTCCCTCGTTCCAAATTGTAAGTCGTTTGACTTTTTTTACCCTAAGTTTGACCACTCGTCTTATTCAAAAAATTTGTGCAAATATAGTCAAATTTAAGTCATTCTTGAAGAACTTTTATTAATAAACCAATACACAACAAAAAAAAGGTGATATTTTGTACAAAACTTTGAATAAGACGAGTGGTCAAACTTGATATTAAAAAAGTCAAACGACTTACAATTTGGAATGGATTGAGTAGCGAAGTAATAATAGGTAAGCTAGGGAAGGCCAACACGCTTGCTGTTGCTTGTTGACATGCAAGATGCCGGCCGGGACGACGCGCGCGTCATCACAAATCAGTCGCAACCGGCGCTGACGACGGAAGACCAGAGAAGGAAGGGGCCTGTGGCAAGCAATCCATCCATGGCGGTTTCCCTTGCTCTGTTGCTGCAATCCCGGCCGCCCGGTTGAGCCCTCGATGCTCATCCATCTACACGTACGTCTTTCTGCGGCAATGCCGCATGATGCAGATTGCAGACCAGTTCCTGTGAATCCTGTGTAGCGATGAGATGCATGAGAAATGTGTCCAGCTGAAGCCACAGCTAGCACACTGCCTGCCTCAAAATAGTGGAAATGGCTGTTGAGCCCTGAAATTGTTTATTGGCTTGGCTGATGATGATAGACGACGAAGACGACGACGGTGGTGGTTATTAGGCGCGGCGCGGCAGAAACAATGGTGCGGCCCACAGACGAACTGAACCCTTGCTGTTTTGTACATGGCCGTGGCGTGAACGCCTCGCTAATATAATCCCCTCTGCTAACATTTCATCGGCCTTGCCCTCGCGTTTTAATTAATCTCCCGCCGTCCGTCCAATCTTTGCTGCCACCGACCGCACATCCCTGCATGGATGCATGCATGGTACCTGCGCTGCACCGTTACAAGGCATGCAATTAACTGCAGTTCCTTACGGTTGGTCGCCTGCATTCCTGGTACGGTTGTGTACGTACTCATCGAGTACGTACTCTTCTCATGAGTAGTGTAATAACTAATAACCCAAGGCAAAGCTGTTGCCCGCAAGCAACGTCATCCTCTTCCTTGCGTTGAATGTTGATCCTCCTGCTTTCCATGCACCAAAGCATCTCCATCTCGCTTCCTATATAAGCACCTCCTCCCTCCCCATGGCTACCACACCTCATCACTTGCAAACACACAAAGACAGCCAGCCAGCCATCGATCCTAGCATCAGATCAGCAGCTTAGCTAGCAGTGTACGTTCTGATCGAGCCACTGCACGCAGATGGCGAGAGCGGTGGCACTCGCGGCAGCCGTCCTGCTGGCGGCGGCGCTAGCGCTGCTGGCGGCGGCGCCGGCACCGGCGTCCGCGGTCGAGTTCGGCGCGGAGGATCTGGCCTCGGAGGAGGCGCTGTGGGCGCTGTACGAGCGGTGGCGAGGCCGCCACGCGGTGGCGCGGGACCTGGGCGACAAGGCGCGCCGCTTCAACGTGTTCAAGGAGAACGTGCGCCTCATCCACGACTTCAACCAGCGGGACGAGCCGTACAAGCTCCGCCTCAACCGCTTCGGCGACATGACCGCCGACGAGTTCCGCCGCCACTACGCCGGCTCCAGGGTCGCGCACCACCGCATGTTCCGCGGCGACAGGCAGGGATCCGCGTCCTCCTTCATGTACGCCGGCGCGCGTGACCTCCCGACCTCCGTCGACTGGAGGCAGAAGGGCGCCGTCACCGACGTCAAGGACCAGGGCCAGTGCGGTATGTATAGATACATGTTGTTGCTCTGGCAATGGTAATGTCCGACGACCGACGAGCAGAGCATACACTAATGCCAACGCCATGCAGGTAGCTGCTGGGCGTTCTCGACGATCGCGGCAGTGGAGGGGATCAACGCGATCAAGACGAAGAACCTGACGTCGCTGTCGGAGCAGCAGCTGGTGGACTGCGACACCAAGGGCAACGCCGGGTGCGACGGCGGGCTCATGGACTACGCGTTCCAGTACATCGCCAAGCACGGCGGGGTGGCGGCGGAGGACGCGTACCCGTACAAGGCCCGCCAGGCCTCCTGCAAGAAGTCGCCGGCGCCGGCGGTCACCATCGACGGGTACGAGGACGTGCCGGCCAACGACGAGTCGGCGCTCAAGAAGGCGGTGGCGCACCAGCCGGTGTCGGTGGCCATCGAGGCGAGTGGCTCCCACTTCCAGTTCTACTCGGAGGGGGTGTTCGCGGGGAGGTGCGGCACGGAGCTGGACCATGGCGTCACGGCGGTCGGGTACGGGGTGGCCGCGGACGGGACCAAGTACTGGGTGGTGAAGAACTCGTGGGGACCCGAGTGGGGGGAGAAGGGGTACATCCGCATGGCGCGCGATGTGGCCGCGAAGGAGGGCCACTGCGGCATCGCCATGGAGGCGTCCTACCCCGTCAAGACCTCGCCCAACCCCAAGGTCCGCGCCGTCGTCGTCGGCGACGACGACAGCCACGACGAGCTCTGAATCGCATGCGCACACAGCAGGCACAGCTGGCGCTTATTTATTGATTAAACCATTTAAAATTATCACTACACATTTTACACTACAGTACCGATGTATGTATGCTCGGACAGGAACATCTCTGTTGCGGTCTGAGAATGTCTGAATGACATACGCACATTATACAACGTGCATTCATGTAATACCATACCAGTCGAGAGTTGATCTACCAGCAGCTTTCGTTTCATTCAGTTATTATTATATTGACCTATAAAAATGACTATGTATGCATTTGATCAAGACTTTGAAGCATCAGCTTTGCTATTACTCCCTCCGTCCCCGAATACTGCTATTTCTAGCAGCCACAAATACTGCTATTTCTACTAGCATACTCAATCCACCAGCTTATTTAATTTCTCCTTGGAACTTTCGTGGTCCACTAGCCCATTTAATTTCTTCTAGGGAGTAGTACTTTGACGCATGATAATTGTTTGGATATGTTTAGTTGGCACTAAATACAGCTCGTTGGAACCATAGAACCATGTCTTAACGTGCATGATTAAATGGTGGAACCCAAATTAATTGAGGGTAGAATGATCTTTTATTTGCCACACTAATCTGTCTAAAATCTGCTAGAAATAGCAGTATTTGGGGACGGATGGAGTATATGATTGCTTCACTAGAAAAATAATTAGATGTGAGTATGTGACTACTAGCATCATGGGCTACCATAATAAAGGTTTAAATGGGCCTCCTTGGGCTGGGCCGATCTATCCTCCAGGGCCTCCATCCCCATGTGCGCCATCCTCCGCGTCTCTCTCCAGTCTCCCATAGTCCAGTCTCTCCACACCCTCCAGGGCAGTCTCCGGTTGGTGCGGCCGGCGGCAGCAAAGCGGAGTCACCCTCTCCCCGTCTTCCAACGGTCCAAAGGACTCCAAGCTCCAGACCCCAGCCATGGAGATGGAGGTACTCCGCTGCTCCATACTCTCTTGCTTCTACCGCGCCCGCACCGAACCCAATAGATGTACGCGAATCTTAAAGCACAGACAGATCTACATAAATCTTGACAGGGGAGAAGAGACGGATAGGATGGATGGATGATGCCCAGGCGGCCGTAGCCAGGTGCACTACAGCAGCCAGCATCTTCCTCCTCCGAGCAGAGCAACAGAGGAAACAAGAATGGCCATGCCCACCTTCCACCTTGCTCCTGACCTGCCGCCCGTTTCCCGCCTCTGCTTCGGTTCGAGCTCAGACTCCCCCCTTTTCTCTCCCTGGTGGACCGTGCTGAATGACTCGTGCTTGTGCTTGTGCGTGTGCGTAATTCTTGCAGGGACGATGACGATGGGAGAGCAGAGCGGGGCGGCATGCTCGCTGCGCCTCCTCGACGCCGCCTACGATGCCGGCGTCAACTTCTTCGACTCCGCTGAGATGTAGGCTCACCTGCTCCGTCATCCCCCTCTGATTTCCTTCTGTCTTTTTTCCCCAAGAAACGCCTCGGTTTGAGAGTGGAGACGGTCAGGTACCCGGTCCCACAGCGCAGTGAGACGCGCGGGCGTAGCGAGGAGCTCCTCGGCCGCTGGTTGCGGGCCCGCCGGGCCCCACGAGACAGCGTCGTCGTCGCAACCAAGGTGAGCAACGATCTTGCCCTTTCCCTTCTACTAGTACTTCGGTTGGTTTTATGTATTGCGACACCAGCGGTGAACTCAACTTGGTGCTTTGTTTGGTGATGCTGTGCTGGGAGCACAGGTTGCCGGGCCTTCTGGGCAGATGACATGGATTCGCGGCGGGCCGACGTCTCTAGATTCGCGGAACATCGCAGAGGCAATCGATGGCAGGTGGTCATTTGGTAGACTTGTTTGTTCTATGTTTGCTCTGCAAAACTTCATATTGTTCTTGTGTTCAGATGCTAGCTAGTTTGGTTGTGTCTTCAGGAAATTTGAAAGCTTGTCTTTTGCTCTAGGGTAGGCTTTACTCTAAATTTGTAATAAAAACTGCATAAATAGTCACCCCAAGACGACTTTGAATAAAATTGTTGTTGCACAGTTGGCTATGGGCTGTTTTCGTTCGTACCTAATGTGTGCCATATTCATTTTGATCTTGTGCAGTTTGCACAGGCTAGGCGTGGACTACATCGACCTCTACCAGATACACTGGCCGGATCGGTCTCTGACTCAGCTTGTGTCTTGCCGCCCATTTTGTTGCGTGTCTATGCATCCTGAGGTCTTAACCACTAGGTCTTTTTCTCCCTACTTGCAGGTATGTTCCGATGTTTGGTGAGACAGATTATGATCCGAACTGCCAGTACACGTCTGTTCCAATGGAAGAACAACTGGAGGCTCTTGGAAGAGCAATAGATGCTGGCAAGGTATGTCCTCGAGGTGCCGTTTTTAACTTTCCATTTTTAATGAAGATGTTCAGGCTGCACATTTATGAATTGCTGGTGTTAGATCAGGTACATTGGCCTTAGCAATGAGACACCATATGGCTTGATGAAGTTTCTTCAGCTGAGTAAGGATTTTCAGTTGCTTCCAAAGCTACTGACAGTGCAGGTAAGCAGCACAGTTTGATCTTATTCATAGTACTGTAATCACTCTACATGTTTCTTCTTCTTTGTTTTTGCAGAACTCATATAACTTGCTGTGCCGAAATTTTGATTCTGGATTGGCAGAATGCTGCCATCATGAGAGGTATTCCTGACACTTTCCAAATCCCTGTAATTGACCATCATCTTCAGTTGTCTATTTATACTAGTGACTGTTAACAAATTTTGACATCCGTTTATTTAAAAAAAGGCATTGTCATCTCGTATTTGCTCTTGATTAAGATACTTTCCAAATTGTGTTCTGTTTTCACTCATTCTATACAATTCTTTTTCTTCTGAAATTCCATTGTTAAACTATGTTATTTGCAGAATCAGCTTGCTGGCTTACAGCCCAATGGCAATGGGTATACTTTCAGGAAAGTATCACTCATCTGATAACTGTGGTCCACCAGACGCAAGAATGAATCTTTTCAAAGGTACTGGGTTCTGAATTTTTGAAAGGTTTATAGTCTGGTTCCAATCCTCTCTCTTCCATTTTATTTTTGGTTCCACTGTGTCATTAGCGACCCTCCTTTTGTAGGGAGATACTCTGAAGGCGAATCCCGATACAAACTGCAGAGCCCCAAAGTGAAAGCAGCTGTGAAGGTGTGCAAATGATTTGTATGCCGTGGATGTGGAAAACTGGAAAATCCCCTTTTAACTGCTTACATACCAGTCTCTTTTATTTGATTAGGAATACACACAAATTTCTGCAAAGTATGGCATTTCTCCAGTGACCTTAGCGATTGGTAAGTTATTGTCAACAATTTTGCTTGATGTAAAGCTGTATTCTCTGACCATTTTCTGCTGATCCTTTGCTTAACTTACTGTTGCTTTCAGCATTTGTCTTGAGACATCCACTTGTTGCATCGGCTGTTTTCGGTGCGACTAAATTGTGGCAGCTTGATGAAGTTCTTCAAGCAACTACAGTCCATCTTCCTGAGGAAATTCTTGTTGAAATCAATGATGTACATGCAAGATACCCTAACCCATGCCCATAGAAAAGCTTTGGGATCATGTTCGTTTGATGATTCACTGATTGCAATATCCGTATGGTTAGGATGGAGCAGCAATTTTGTCAGAGCCGAGTTAGCCATCTACTTTTTTTTTTCTCGAATACAGTTGGCCATAGACTTATCCTATTCATTCTTCAAGCTTTGTCAAAGTTGTCAAGAAGTGTCCAGAACATGAAATTACCTGTTTCATCTGCCATGTTACATCTCTAATTTTGTTTTCTGTTTGTTCACCAACTCAAATATTGAAATGGCAAGCTGTGTTAATTCATCATCAGAGAACTATATGTTTCTGTAAATGAAACTAAGGAGTACATATATCTCAATTTCAGCGCTGATGCAGTTGGCTTGCTAGTTGCTATAGAGACCTGCCAAGGGTGTTCAAAGAACTCAACAACCTTATTTTTAATCCATCAATTCCTTTTTGTATTAAAAGTTAAGGTAATTAATTCATTTAGTACCTTTCTGAAATATAATGAGTGTCCTAAGTCAAAACTATTGCAAGTTTGACCAAGCTGATGCACAATTAGCTTGTTATAGGGACCTGTCAAGGCTCTTCGAAGAATTCAAGAACCATGTGTTTTAATTAGCTTGTTATAGAGACCTGTCAAGGCTCTTCGAAGAAGTCAAGAACCATGTTTTAATAAGTTAATTCCTTTTTGTATTAGCTTGTTTGTAGAGACCTGTCAAGGCTCTTCAAAGAATTCAAGAACATTTTAATCAGTTAATTCCTTTTTGTATGTAATAAAAAGATAAGGTTACCCACCCTGTCATCAGGGAATGCCCTCCAACATTCATCGTGGGACTCAGGATGGGCCGTGTTCGGCTTGGAATTGAGATGGGCCGTGATTCCTTTCAGAAATAGATAGATCTCTTCAAAGTCTTCACTGCCCGGATTCCGGTGGTTTGTGCCAAGTGCCGAGCAGGAGTAGCGGCATCCGGTTCGGTTCGTCGTCCGGACCCCACCTTCGCTGCACTATCTCGAATCCTCTCCTTCCCCTCCGTCTCTTCTCCGGCCGATTCCTCCAGTCCTCCACCCACCGCCGCAAGTGGTCCCGCGACTCACCCGGAACCGGCAGTGAAGAATCGAGGCGTCGTCTCTCCAGCCCCCGCCCCCCATCACCATGGAGGTACTCCGCTCCATCCTCTCTTGCTTCTCCTCCCGCTCCCGCACCCGCTCCCGCGCCCGCGCTCGCGCCCAATCCGTAAGTTTTGCTCAATCGCTTCGAATCGTCAACCACGCTTCCCGGATTGCGTAGCGATTGCCCTGTGTGGTTCCATCTTGCGGCCGATAAGCCCTAACCCGACCTTGGTGGGGACGGTACTTCTATTTCCGGGGAGATGCTTGTGTGGTTGTGTTCTCTCCCATTCCCAACCTCTGCCAACCGCAATCAACCCGACCACAATTCTGCTGCGTAGTAGTTCGACATACGTAGGATTACACTCCAAAGATTTAGATATGCCATGATTTTCAGAATTCGGTCCACTTGTCCACTGTAGTGTCTGTTTTTTTTTAAAACAAAACTATAATCTGTTTTGTTCGCCCCTATTTATTGCGTTGACGAGAAAGGATGCACAAGAGGGTCAATTTGATTTCGATCCTCCTGCTACTCCTCCTGATGCAGCATCATGGCCTGTGGTCCAGCGGGGCCAGCGACAAGAACAAGTCCATGGTTGAGCAGCTCCAGAGGTACGGGGTCATCAGGTCGACCAAAGTCGCGGAGGTGATGGAGGCCATCGACAGGGGGTTGTTCGTGCCACCTGGGGGCACGCCGTACCACGACAGCCCCATGCCGATTGGGTACAATGCCACGATATCGGCGCCACACATGCACGCCGCTTGCCTGGAGCTCCTGGAGAAGAATCTTCAGCCTGGAATGCGAGCTCTCGATGTTGGGTCAGGTAAACTATTGTTTATTCATTCTAGTTTGACGACTATACATGGGTGGTTCATGACTTCATGCTGACTTCCGAATCTCAAGGCATTATTTTGTTCTCTTCCATGGCAGCTATGGTAAGACTTAAGACTCTCAATGCTGTGGTCGAGACCAACTAGTTTTAGAAAACAGTCAATTCTAGTTGTATTTTGGCTCCTCGGCTGAGAGTTTTAATAACTTAGTTGCTCCTTGTTCCAAGAAAAAAAACACTAGTAATTTATTGGTTTCAGATTGTTACTTGCATCAGTAAATCTGACTTCCTCTTCAGTAATCTGGTTTTTCACACATCACTATTACACACACTTTAATAAAGCTAGATTATGGAAGATGCAGAGCTGTGTGTCAGCATACATGAGAGGAGAACTTCCCATTTTTTATCATTACCCTTCTGTTTACCTTAACTTCCAATATTTAGATACAATCCATGGTTATATAACATCTTAATTTATAAATTTATTCCAAACTGATATGTAGCTCTAAGTGATGAATGTTGATGCTGCCAGCTTCATATTGGATGAAAATACTCTTGGATTCTATGGAATTATTTGCTTGGTTACCTGGTCTGGGCAGCACCAGCTAGGCAGCTCCATTTAGCCCCAGGTGTCCAAAATCAGACTCCTGGGAGTGCTGCCTGCACTATGCAGTTATCCCAGTCCATGAAGCAAACACTATATTATATGTTTGTTGTTAAACTCATTGTGTCTGTTTGTTTCTGACTTTTTTTCAGGCACTGGATACCTAACTGCTTGCTTTGCACTGATGGTTGGACCAGAAGGACGAGCAGTTGGTGTTGAACACATCCCAGAGTTGGTTGCTACTTCTATTGAGAACATCAAGAAAAGTGCAGCAGCCCCACAGCTAAATGATGGATCCCTCAGTATACACGTTGCTGGTAAATATTAGCTTGTTTTGTGCTACCATAAAACTCAGCCATGTTGAAGCAGCAGATTTCGAACAGGTTCAATGATGACTTAGGTGTACATAAAACAATCCCTAAGTATACATGTTGCTGGTAATAGCTTGTTTTATGCTACCATAAAACTCAGCCATGTTAAAGCAGCAAATGTCCAACAGGTTCAATGCTGGCTTAGGTGTACATAAAACAACTTAGTTGATGTGAGCTGAGTTATTATAGTTCAGATGAAAATATCATTTCCATAGCACTTCTCCTTTTTCTTTTATTGATTGAATAAAGGAACCTGATTCAGCTAATGAGGTTGTCCAATACTCTACTTCTGTGTGTTCTACTAGCAAGGTTTTGTTATATTAATTGTCATACCGTAAGGAGGATCTCCCCCATTCGTGAGGTTCTTGTCCTTAGATGCGGAATTTTGCAGCAGCTTTAGTATTCCTTAGTCTGGCACTATGGCCCCATGTGCATTCAGCATTGTTGCCTTTGTTGGTTGTTCTATGCACTAACAGATGTTTAAAATGGATGCAGATGGGAGGGAAGGTTGGCCAGAGCTGGCACCCTATGACGCCATCCATGTTGGAGCTGCAGCACCGCAGATCCCAGAGGCGCTGATAGAGCAGCTGAAGCCCGGCGGCAGAATGGTGATCCCTGTCGGGACAGTCTTCCAGGAGCTGAAGGTTGTGGACAAGAAGTTGGATGGCACGGTCGGCATAAGAGACGAAACGTCTGTGCGCTATGTGCCCCTCACTAGCAAGGAATCTCAATTGCACGCAAGATGATTGCCCGCCCTATCATGTCAAAACAAATGTTATCTTCACCATGTCAGATGAGGCATTCAATCGATTCGCTACCATTGTAAATATTATATTTTTATATTAATCCTACTGCCTCTGTAATGCGCTGGCTTGGAAATAATGTAAATGATGGCACATCATGAAACGTTTGTTTCTGTTCAGCTGCCCCCGTGTTCTTGTTTATGCAACTTTGTTCTTCAGAGCCACAGCTGCCATTCATTTTTTGTGATCTAAACGACTTGGTTGGGAATGCATCCGGACTAGGCCATTAGACTGTCAAGGATGCTGATGCTATATGATACAACAGCCGAGAAGAGATGAACGTGAATGCTACAAGCTGGGTACGGTTTCGTACAGCTGATATAAATAATAATCTTGGTTTGCTGCTCCTACGGTTTCACCAACAAAACCTTTTGCCACGATGAGAATCTGATCAAGGCATATCGATAGAACATAGAAGCCTACTTGGATAATTCAACTCATGATGTCGACAAGAATAGTAAAACATCAAGTCCAGCTGCCAAGAGAAGCATCAAAAAGCTATGTGGCAAGAACCAAACATCAGGAAGCTAAGGGAGGGATCTAGCAACTTGTGACAGCATCAGCTTCCGCTAATTTGTACCATTGCTCCTCCGTTGTCTCCGTTCTCATTACAAACAAGCAGCCATCTCTCTCGTACCACCGCATCAAAAGCCCCTCTGTGGTCGCTCTGCTGCAACATTTACTCGAAGAGGGCGCCCGTCCAATTCCTATGGTTAATTTTACAAGATAATTAACATTAGTTCAGTGCTTCCATTTTACCTTGTGCGCTGGTATTTCAGTACTAAGAAAAAAATGGATTGGTTCGGAGTGCAGTATTTTCACCTGTCCATCCAGCGCAGAAATAGCATCATCGAGTTCCTCCTTTGACACCATTGTTACAAAACCAAATCCTCGTGAACGCCCAGATTCTCTATCATAGACAACAGTAGCATTAACAACTTCTCCATGCTCGCTGAACAATTGCACCAGCCTAGAGTCATCAACTTGCCATGGCAAGTTGCCAACATAAGCTCTGAAAGCAGGTGCAAATTGTCTCGGAGGTCTTTCCATGCGAGTGCCCCTAGGAGATGCCCTGTTTACATTCAGAAGCCTCCCGCTAATGTCCTATAGAAAATAAGCTGGTTAGTCATCTATTCAGCACAATCTGTGACATATATGCGCTCTTCTACTAGTCTAGGTGCAGAAATAGCGCTAAAGGTGTATTTTATTAAGCAGTTGATGATCAAATATGAGGATGCCTATAGTCTACATGCTTTAAAGTGGTAGACATATGTGCCCCTTTGATCTAAGGAGCCTGATAAAATGATAGAGAGCCTAACAGGACTGCCTCTTCTCCATGAGAGAGATGTATGGCCATCTCAAGTTCAGAACCTCTCAAGTCAATTCAATTTCCATGTATAATGAGTGAATCCATAACGTGAAGGAATGTAGAGGATGAGAGCTTTGAGATTTAGTGGATTGCAATTCTGTTTTAACTCTGGAGAAGAACAGAGAAACCAGAGGACAGAAATGAGCTTACATAGCGGTTGAACATCTCAATGGCTTTGTCAGCTTCCTCAATAGTGCTCATGGTAACAAAGCCAAACCCACGGCTCTGGCCAGTCTCTCTGTTGTAAATAACCTAAAATTGCACAAAACATTATCAAGCTTGCAACCTCAATGGAAGAAATTTCACTAACTCAAAGAATATTTTCTTTAGAACAAGAGTACCCTAAAAGAATAATGCAATTTCTAGGAACATTTGACAACAAGTACCAAAGACTAAGACGAATGAGTATATGATGACAGCAACATACTGGGGGAAACACTGCATTTTATCATATGAAGGCAGCATAAATGTACAGTTATGTACATAGCAAACAAGTCATAAGGAGTCCATAGACAGAATCAAACGTTTACTGAGCAGTATTTAGTTACAGGAAGTAACTGGAGAGCCATACTCGCAATGAGCAGATGCTATTACTGTAAATCTAGGTTTCACCAAGCACAACAAGCAGTTATAACCAACTGAACGTCGCACGTCATAGCCAATAGGAAACTTTGGGAGGGTGAGGCGCGTCCGGCTCACCTCGGCGACCTCGACGACGCCGGCCTGGTCGAAGAGCTGCGCGAGTCCCTCGCTGTCGATGTCGTAGGGGAGGTTCCCAACGTAGACCTTGGCCTCCTCGGGCGGCTCGACCGCGGCGTACTCCCCCTCACCCTCGTCGCCTGAGGCCAGCACCTCCTCCTCAACCTCCCCAGCCTCCTCGTCGAAGGCCTCTCCAGCCTCCTCCTCCTCCTCTTCCTCCTCGTCGGCCCACTCGACGCCCGCCTCGACGGCGTCGGAGGAGGCCACGAGGGGCGCGAGCGGCAGGCGGCGGCTGGCGCGGAGGAGGAGCGGCGCGGCGTGCGTGGATGAGGAGAGGAGCGGGAGGGAGACCGTGGGGAGGAGCTTGTGGGCCGGCGGGAGGGCCGTGTCGGCCATGGCCATGGCGAGGGAGCGGAGGGACATGGTTGCCATGGCGAAGGAAGGAAGGAAGGAAGGAAGGGAGAGGAAAGGAAGGGGATAAGGAAAGGATGGATTGGAGCCGGTGAGGTTTTTGGCGAAGCCGATGATGCCGTTGTTGCTCCTCCATTTTTATATCCGCGTTTGGGCTTTTTAATTGGGCCTGTCTAAGGGCCCGTTCGGCAGCGGCCGGGAGGTTACGTTCCTGGGCCACAACAATCCGGTTTCGACGGCTCCGCTCCGTTCCAACGGTCGGCGTCTAGGAGGACTAAGAGCATCTACAAGGGCTTTGCAAACAAAGTAGAAAATACCCTTCCAATAGTTTTGCAAATAAGGTTTGCAATTTGGTTAACTTTGCAAATAGAGGTTGATGCATTGTATATATGCAAACCTTCCCATCACTTTGCATCTACAATTTCGGCCTTCCACGTCGGACTCCGTCCCCTCGGCCACGTCTGGACGACGTACGCGGCCACGGCGCGGGAACGGAGGTGGACCTTCACTCACGGGGACCTTCCCTCGGAGGAGGACGGAGGTGGACGGAGCCGAACTGACGCGAACGACGACGGCGACGAACGACGAACGCGGCCTGGGCTAGGCGGCAACTAACGCGAAGACCTGGGCTGGGCGGCAACTGGCGGCGACTTGGCCTGGACGGCGACGGGCACACACGATGTATGTCAAAATGGCGCGAAGGGAAAAAAACGCGCGGGCGCGATCGGTGAAAAAAAATTCAGAGGTGGAGTCCACACTTTGGGTTTGCCAAGTCTAAATGCAAAGTCCCTTGGAGTTGGACTATTTTTAGACTTTGCAAATGAGTTTGAGACTTTGCAAACAACACCAAATGCAAAATTCATTTGCAAAGTCCCTTGGAGATGCTCTAAGGCTCTTTCTAAATTTCACACTTTAAATTATTATTATATAAAAATCGTTTTTTATATCTTTTTATTCTATAATATTTTTTTATATCTCATGCACATTTTAGGAAGTTATTCTTGTCTTTTATTTTCGGCTAGCGAAAAATCTAAAATATAGCTATATTTAGATTATTATTTTGAGAAGCTGTTGGAGATTAAATTTTTTTACCAAAATTTATTTAGAAATAATATAGAAAGTCTCTTAGAGATACTTTAAGGACTTATTTGGCACGGCTTAGCTTCACTAGTAAAGCTGATTTTTTGGAAAACAACTTCATGAGCAACTTTATAGGTAAAGGTGAGTTGTGTTTAGAAAAATTGTTTGGCAAAACATTAACAACAGCTTTATGCATAGATGAAAAAGAGAAATGAGAGAGAGCGCTAGGATAAGTTACGTTTTCAGTTTTATTCTAACTCATGTCTTTACGAAAGGGGGAGAAAAACAACTTTATGAGTGAAGTTGTTTTGGAAATAAGTATTTTGTAAATAAAATAGCTTACAATAGCTCTTAAAGTTGTTGTGAGCTATGGCAAATAGGTTGTTCGGTTTCCTTCCAACCAATGAGAATGGGAGGGATTGAGGGGATTAAACCTCCTATAAATTAAAATTCTCGTCAATCTTTTTCTAATTCTTGTTAACCCCTATAATTTAGGGATGAGACAAATAAGGCCGGTTTTTTTCCTAAACTAGTGATAGAGCTATCTTTCGCTAAAAGTTCTTCTGACCTCCTTTAACTATTAAGGCATTGTTTAGCTAATCGTGTATAATTAAATTTCCACTATATTTTTTCCTCTTCCTCCTCAAGACACCGGTTCGATCTTGGTCTCGTGCCAACGTAGATTAGGAGTAGGAAAGAGAATATAAAGAAAAATATGATTCCAGATGTATAAATATAAATAAAGATACTAAAGAGAAAGAAAATATGGAAGAGCTTTAATAGTTTTTGAAATAGATCAGGTTCCTGATGCAAAAAATTCAGATCCGAGTAGACCTCTTGTGGTGGGCTTCATTTTCAACCTAGGTTGAATTCTTGCAGTTGGGTCGGCTTCGCCGTGGGTTGGACCAAGCCCATACAAGCCTTTTTTTTCTTTTATTTTCTTCTCTTTTTTCTATAAAAACAGAGATATTGCAAATTTTGCTAAAATTATAGAAAAATCATAAAAATGCCAAACCAGTTTGTGACACAATTAAATATTTTATGAACCAAAAAATTTGTAGATTATTATCTAATGAAATCTATATAAATGTATTTATGTAGTTTCTGATGAGGATTGATGCCTAAAAATTGAAGAGAGGTCTCAATCACTAGTTGACAGACAAATGCTTGACACATTGATAAAAAAATTACAGAGGTTGATATGATGTATTAAAAAGCTACAAAGGTCAATATTGAGTCATAGAAACACATAGGTATTATGAAAAAATAAATTTATAATATACTTGTAGCTAAATAATTATGTGCTTTGCAATAAAAGGAAAAATATAACAAGATGTATTTCAATTTGATACAAGTTTAGTAAAACATTATTATTTATTGTTAGCATTAACTTATATATGGATATCACAGTCATCATAAAATAAATTATAAAAGAATGAAATATAAATAGATATGTGCGATTTACGTCATCGTTTTGCATGAATGTTTTGATATTTTTTTTTTTCACACGGACATATTGCTAGTTTATATTTAAAACACATGTGATCCATACATGCACGGGTTGGGTTAATCCCACCCAACCACCCTATCCACGTCTTGATCCAGAGGAAAAAGGTTATGTGTCTGCTCTCCAGTCTCCACGCCTGGAACCCAGGTCTGAATACTTGTCGACTCTCCACGTTCCAGCCGATCTAATACATGTACGTTGACACCATGCTTAATACTGAATGACTCCTTGTTTCAGTGTTTGGATGGCAAAATAAAAAGAAAATCACAGAACACCAAATCAATGATCTAGAGAGTAAATAAAAATAATAAATAAAAAGGAAGGTTTACTAGAAAAGAAAAAGAAAAATATAAACTCTGAAATTCTGAAAAATCAGGAAAAAATTAATCTTATGCATACATGAACATATATAATATATAGTCATTACTACGGTATGCATGACTAGATTTCATTCAGCTAATAAGAGAATTCATTGGCTAATAAGAAAACTCTGCATCATCTCTCTTCTTCAATTTAACAGAGTACTTAAAATTGCAAACAAGTTTGGATCTCTTCAGCATGACAAATTGCAGCTTTCTTTCCTTCTGTTGAAGGACACTACAAGACCATCCTTCATTACTTCATATCCATATATCTGTTAACTGTTGCAAAGCAAACATAAATTGAACTTAACTCTTAACTGCCTTTATAAGAGACCAATAAAAGAAAACAAATTCATTACAATGAATTGCAGAGGCTATCTAAAAACGTTGGCATCGAATCCTGCATAGCAGAAGGAACTCAAGACCCTGTATCTAAATTCTGCAAGCTACACCCTCCACAATAAGCTACTAGTTCAAGACAACTGTTTTATGCAGTAGTACACCTGTAAGGTCAGCATTGGGGTCTGTCTTCAAGTTTAGCAAGTTGTTTAAGGAGTAACACCGAGGGTGTTACAGCAATCAACTGGAGGTTTTGCTATACTTTTTGGGGGTAAATCTGATCTCATGGAGTGCAAGAAAATAAGCAATTGTATCTAGGTCGAGTACTGAAGTTGAGTACAAATCTTTGGCCAATGCCACGACAGAAATTATATGGTTGTAGCCGTGTGCAGTCATAGCTTGCAGAATTTAGTGTTTCATATGGGATAATATGGGAGCAAAGTATCTCATGCAAGAACCTAGCATATTTGACATAGACTATCATTTTGTTCGAGAAAGAGTGGCAAAGAAGTTGCTTGATGTTCGGTTTATTTCTTCACAAGATCAAGTTGCTGATGGGTTTACAAAGGCGCTAGCAGTAGAAGATTTAGGAAGATTCAGACGCAATCTCAACTTGGTGACGTTGAGATTGAGCGGGGCTCAGGCGTTGGCGGCCATTGCAGCTGATTCTGGTGTGCCGCAGATGGAGGCCGTTTAGTTTGCCATCGATGGGGATCAGTAGTGCTTCACCGACTCATGTATCTTAGGATAGTGTCAGCGCCGGCCGGTCTTCAACCGGTTTCAGTTAGGTCCGGTGTGCTTTGCCGTTTGTTCCTTGGGCTGGAGGTCAGTGTCTGGGTGGTTAGTTTCTGGTTCTCTGATGTGCTGGGTTGCAGTGGGAATTGGATGGATGGTTTGTGTACTGTTTTTTCCTCTAATGTAGTTCCAAGGTTGCTGGCCAGATGTGTCTTGTTGTTCAACTTGCTCTGTTTATCTTCTATGGTGCCAACTGCTGCCTCGCCTCTCTCTGCGCTGATCACTGCTGCTTGTGTTGGTAAGAAGTGTGTGGTCCGTTGCTCGATTGTTGTTGAATATGGGTGACATCAAATTGATCTGCTGGAATGTACGTGGCCTCAATTGCGCTGCACGTAGAGAAGCTGTGAAAATCTCGCTTCAGCAAGCCCGGCCTGATATTGTTTGCCTTCAGGAGACTAAACTAGACAGTATCGACAGGTTCTTGGCATTGGAATTCTTGGGGCCAGCATGTATGGGGTTCGAATACTTGGCTGCTGAATCAACCCGTGGCGGTATTCTGGTGGCTTGGGATCAGAACCTGATACAAGCTGGGGCACCCCGTAGGCAGAGATTCAGCATTTCGATAGAACTGACTATGAAGCTATCTAATGAATCCTTCCTCCTCACCTCGGTGTATGGCCCAACCGATGACAGTTTGAAGAGTTTATTCCTAAATGAGCTGGTCCACTGTCAACCGATGGCGGGCATTGCGTGGCTGTGTTTGGGAGACTTCAACATGATCTGTGAGGCAAGGGACAAAAACAACGATAACATCAACCGTAGGAATATGGGCCGTTTTCGTCGAGCGCTGGATGCGAGCGAGCTAATAGAGATAAGACTGCTAAATAGGCGATACACTTGGAGTAACGGCTGGGCATGTCCCACTCTTGTTCACCTCGACAGAATTTTCTGCAATAAAGATTGGGACTCCATCTTCCCGGCGGTGAGTCTACTAGCGCTATCCAGATCCTATCAGATCACTCCCCTCTCTACTTATGCACTCAACAAAGGGCGCCAAGGGCGTTCAGTTTCAAATTTGAACAATTCTGGACACGTGTGCCAACCTTCCTGGACATTGTTGCCGCTGCTTGGAGTAGTCCTGTCAGAGGAACTTCGCCACTGATGATCTTTCACAACCGTCTCTCCACCACAGCCCGGTCCCTCCGTCGCTGGAGTAGGACACTTTTTACGAAGCACGGACACAACTCCTATTGGCCAATGAGGTCATCCTTCGGCTTGATACTGCTCAGGAATCGAGAGTTCTAAACACTCAGGAACTAGCACTACACAAAGAACTGAAGGCCAGGGTACTAGGATGGGCCGCTATTGAGCGTTCTCGGAGGCGGCAGAGTTCCCGTCTGCTTCAGATAAAAGAGGGTGATGCATGCACAAGATTTTTTCATCAGAAAGCTAAAGGTAGGAGGAGTAGGAACCTGATAGCCTACCTTAAGGATGATAATGGCTGCATTTCCTGGAACCATACTGCGAAGGAGAGCATCCTGCACCAGCATTTTGTGCAAATCCTTGGAAGGACAGCACAAAGAACATGCACACTAAACTGGGATCGGCTTGACCTCAGTTGTGCCCTTGATCCAAGCCTCGACCTGCAATTCTCAGAGACCGAGATCAGGAACACAATCCATGAGATGCCGGGTGACAAGGCCCCAGGGCCAGACAGCTTCACTGGAACCTTTTACAAAGTCTGCTGGCACGTCATCAAGGATGATCTTATGGCAGCTGTTGATTGTTTCTACCACCTACGTGCTGGACCAATGGAACATCTCAATGGCGCCTACATTACTCTCATCCCGAAGAGTGAAGTACCTGAGCATGCCAGAGATTTCCGGCCAATCAGTCTAATCCATTCTTTTGCCAAGTTGATCACCAAAACATTAGCCATCCGTCTGTCAAGGCATATTGATCGTCTGATCTCAAGCTCACAGAGCGCATTCATCAAGGGTCGCTGTATCCAAGACAACTTCATGTATGTCCGAAACCTAGCACAGGCATATAACAGAACAAAGACACCGACTCTTCTTTTTAAGCTGGACATCTCCAAAGCCTTTGACACGGTGTCATGGGAATATATGCTAGAACTACTTGAGCATAGAGGGTTCAGTCACAGGTGGAGAAATTGGTTAAGCCTCATCTTCACTAGTGCACACTCCTCAGTCTCTCTAAATGGAGTCCCAGGAGAACGTATAAAAGCATGCAAGGGGACTCCGTCAGGATGATCCACTCTCTCCATATCTGTTCATTCTGGCCATTGACGCTCTCCAGCGGATCTTGGACATAGCCACAGAGGATGGTATCCTGAGCCCCCTGAGAGGCAGGTATGCAAAGCTGAGACTCTCCCTTTACGCGGACGATGCAGTTATCTTCCTCAACCCAGTCAACGAAGAAGTTGCTGCACTTTTCAAAATTCTGGAGCAATTTGGGAATGCCAGCAGCCTCAAGTTAAATGTGTCAAAATGCTTGGTTGCACCTATCAGATGCCTTGGGCTTGACCTCGACCAAATCCTAGCACCATTCACAGGACAGAGGGTTTCCTTTCCGATCAAGTATCTGGGACTACCGCTAACGCTGGGGCGCCTAAAGCTAGTTCATGTCCAGAACATCATCGACAAAGCAAGAACGAAGCTCGCTGGGTGGCAAGGCCGGCTCCTGAACATAGCTGGGCGCCGCGAACTGGTACGCTTGGTCCTCAGTGCAATCCCAACCTACCTTCTGTCCGCGCTTAAGGTGCCGAAACAGCTGCTCAAAGACATCGATAAAGCGCGTCGCCGATTCCTGTGGGTAGGGGACAGTGAGGTCACAGGTGGCAAATGCAAGGTGGCTTGGACCTTGGCTGCCAGGCCTATTGAATTTGGGGGGCTTGGAATCATAGACCTCGAAAAGTTTAGTAGGGTTCTCCGTCTCCGTTGGTTATGGTATTCCTGGGCGGAGCCACAGAGGGCATGGAGGGGGACGACAATGCCAATCGACGACACTGACACTGCCCTGTTTGCAGCTGCTACAACAGTGACTGTCCGCAATGGGTGCAAGGCTTTCTTCTGGCACTCAAATTGGGCGTATGGGCAACCTTTGTCAACCGAGTTCCCGCTGTTGTATAATCGAGAAGAAAGAACAAAACCATCCAAGCAGCCCTGCAGAATGGTACCTAGATCAAGGACATTGCTCATGGCCTGAACAATGACCTACTGGCCGAATTTTTTAGGTTGTGGAATGTACTGCAATCCTTGCACCTCAACTTGGACACCACAGAGGAGGACCAAATCCACTGGAAATTGGAGTCCAGTGGAAAATACACCACCAAGTCTGCTTATAGCATTCAGTTCAGTGGCAGTATACTCTCCAACTCCCCAAAGCTAGTATGGAAGGTGTGGGCACCACCGAAATGTAAATTCTTCCTATGGTTGCTACTCCAGGACCGGTTATGGACAACAGTGAGACTGCAAGTGCGTGGTTGGGAAAACAACTATTTCTGTGGCCTTTGCATTCGGAATCTGGAAACTTCTATGCATCTGTTTGTCGAGTGTCCCTTCTCTTGCTGTGTCTGGGTGCAGGTAGCCGACTGGAGCAACTGTGGGAACCTGCAGCCGGTGCAATGGGGCACAGCAGCGGATGTCGAGGAATGGTTCCTAAAGATGATCGAGCAAGGGAATAAAACAACCCACACCCTGGCGATCCTCACGCTGTGGTGCATCTGGAATCAGCGAAACGCCGCCAGCCATCTTCAGTAACAAGATCAGCACACCGGCGCAGGTTTGCTCACGTATCAAAGAGGAAGCCCTCTCTTGGAAATTGGCTGGTGGGAAGGTCCTCGGACCTCTCTTTGTTGAAAACAACACTATGAGTAATTAGTTTAGCTCTCCTAACCTCCTGCGGCGGTCTGCCACGGTGGGGCCGCACCACTCGTGCGCTAGGTTGTAAAGTCTTTCTACCTTATTAATCCAAGGCCTGCCAACCGGTTCTTTTTTTTTTTTTAAAAAAAGAGATTGAGCGGGGCTCTTAGATAGTTGGTATTTCCTGTGATATATATTTTGTAATCAAACTCTATCTGTTAGAGTCCGGTTGTTGTGTCTTGCAGAGTCCGGTTCAGGTCTCCTAGAATTAAGCGTGTTATAGATTGCAGTACGGAGATCCTCGTAAGTCGTAACCGGCTCCGAGACTTCTGTTTCGCTGACAAAGCCCGGTATTGGGCTGTGCAGTTTCAATTTTATTATTTCAAAACAAGGTCTAGGGCAAACACCTTATTACAATATATCGACCGATCACCGTGCCATCCTCTCGCCGCCGGCAATAATGTCGTGGTTTCTTGTGGATTGGCTCTTCGACGTGCTGGCTTCCCTGGGGCTCTGGCAGAAGGAGGCCAAGATCCTCTTCCTCGGCCTCGACAACTCCGGCAAGACCACCCTGCTGCACATGCTCAAGGACGAGGTACGATCTTGCCTCCCTGTTCCCTTGACTGCTACTGCTTGATCTCCCTGCTCGCCGCCGGCCGGAAGGTGCTAACACGGTGGCCGTCGTCGTGGTCGTGCACTACTACTATATATATATGCAGAGACTGAGCCAGCACGCGCCGACGCAGCACCCGACGTCGGAGGAGCTGAGCATAGGGCGGATCAACTTCAAGGCCTTCGACCTCGGCGGCCACCGGATCGCGCGCCGCGTATGGAAGGACTACTACGCCAAGGTCGACGCGGTGGTCTACATGGTGGACGCCGCCGACGGCGACCGCTTCGCCGAGTCCAGGGCGGAGCTGGGCGCGCTCCTGTCCGACGACGCGCTGGCGGGCGTGCCTTTCCTCGTGCTGGGGAATAAGATCGACATCCCGCAGGCGGCGCCCGAGCGCGATCTGGCCTACTACCTCGGCCTGACCGGATGCACCACCGGCAAGGGCGCCGTCGATCTCGCCGGCACCGGCGTGCGGCCCGTCGAGGTCTTCATGTGCAGCGTCGTCCGCAAGATGGGATATGGCGAGGGGTTCAAGTGGATGTCGCAGTACATCAAGTAAGTAGGTCTTCGTCGTGTGTGCTATCTCTGGGATATCATATGGCGAGGGGTTCAACTGGATATCGCAGTGCATTCGAATTTCGAAATTCCAACCGAGTGCTCTTGCTGACGAAATGAAATCATTAAAACAAAACGATACACAAATAGCAAGTGATGAGATCAGATTCACATTATTAGCATATAATATATAAACAGCGTTATGCAGCTGCAGCGTATTTCAAACTCAGAAAACGCAAATGAGAAAGCAGGCAAGAAGGCTTCGGTGTGTGTAACAACATATGGAGATCACGATTCACGGACGACGATTCGGCTCACAGAAATCCGCTAAGATCCTTTTACAGGAAATCGTCGTAAGCCTCCATTCCTCGTTTCGTTTTGTATCAATCCCCATGAGAACTAGTGACGAAGACGCATAGAAAACTCATAGCAAACAAAATCAAATCAGACTAACTGACTAAGGGGGTATTTGGTTGGAGAGACTAAAGTTTAACAGGTAATTAGATTTAAAAAATCGTTTCGCAGATTATTCTCTTGCTATATTTTTAGTTTCATAAATAGTCTATACTTTATGTATGTCAAACATCCTATATGATAGCCACTAAAATTTAACGGCGTAAACCAAACAAGGCCTAACAATGAAGCATTTACTCTGCTATGGTCCTGGCCTCTGCTAGTGCTAGGCCGTCGGCGACGTATGGAAGGGGTGAGGAGGTCATGGACACGAATAGGAGTACACGACAAAGGAGCGTTAAAGTTGTATCCATGGCCGATTGCCTGATCCAGCGATATGAAGGAGCGTTGTTGAGCTATTGACAAAAAAGGTTGAATACGAGTGCCGACCTAGCTACTTTTTTTTTGGCTTGGCTAAGGTCTTGTTTGGATGTTGTCGGACTTACTTTAATCCATATGTGTTGGTGTGGATTGAGGTGGAATTTAATTCAAGCTCCGTTTCAATCCACCTCAACACATGTGGATTGATATGAATCCGACTACATCCAAACAAGGCCTAAACGTTTGAAGTGTGAACCAAAGGCCGGCAACTAGGGGTGGAGCAACCGTGACGGCCCAAGGTTGTAGTGTCCCTCTTTGCAAGAAGGCAAAACTAAATGTGAAAATCGGGTCAATTTCAATTCCAAACGTTCTTGTTCTATGCTATACTGCTAGATACATTGAATTTTACGATTTTGATATAAAATACAATTTTGAATAAATATGTCACATTATTAAGAATCGTGGAGAGACAAGCTGCTTGTCGCATTAGATGCTGCATGCCGAAGCTGAAATGCAGGTGTCATAGGACTAAGGGAAAAAAATAGTTGTATCCCAAGACAAAATTACGTGTATCCTGAGACGGCAGTGGGAGTAATAAAAAAACAAACACTGTCGTGGAGGGTTATGTGAGAGTTGTTTTCTCGGAGATCGTGATACACCGACAATTTAGAAGTTGCTATTTGATCTCTTTTCTTTATAGCTTGCTAAATTAGCTATTTATAAATTTTTGAGAACGCCCTTAGTGTCATTATGGAAGCATTTTTCGGCCACTCATTGACTGTATAGTTGTCGTTGCAATGAGGTCATTGAATCTTTAGTGGCTATTCTAAAGGATGTTGTGGACGATATTGGCTAAGTTTTTACTAGCATTTTCTTTTTTATAAGTAACAAATGGCTACACATTTATAACGTATAAAAAGACATATTTTGTGTTTTCCTAAACGACAGTTGCTACACTAGATCGTATAGAAGACAAACAGTTTATAGATGTGTCATTTGTATGCATCGTTGTTCCAAACACAGTCCAAGATACGAGTCGTGCCACTGACTGATTGACCCATGTTTTAGATTGTACATTAGTTAGGTTCGTTGGTATCATCATCCATGATTCAGCTGTCACTCTGTTCGCTGCAAACTTACAAGAAACAAACACTAACGACGGTGACAGCAGTAGAGCAAGAAACAAACACTAAAATATCGGTGTTCATTAGTCCATAGTACAAGCAGAAGCATGCAGGGAGGTTCTACGCAGAAGCCAGCTCATTGGAGGAGGTGAGCAGCATCTCCGTGGTGGCCATTCTGTCCGATCCAACGAGCCTCAGCCTGTCCGGGTACACCTCGACGTGGCCGAACGCGTCGGTGCCCGGCGGGCACTCGAGCGCGGCCTCCAGCGTGCGGTGGTGCACGCCGCGGTCGTCCACGGCGTACCCGCCCTTGTGGTCGTGCCCGGCGAGGCACGCGACGACGCACCCGCCGTGGCGGCGCACGACGTCCATCACCTCCCCGTAGTTCCACATGAGCCCCGTCGGGGACGCCGCGCCGGGGTGCACGGGGAGGTGGCTGCACACGACGGCCTTCTCCCCGCGCCCCGCCGCGCGGCGGAGGACGCCGTCCAGCCACCGCAGCTGCGCGCCGCCCACGCCGCCGTTGAACATGACGAACCGCCGGTCCGTCCCCGCCAGCCCCGCCGGGCTGTTCTTGTCGTGGTTCGGGTTCCGCTTCTCCAGGAACCGCCGCGCCGCCAAGGACACCGGGTGGTCGCGCGGCCACCCCACGGCGCTGAAGTCGTACGCGTCCAGCACCACGAACCGGTACCCGGGCCACGGCGAGAAGTCGTAGTAGGCGCGCCCCGCCGACGCCGACGACGGCATCCGCAGCACGGACACCAGCTCGCTCCGGGGCAGGTTGTACAGGCAGTGGTTGCCCAGCATGTGGTACGCCGGCCCGCCGCGGAAGCCGTCGAACTCGCGCACCACGGCCTGCACGGCGGCCAGCGACCTGTCCTTGGGGCAGAAGCCGTCGACGATGTCGCCGAAGTTGATGCAGAACCTGACGCTCTTCTCGCCGTTCCACCTCTGGACCGCGCGCCGGAGCACGGCGATGCTGTGGCGGTAGTAGCGCGGCACGCCGAGGAAGGACCGGCCGTCCGGGATGTCGGCGTACTGCACGTCGGCGATGACGCCGAAGGAGAAGAGCGGCTCCTTGGCCGACGGCCGGACCACACCGTTCGGGTGCGCCAGCATGGATCGACCGAGCGATTGCGGATTGAGGAGCAGAGGAGGAGGATGGGATTTGGAGGCGCAAAAAGAACCGCTCCCTTGCACCGGTGCACGGTGCGCCTCTCGTTTCTGGATTAAAAAAAGCGCCATGACAAAGTGGGTGACAGGTAGCACGATCGACGGCTGGGATTAAAGCGCCGATTTTGTTTTCTTGATTAATTAATAATCCATTTATTAGATTTATTTTTTAAACGAGGAACAATTCTGAAGGGCCCACGGATCATTTTTACAAAGGGCCTCGCGGGCTAGAAGCAATCGCTTACAAAGGGCCCACGTGGCCCGTCCGGAAGCCACGCACAAGGCGGCCCCACGTGTCAGTGTGACGCCCCCCAAAGACCGGCACCCCGCCGGGTCCGAGAGGCGCATCGCGGCATCGGCATCGCCACAAAGCCCATCTCACGCTCCCGCACCCTCTCCTCCTCGCCCATTCCTTCCGCCTCCCTCCCCGCGCCGCCGGTCGCCGGAGCCCAGCGACTCCGCCCGCGCCGCGCTGCGCCCTGCAGGTAACTGCTCCGGACTCCTGATCCCTTTGGTTCCCGCTGGTTCGTCCCCTTCCCAGGCGTCTGGGGTCTCCGATCTGGTGATCTGCTCTAGTCTCCGGTAGTTGCGGACGACTCCTGGGTCGGGTATTGGCCTTTTGGGGCCGTGGGAATTGGGCGGCTAGATCTGTGCGACTCATATCGATTGGAGGGGGCGTCGCGTGGGCATCCGGTCGCGTGCTTCTCCGAGGCGTCGTCGTAGTCCCTCTGGATTCCACTGGGCTGGAGATCCGTCCATCCCAACTTGAGTCGATTTCTGTTTGTTTCCTTGTGTTTTGCTTGTTACGACGCGCTAGGTTTGCTAGTTGTGTTCTGCAGAACCATTTCCTCGTTGTCTGTGATCCCTAGAATGCAATAGCCTTTTTAATCTGTTGCGGGTTGAGGTGTTATACTTGCGAAATGAGCAACAAAGCCTCCTGATTCTGTTCTCGTGATAATGTGATTTTGTTTCAAGTTAATTCACTAGATTGGTCGACTATTGCCACTTTGTCAGTGGGATTGAAACGTGCTCCTGCTAATTGTTGTGACAACCATTTCGTTATGTAACTGAGTCCTCATACTGGAATTTGCAGAATCCTCGATGGCTGCCGCCAGGGGCATTAACCAGCTTCTGAAGAGAACTCTCCACAACCAGTCTGCTGTAAGTATTTTGGTGAACTCGTTGTTTGTTTGTCAGTTGCTTTAAATTGCATCCGTATTCAATCTTCTTATCATGTGATTTTTATTTTCCACATGTCCATCTTGGGCACACCATCACAATATGGAATCTGTCTGGAATCTATTGCTCATGCTTAAAAACAAATCATAGTAAACATGCTTAGCCTGTTGGAATCTACACTCTCTCCATCAAGTGATGATAAATCACTGCTGCATGTGTTTCTTGTATGGCTCGTTCTTGCCAGTTTTGTTGTCTACTGTATAGAATTGAACCAAATATCATAGGTTATGGTACATTTTAAAAGTTCTGTTGACTGGACATTGGCTACTTATCCTATTTTTACTGTTATCCTCCATTCTTGATAGAAAATAGTCTTTCTGGAAATCAATTAGTTGTTTTTGTGGGTCTCAGTTGTCTCAAACATCTTTATCATGCTCTTCAGGGTTCATCGCTGCTTTCTTCATTGAGGGGAAAGCATGAAGAGTCCTCTGCTGGACTGAGAGCATTGGCTCTTCTTGGAGTTGGTGCCTCTGGTCTTTTGAGTTTTGCTACAATAGCATCTGCTGATGAAGCTGAGCATGGCTTGGCAGCCCCAGATTATCCCTGGCCCCATGCTGGCATCATGAGCTCTTATGATCACGCGTCGTAAGTCAACCGTATCTTCTCCTTCTCAAGAAACTTTATTTCATATGATATGGCATGATGTTTACAGATTCATGCAAGTCTTGTGAAATATGGATTGTTGCACAGAGATTGACATCCTTTTTGTGTACTGGGGTATATAATTCTTAGATGGCATGACGTAGTAATTTCAGAATAAAACTGATGTCATTTTTTAGCTGTCTTGTTTGTAGAAAAAAATTCTTGTTGAAGTGCTAGTACCTTGTTTTCTTGTGTGCTGCTCTAATTTATCTTAAAAATATTATTGCACAGAATTCGGCGTGGGCATCAAGTTTACACACAAGTTTGTGCTTCTTGTCACTCCATGTCCTTGATTTCGTACCGTGATTTGGTTGGGGTGGCCTATACTGAGGAGGAAACAAAGGCAATGGCTGCTGAGATTGAGGTGGTTGATGGTCCTAACGATGAGGGTGAAATGTTCACCCGCCCTGGTAAGCTGAGTGATCGCTTCCCACAGCCTTATGCGAACGAGCAAGCAGCCCGATTTGCTAATGGTGGTGCATACCCCCCGGACCTTAGTCTTATCACAAAGGTATTTGCAGTTAATGGTATTGCATTGATTTGATGTGATCTTTCACTGTTTATGGCTTACTGTCTGCAATGCATCCATTCAGGCAAGGCACAATGGTCAGAACTATGTTTTTGCTCTTCTTACTGGATATCGTGATCCACCAGCTGGCGTTCAGGTACTTTTCTTGTTTATCTATTGTTGCAATCTGGTGTGCTTTACAGCTCCGTGATGTGTTCTTCAGTATCGTTGTTTATAAGTGGTTAGGAGTAACCTCTTGCATTGTAATCACTGCATCGTACTGACTCCTGATTCATACACTGTGTTTTTTATTTTAATGATGTTGTATGTTGGAAGCACTGAACTGCAGATTTTGATGTTTTCAGTGCTTAATCCATTATATTCTATATGAGCAATGTTAGTCAATAATCTTTGCTCAGCTCAACATCACTTGTTTTATCTGTATGTATACCATGGATAATTCTTTGATTTTGGAATCCAGCCAAACTCTACCCCATCGATATTGCTTTCTCATGATTCTGACAGGGTGTATTATCTTTCATACTCTTTTGCATTCTTGTGTTCGCCTTTTACTATCTTACAAGTAACCATAAAAACATTGGTTGATTTGTATCCTAGATTCGTGAGGGTCTGCACTACAATCCCTACTTCCCTGGTGGTGCCATAGCCATGCCCAAGATGCTTAATGATGGAGCTGTGGAGTATGAGGATGGTACTCCTGCAACTGAAGCCCAGGTAAACTATATTGTCATTATTGATCCCTGTAGTTTTGAATTGTGGGGCTAGGACTAAAGTTTGACCATTCATATTTCCATCACAGATGGGTAAGGATGTCGTATCATTCCTTTCTTGGGCAGCCGAGCCTGAGATGGAAGAGAGAAAGCTGGTAACAACCTCGTGACTTAAATCATTCAGATTGCTCTGTTGCTTTTCAATTTGCTACTCCATATCCTAATTGCTACCCACTCAAAATCCATTGTAGATGGGAGTGAAATGGATCTTCCTACTATCACTAGCGCTTCTCCAAGCTGCCTACTACCGCCGCATGAAGTGGTCAGTCTTGAAGTCCCGTAAGCTGGTCCTGGATGTTGTCAACTGAGGACTACCATTATCTTTTTTTATTTGAAATATGTTGAGCCGTTAAGGAGCATTCAAAATAATGAATTTGTGATGTACAATTTTGCCACTGGGGCTAGGTTCCATGCCTAGAAGTTATTTTGTTTTCTTTACTCTGCTGAGCTGCAAAAGCATTTCACCAAGGGAGTACATTTCACGGGTTTTTTTTTTTGGGTTTGCAATGCCTCAATGTTATCAGCAATATTCTAACTTAACAGCTGTTGGGAGTTGATAAATTCTTATGCTATGAAATACTCCTAATAGACCTTTGTATTGTACGGTTGAGCCTATCTTAACGTCATGTTTGTGTTCGCTTATTCTGGGTTGAATGGTAATGGATAAATCTACTGGAGGTGAAAACACATGCTTGTGAAGGACACGGCATCTGGGCATGTCACTGCAAAACTCGGTTAGACTATCTCCAATGGCGACTACCCAAACACGAGACCTATTCTATCATCTGGGTCATGCACAGTGAATGAGCGGTCTACCCAAAAACTTGCTTCTCTAACAGCGGTGTACAAGGGCAAGAAACGCTTTGGAGTTAGAACACCATTTGGGCAAGGCCTGCCGCTGCAGGGAAGGGGCACGGCAGCCGAAGATGCTAGATGTGGGCGCAAACGCTGGGTGCAGCCGTGGTGCGTGCCACAACAGTCAGATCGCCTGGACCAAATGTCGGAAGCCACACTTCCACCTACACGTGAGCAACCTCGGGGTGAGCTCGGGCCGAGGCAACCGCCATGGCCGCTGGGCGCATGCGTGCGTGGCCACCAGGCTGCCGCGGTTGCAGGGGTGCACGCGAGCGGGGCCGTTACCGGGGGGCGAGCTCGGCCGCGGATGGCGTGAGCGTGGCCCTTGCTGTGGTCGACCTTGGCCACAGGCAGGCTCAAGCACGGCCATTGCTGGGCACGAGCTTGGACCCTACCGAAGGTGGAAGAAAGGTTGAAAGAGAGAGAGAGAGAGCAGAGATTTGCGTCTGCAGGAGAGGGGAGATGCATTGTGGAAGAAAGGTTGAAAGAAAGAGAGGGCAGAGATTTGCGTCTGCAGAAGGGGAGATGCATTTTTGCGTTCTACTTTGGCTACTACGCAGGCGTTTCTTTCATCCAAAAAACACTGTAGATGACACATTATGAGTATGCGTCTTGGTTTGCCTCCTCCGTTGGAGTTAGTCTGGGATGAATGGTCCATAATTTGAGTCTGCACCGTGAAGTCTGACCCTTTCAGTTGGGCTTGTACCAAAATGTTTGTCATGACAAAATTCGGTCGAGAGTTCATAGGGAGTGGTCATTGGATTCAGGCTTGGGCAGGTACCAAAATGTTTGTCTAGCACACGATACGGTCTAGTACACAAGCCGTGGTTTATTGGATTCAAGCTACCGTGGTGCAACGACTATTTGAGGTGGATGTGTTATGTACACTTGGTGCCACCAGCTATTTGGATGTTGTTGGAGTACCCTATAAGACCATGAGAAGCTGGCACGAGTGTTGGAACACTCCATCTACCATATAGGTGAGAGTTTATGCCTTGTAGCTTGAGGTATTGTGAGTTTTGGCAAGTACACTTGTAATCTTGTGGCCTGGAGCACACTTGGAGCCATGGTGGCTCTTCGATGACATTGACCCTTCAAGCTTGGTGTGGGAGCGACGAAGACCCTCTCGTGGTGTCTTGTTCGTTTGGCTGATAAGTCATGGCAGAAAGTATTGCTCGCTGATTTGTTGTGAGAGAAAAACATTGCTGAATGGCTGACAGATTTGATGATGAGCTCAAGTGAACATGTTGGGAAATTAAGGGTTGAAATGATTGTGCCTCCATGTAAGGTTACTCTAAATAAAATCTTACATGATTACGAATGAATCCTTAAGGTTTGGAAAACATTATTTGGACATTTACCAACTTTTGCATTATGTTTTCTGTGAAAATTTGATCATCCATGAACATGCTTGTGGGACTGCATAGGGGCGATTGATGGAACTCGTGTATTTGCTATAGTGCCCATTCATAAAAAACTCTATTCCTTAGGACTTAGGAGGAAGCACACATCTATCCAGAATGTCTTTAGATTTTGACCTAAGGTTCACCTATGTACTTGCTAGGTGGAAGGGATATGCTCATGATGCCACTAGATTTTCATAAAAAAAAATAAATCTTTGTAGATGCCCAACAAAGGAGGATGGCTCACAAATGTGAAGCTTTTTTTGTCAGACCCAGTTATAGACGCAGATGCTCACAAACACGAGCGCACACTCACTCCTATGAACGCACGCACACACACTCTACCCCTATGAGCACCTCCCAAGAACTGAGTTGGACCAGCAAATCTCGAGATTGACGAAGTCACCGTAGACGCCTCGCTCTTGACGGGCACGTCGCCTACCATTGAAAGCATAGCCGCCGTTGAACTCTGAAATAAATCTAAAAAAATGCGATCACCCGTGTCAAAATAGATGCAATCAATGGGTTTGCTGTTGCTATTTCAGAGACGACCAACAATGAAGCGCCTATTTCAGAGGCAACCAACAATGGCGTTGATGAGACTCTGCTTCCTTGACGTTCCTGATGAGCTGTTGCTATTCCGTTTTGGTACACAGTTCATTTCTCCTCTGAATTGCAGGTGTGTCAAGTTGTTGATTTTGCACAACAATTCAGAAGTTTCCTGCTCACAAGACTTGGTATAGATGTTAGATTGAGTTTTGCTGCCTTTGTGAGATGATCAGGAGACGTCTCCCGTAAAACTGTGAAAGCAGGAGTCTATGTCTATTGATTGGCGATCCACACTGAATTGCTCGATAAATTGCGATATGAACATGTAGAAATGAAAATGGATTAGTTCCAATTTTTTGCCCTCACAAATCGGTATATCTCGTTGGTGATTTATGTTGTGTATATATTGCCAACGGCCAGGCATATATAATCTATCAAGGCCAGTTACCCAACATTGGACCAAAGAAAAGAACATTGGACATGTCAATTTCTGCTATGTCACCATTCAAGTTCAACTGATTGAGGAGCCTTTTGTTTTTGCTTTTTCTGCAGTCTGTCTTATATGGAATGATATGCTCAATTTGACCAAGGCCTTGTTTAGTTCACCCCGAAAACCAAAAAGTTTTCAAGATTCATCGTCACATCGAATCTTTCGGTACATGCATGAAGCATTAAATATAGATGAAAATAAAAACTAATTGCACAGTTTATCTGTAAATCGCGAGATGAATTTTTTGATTCTAGTTAGTCCATAATTGGATAATATTTACCACGAACAAACGAAAGTGCTACAGTAGCGAAATTCAAAATTTGTTCGCATCTAAACAAGGCCCAAGTATACATAGCATGTGTTCTTTTATTTTTTCCAGTCTATTGCGGTTGTGGTGCCGCTGGAGAGCGAGAGCGCGAGCGCGAGCCACTCGTTCGCGAGCTTCACTGTTCACTCCCAGCACGAATCCGTCGTCCAATCCACGCCGCAGCTGCTGCGCTGGCCATGCCTGGAGCCGTTGCGCCCGCGCCCACGCTCGCGCCGACGAGGAGCTCCGCCTACACGTCCGCCGCCGCGGCCTCCACGCTGTCTCCGAACCCGACAAGCCGAGGCGACCCGCTTACTCTCAGTTCGTGCCGCAACGCTCCTGCTAGTGCTACTCCACTTGTCCCACTTGCGGCCACCCGTCGTCACGTGCGCGGCTTCCGCGGCGCGCCTCTAGTCGCCAGTCCCAGTCCCCACCACGCTCGAAACCCTCGCCTCCGATTCGCGTCTGCGGCGGCGGCGGAGGGGATGGCTGCGGAGGCCAGCACGGCGGATGCGGCGGCGGCAGCCGAGGCGAAGCCCTTCGCCGTCCTCTTCGTGTGCCTTGGTCAGTCCCTTCAACCCTAGTCTCTGCTCACCTCCGGCTCCGTCTCCGTGCCCGTGCGTGCAGAGCAACTCGGTACCGATCCCCGATTTTTCCTTGCGTCCGTGCGGATTGAACTTACTCGTTGTTTTGTCGTCTGATTCTTGGGATCTGATCGACAATAGCCAGTAGCCATAGCCTTGTATATTACCATCTTAGCAATATAACTACTGTTGGGCAATGGGCGAATCGCAGTTCCTCACAACTTATCAGCCGAAGGGTTTGGAGATTTGGTTTGTTGAAAAATCAGTTTACCCTGCAACACGATTAAGAATTTCGGATTACTTGATCCGAGCAGTATAATGCTAGCAGCTGTGTGTTGCTGATTGTTCAACTATGTAGGCGCTGAATGCGCAGTGCACGGAGTATATGTCTTGTTTCCATGCACTTGCATTTTAGTTCTCGCTTTTTGGTTTTCACAATGTGTATGATCATGCAATCCTTTTTGCTCATGCTTGGGTGCTCGTTCAATAGTGGATAATCTCATCAGTGCAGACCGCCGTGGTATCTGAGTTATTGATGCATATGTATCTGTCTGTTCTTCAGCGCTTGATGTAAATCTTGTGTACAGGGAACATTTGCCGGAGTCCTGCAGCTGAAGCTGTGTTCCGGACCCTTGTAAGCAAGCGTGGGCTTGACTCCAAGTTTCTCATAGACTCTGCTGGTACCATCGGGTATCATGAGGTTGTAACTGTGCTCTTTTGTACATTTATTCAGATCAATGATGGGATCAGTGCTAATGAGGTTTTTCGTGGGTCTAGGGTAATAAGGCAGACTCAAGGATGAGAGCAGCTTCAAAGAAGCGGGGGATTGAGGTCACCTCAATATCCAGGCCTATCAGACCCTCAGACTTTCGTGATTTTGATCTTATCCTTGCAATGGACAGGCAGAACTATGGTTCTCTCTCAGACCCTGTTATCTGTGTTTCAGTACCTCTGTAACTTTATTGTTGTAAGCTGCTTGATGCATTGGAGCATTTCTGTTTTGAACAATACACAGAAGACATATTGAACTCGTTTGAGAGATGGAGACGTAAGGAGCCCCTCCCTGAGAATGCACCCGATAAGGTTAGTGTGTAGATTATTAATCTCAATTTGTCTCATGCAATCTTGGCCAGCTAGAATTTATCCCACATGCATTTGTCATTTCAATTTTCTAGACATGTCCTTTTCTCTTTATAGCAGAAATAAGAGTGAGTCATGTGAACTGATGTGGATACTAAATTGAACATTTATTTTATTTTGTTTGCTTATGTTTTACTGTCTGTAGACTGGTATAGTGTAGCCTTCTTCATGTATTTTGACATTACAATAGGTGAAAACTATGATACCTGCAAAGAGTAAATTGTGCTTGTTCTTTTTATCAGTCGTTCACTTAATTAAAAGAGCATATCTTGTATCTTCTGCTTGATCTTATGTAGCGTTTATTCTTGCCATTAGCCTTTTTATATGTTCTCTTCATTCTTGAAAATTCACACTTACTGAATTGGTACTTGTATGTTTATTAGGTTAAGCTGATGTGCTCCTACTGCAAACGACATACTGAGTCTGAAGTCCCAGATCCTTATTATGGAGGCCCTCAGGGATTTGAAAAGGTCAGTAGCATGATGCACTTGTTAGCACAAAGTTTGCAATCATGTTCTCGATCTTATTAGTTGAGATTTTGTCCCAGTGACCAACAAGTATGAATGTCATGGCCTGTCTACACTAATCACTCGGTTTTTGTTCCTGTCCAGTTCAAATAGCTTGTGCATGAGTGTGGCTTAACTTTAAGGCTTTAACTAAATAAACAGTTATGCAGACTGTAGTGACAGATGACCTGATATATGCTCAGTCCACCAATGCTGAGTATTTGTGCACTAGTGTTAAATGTGAACAGCGCCTGAACTTTACATACTTGTATATTCATTACGTGCCAGCATTCACTTATATAGTTCTCGAATATGATTATACCTCTGAGATTTAAGCAATTTGTCTTCTTCTGATAAAATTGTCAAATCAGGTCTGGGCACAACTACATTATGCCCAGGAGTTTGCATGAACGACTAACATGAGATACAATAAGTCAGTAACAAACTAGTATGACACTAACAAACCTCAGAAAATGAGAATGTCTACAACCCTAGATATACATTTGCTGGTAAGCTGATACTGGATCACCAATCCAAAGCTACGCCGAGATATAACCTTACTAAGCCCCTTGTTGGATCTAACAATCATCTTGCTGTAATATTCACTGTAGTCATGCATTATGTCTACAAAATAGCTGACCATGCTTACACAAGATTTACATGAGATGTGCCGCTGTGTTCGATATCCTTCTTTTAATAAGTGATGTTTTGGGTCTTCCAGGTGTTGGATATATTGGAAGATGCTTGCGAGTCACTGCTCGATAGTATCGTTGCAAGCATTTCTGGGTGACCTTGATGTAATTCTCTACATTCAGACATCTTTTTTCAGACGCACCGAAGGCTGTAGCATCCATGCATAACTTAAGTCATTTGGTTTGGTTGCAACATTGATCGAGTATTCATGTACCTAGTTCTTGGTTTGGTTTGTATATACCACCATCCTTATACCTGGTCATGTGATAAGTGACACACAAAAACATTGCTCATCATCATTGTTTTCCAGCAAGATAATCAGAAACAATCAGAGTGACCAACAAAGCATGCTTATGCCCATTTGAAACGTACTATTTTCGCATAGAACTGTATGAACATTTCTTCCCTTTGTTTGAATTTTGCACTGCTTTTCTTTATATGCACTGTTACACTTAGATCACCAGTCATCAATCAGGAGTAAAAGAGTTTAGCATATAGCAGACCTCTACCAGCAAGACCTCCACAGGTGACGGCGGCCACCATCAATTCAATCGTCACCGGCGGTAGCACTGCACATGCAAGAAGAAGCCACCGGGCGACTGGCCCCTGGCCGCCGTGTCGTCGGCCATCCACAGCCTGCCTTCCTTCTCCGCCCTGGCCTTCACCATGAACTGCGCCCCCGAGCCCGCGCTGCCGCCCCGGCCACCGAACCACCAGTCGTGCACGTCCCACATGACGTCGACCACCTCCCCGTCGGCCAGCACGGCGGCGCGGTTGCCCCGGAATCCCCAGCCGACCCGCCGCACCTCCGCCACCTTCTCGCCGTCGATGGTGACCCGCAGCTCCCCTTTGTCGTCCCCGCCGCCCCGGCACGCGTGCACGGCCACCTCGTGCTCGTCCCCGCCCTCCCGGAACCTGCAGCGCGTGACGTGCGCCGCCGCCGCGCACCGCAGCTGCTCGCGCCGGCTGACGAGGAGCGCGGGCGCGGTCGGGGCGACGGCGAGGCGGCGGGAGAGCTCGCGCGCCGCGCCGCCGGAGCCGAGGAGGAGCGCGAGCTCGGCGTCGGCCACGACGGCGAGGCAGTAGTCGCGCTCGGGCTCCGGGGACGACGGCGACGACCACGAGGCGTACTTGGCCTCCGCGGTGTCCCAGTGCACGCCGACGGCCGTGCCGGCGCCGGTGACCAGCGACCGGCTCCCTCGCTTCTTGTGCAGCAGCAGGACAGGCCTTGTCCTCGCCGGCGCGTCGGAGGAGGCGCCGCCGCCATCGTCGAAGGCGACCGCGACGCCGGCCACTCCCGCCGCGCTCCGGGTCCACGTCACCCGGACCAGCATCTCCTTGCCCGAGGACAGCACGGCTCTGTACACGCTGGTGGTGGCCGCCTGCAGCGCCCGGTCCAGCGCCCCGCGGCCGGAGACGGAGGCGGCCGCCGCGACGCACACGGAGCCGTCGCTGAAGCAGGACAGCTCCCTCATCGCTCGCCGCCGCCGCCGCCTGATTCGGACAACAGGTCAGCAATGGCGACGCAAAACAAAGAACGCTGCGGAGGGCGGGCGCGAATCTGCTGCAAATGCGAATGCGAATGCATTGGAGGGAGGCGAGGAGAGGCGAGGAGAGGAGACGGGCGTTTTAATCGGCAGGTGTACGTGTCGTTAGTTGAGGTTGCAAGGAGATGGCAGTCAGTCAGAGGATTAATTAACGGCAGAACCACCCGCCAGTATCTTCAGGTTTGGTCAATTAAGGAATTTGTTTGTTAAATTGTTCGGCAGTTTGACCGAACTATATTTTATTGTTAGCTGTCGTCGTGTAACCCATCGCGCTACTCGTTTAGTTGAAAAAGTTTTTGTATTTGGCTACGTAGGGTTTTTTTTGTTTTATTTAACAATTAATGTATAATTATAGACCTCGTGATTTACAGTAGTTTTTGTTTTTGTCTATATTTAATGCTCTATGTATATATCTAAAATTTCGATGTGATGAGTAAAAAATTTTTGGGTGTGAAACTAAACAAGGCCTACTTCACCCCAAAAATTCAAAAACTTCTCTCTTATCGAATCTTGAGGCATATGTATGGAGCATTAAATATAAATAAAATTAATACTAATTGCATATTTTATCTGTAATTTAGCAGACGAATCTTTTAAGCATAGTTACTTCATGATTGGATAATAATTACCACATACAAACAAAAATGCTACAATAGCTCGAAAACTTTTACAAGGCCTAAGGGACCCTTTGGAATGCAAGAATTTACAGAAATGGTACGAGACTTTGGCAGAATCAATTCATTTTTGCCGAAAAAACACAGAAGCAGGAAAGTTCCTCCATTGCAAAGGGGGTCTAAGTGAATTTTGCACGACAGATCGACCATATCATATTCCGGCCCGATGTGCTTGACGCCCTAACTCCTAACCTATCATCATGTCTTTTTTTTGACCCCTTGATTTTATTTGATTTCTGGTGTCCCACAATATCTAATATCCTAATACTAATTGTTTTTCATTATTGTGAGGAAAATGTGTGTTTGGGCGTTCGGCTGGCACGGAAGATACTGGTCGACCGAATCGACGCCACAGCGCAATTAGCGATGCACGAACAGAGATATCTTGTCCAGGACACTGGACACATGCACGTTCCATGAGCTAAGCAATGGCTGGAAACATCAGGCATTATCTTTGTTGAGGTGGTTGGAAATAAATAGAGTGTCGTGTTAGCATTTGTTTTAAAGATGTATCAAAGATTTAGTTTTTTTTTTAAAAAGATGTAGCAAAGATTTAATGAAAAAACTCTACACTACGTGACCTGCTTCAGCCATCAATCAACCAAATACTTCGTTGCTTACAGCCTTACAGGGAAATGTTCGCTGGGAATGGCCTCTAGGCACACCAAAATGTTCTGAAAGCTCGTACATGGTTGGGTCAGTGCAGCCCGGTCGCTATCGTTTTGTCTTTTGTGTGGCAAAAAAAAAAAAAAAAACTATACGAAAGTGTTTTCACAACATCAATCGCGATTATTCTCCACGACCCAGAATTGCCAAGCTGACTGCCGGGTGGAGAACTCGCCACCGAGAAGCAGTCATCATGTCATGAAGTCGTTCGCCGGTGTTTCTTAAGGTTGACGTTCGGTTTGGGACAAGGACACTGAACAGATTCATCCTTTTTTTCTTCTCGACAAATAAATGCACATTTTGTTTTTCGGAAAAATTATTTTTTTAAATTTTGCTAAAATATATACAAAAATATATTATCTTTATCATATGTACTATATATTATTAGGTTGAACATGAAACATGCTTTCATAATATACTTATTTATATATAAATATTCATATTATTTAATATATTTTTAATTATTATTTTTTGACTTTTTAAAAAACGAGACATGCATTGTGGACGGAGGGACTGTATTTGAGTTCTTCCTCGGCGTATCCGCCACGGTCTCTGGCCCTACAGCATGTTTGCTTGAGCTTATAAGCCGATTTAATAATATTTTTCTCTCAGGCTTATCAATCAAATGCACAAGACGCTAGCCGCCTCGTCTGCTCTCTGCTGTTGTTGTCGTCGGCAGCTTGCAGCCACCCGTCGCAACCGTCCGCCCGCTAGGTCCAAGGTCAAGGCGGGGTGGAGCTCGTCGGATCGCGTCAGGGCAGAGCTCGTGTCCAGGGCTGAGCCCGTCCGCCCCTCCAAAACGCTCACAGCCGAAGCAACCCGAATAGGATTAGATCTATGGTTGAAAACTAATCCTGGTCACTAACCTGGGGCCAGACTGGGCGTTCGGTTAACCGGAACCGATCGGGTTCGGTACTTCGGTTATCTAACAAATTCGGTTCCAACACAAATAGATACCGATCGGTTCTTTAGAAAATACGAAATCGAGAAATTTCGGTTTCGTGTAATTCGGTTCGGTTTCGGTTCGAACCCAAAAAAAAATCAAAATGCAATAAACATCCCATTCAATTGTAAATTTCGGCAGCATTTTTGCCTGATTTTCATGCAGTCAACAGGAGCCGGAGCCGTTGTAGAAGATCGTCGGACAAGGACGACGAGGAGCTATGCACGGCGCCTGGTGGCTGGCGGTCTGGCGGATGTGTGCGGTGTGCCTAGGCCTGGCCGTGCGGCGTGCGCCCGCCGCCCGTGCTGCCGTGCGTGGCTCAAGGCGGTGCGACTGTGCGGGGACCCAGGGGCCGAGGTGGTGGGCGGCGGCCGGCGGCTAGACTACTGGAGCCTAGAGCGGTGGAGCTGGAGCCTGGAGCTGGACTGCTGGAACCTGGAGACTCGAGTCCTTGCCTGGTGGTCTCGGTGGAGTCCTTGCCAGTTGTGACTGGCGAGTGGCGAGTGCTGCTGTGCTGGGCTGGTGCGGCCGTGCGGGTGGGCGGTGGTGGCCTGGTGGGCGGCGGCGGCTGGTGCCTGGTGGAGTCGTGGAGATTGGGAGTGGGAGCCAGCCAGCCAGGTAACTAGGAAATTGATTAGGGTTTCAGGTTTTTGGGTTGGGCTACTTTCTATTTGGGCTGTCAAAGTGTCATGGGTTGAAATTTCGGTTCCCTCGGTTAACCGAGTCTCCTGCTAAATTTGGTTCGTCAGAACCAGGAACCAAACAGGAACCGATTTTTTCGGTTTCGGTTATTTCGGTGCCTAGGGTGAGTTGGATCCGTGTCTTCAACAGGTGCGGATGTGATCACCATGCTCCCCATTCCCTTTTTAACAGATTTCTTGTTAACAAGAACGATTCAGATTCATAGCATTCATTTTTTGTGACCCTGAAGAGGATGGAGTGATTTTAAACATGGAATATGATGCCCAGAAAACTCTTTTTGTAGGGTGGAAATGTAATTCGTGATTAAGGTGTCCTAGTCTATGTGCTTAGCTGACATGTGAGACAACCAACTATGAGACCCAGTTGGAGGATCAGATTGTGTGTCGTCCAAAAATTCAGAAAAGCAAAACACAGGCCATCTCTAATTTCTTCCTGTTGAACTCACCAGCAGCCACGGGTGTGACAAAGTTACTAAAATGAGCAAGCATACTTGGGTAGATGTGACTCAGAGCAGAAAGAGATTGTCTCTTTCCTTTACACTCCATATCAAATTGTAATTTATTTTCGCTAGATGTGACTCAGTGCATAGTAAAAACCTATGCACTAACAGTTTGGAACTTGAGCGGGTACATTTTCTGCCATCGAAGCTGCCAATCCAAAACTGCAAGTGACTAACACAAAAATTGGTACATTGGGAAGGCTGGTACATTGGAAAAGTAGCCTAATTCACATTGGAATTGAGCTTGCAAATTGGTACATAAGCACTCATGAAGTCAGCATGGATCTCATCTCATGTTCCCTTCTCTCAAGACATCAATCATGTCATACAATTTCTTGCTCGCCCCAGATTTTATCTGCGATAGCATGGAAAGTCAACTACTACCTGCCTCCAGTAAAAACCTCGGACCATCGTGAAACAACAAAGAGTTGAAGATCCTCACCTTTGTGTAGAGAAACATAGCAGCATCAACAGTTCCTTCTGCATATATTGAACGGCCACATACATTGTGCTGAAACTCAAACGAAACTCTGCAAAGCAAGGGTAATTAGCTGCTCATCGTCCTATGCAAGGCCTTAAAACACAGAAAATGCCTAGAAAAGGGTCAAGAAACCTACGTCCCATCAGGTGAAGTGAGATGATACATGTGGAAGGCATGACCCCCGAGATGTTCTTCTGGGACACCCACCAAAGCTACCTGCTCCTCAGGATCCCTAACTTGCTTTACCTACAACAGGCAGACCAGTGTGAGAAAAGTACACTTGCAAAACCAACATAAATTTCTTCACTGTAAGCTTGGTATGCTGCATTAGAAAGAATAAATGTACATCTTCACTACAAAGTCAGAGAAGCTCACTCAAACAAAGGCCTGATACAGGTAATTTGGAGATGGGGTGATACTCTACCTTTTTGACCGAAGTCAGCAGGGGAAATCCCAGCCTTTTTTTTATTTTTTTTTCAGAGAAGACCTGTTTAAATTCGCTCCCATGAGGAGTTGAACCCAGGCCTACTAGATGCTACTCAGGTGCTCTAACCACTAGGCTAGAGGCTGTTTCGTGGGTGTACTCAACCTCAACCTACAAGATTAATAAGCTGGATTAAATTTCAATCGTATTAGTCCTGTTTATTTCCGTTTATAATTGACTAGCTTCACTTATAATCGCTGTACCGCAAGGATTTTTTCAAGTCCCAATTCTCGATTTTGCTAGTTCAAAGTTCTGAAGCACCAGTCGGCAAAAGCAGGAATAAACGAGGCGTTTGATTTCTCGCATTTTTTCACCAAGAATCCATTTATAAGCAGAAACAAACAAGGCTCTTCTAGAAATTCATGTGACTTGAAAAGTCTACATAGAAAAGCAAGATTAAGAGGTTGGCACGAGTATTGTTTCCTAGGAGAAGCATCACAAGTATGGTTAGGAAAAAAACAAACATGACAATTTATTGACTGTAAATATTTTTTAAGCAATACCTCATTCATGTCAAATGATACACCCAACTTCTGAAAGCAAGAGATAACAGCCTTGGCAGTCCCAGAAATGTCCAATTTTGTTGCTTGATGAGACTCCATGACCTGTGGAGGTGTGCCAATTCAACATAAAATACTTTTCTGAAGACAGTGATAATATGATGCTTTTGGGACAATAATCATAATTATTCAAGGAGATGTGGAAGGGGTTTGATTCACTTATTATCGTTGTGGCTTGAGAAATTTGGAAGCATCGGAACGATTGTCTTCAATGGCAAAACCAAATGTCACAATGGTGCTGAAAGCAGTCACTAAAGAGTGTATCCTATGGTGTGCTGCTGGAGCAAAAGGTCTGCAGCAGATGTTTGCTAGGTTGTTTCAAGCAGGCTAGAGCCGCTGGCTTGTGGTTGATGGCCGGTTCTGCTGGAATAGGCTTGCTGCTTCGTTTTTTTTCCTTAAATAAATTGTGTTAGGGCCTTAGGGGTGTGTGTCTTAGGTGCGCGTTTTGGGGGGTTTCTACTCCCCTTTGTATTCTCTTCTTTCTTGATGAAACGATATGTAATCCTCTCGCGTGTTAACAAAAACTTACTGTGCCCATAATGAAGAAAAACACATTTAAGGGCATCGAGTGCAAAATAGTCAAGCTTTAGGATTAGAACAAAGGAAAAAATAGCAACATTAATTTTTCTAGGGCAGAGATCAAACTATACCTCCAGTTTGTAACCAGAAAATGCACCAGGAAATTGCTCTGACATAATTTCCATGGCAGCAAGAAAAGCAACAACCTAAAAAATCAAGAAGTTATACCATCAAGAAAGGTTCAAATGTTATCCACATGATGATCATAAGTGCTGACCACGTGATGAGAATAATTGTACCTGCTTTCCCATCTGTGGGGATATCACAGCATAAATATTCGCATCAAGCACAGTTTTGTGCAACAGTTGCCTATTTCCACCAGTTGTGCCCATTACAAATGGCAAACCCAATTTGCAATAGAGTTCAGCATTGGCTGCATACCAAATACTCTAAACCATTAAAAATAACAAAGAATGGTGAATAATAATATGAAAAATAAAGAACACTGAGGCATAAAAAACTTTTGTTTTCATGGTCATAACAAATAAGTATATGTATACTCCTAAATTTGAGCAGCCTGAGATAAGATGAAAGAAAACGAGATTCTGTTTTCTACCAAGGTGCTTATTTTATGTAGTATCACTAAAGGAAAGCAATTCTTTAACTCGACAATCATGTTCTCTATTACATAATGGCAATACAATATAGGCAATAACAACAGAACAATAATAAGATCCCCGGATCCTCATTTATTTTCAAAAATCATTTACAAACTACTTAATTAGTACAAAGTAGACTTCTCATGGATATTCATTCACAAAATCAGAAATGGGCAGGTAATATCAGATTGAGTGAACCAGTTCCTATAAGCATAAGTAATCCAGAATTGACTATGGAAGATTTTTTTTTCTTCAGAGCATGTTAACAAGGAAGAAAAGACACATAAATTTCAATAGGAATTACAAATACACTCACCATTAACAGCATCAGGCACAGTGTAATCGACAACTATGAGATCTGGGTACTCCTTAACAATGGAAGGGAGAATTTTTTCACTTTCAGATGGGTCATGAATACAAATTTCTCTATCACATACTTCAATCTTTCCATCAGGGACCTCCATGGCACTGAATGATACAGGAACTAACTGAAGACCAGCCGAGACAGCTGCTTCAGCAACAGCCTTTCCCATTTTTCCAGTGCAACTATTCACCTGCACAAATAACAGAGCTGTAGTAAGTGAAACATAATTCCGACAACATAGTAACACATATGTATCAACAGGGGCAAAGCAATTTATTAGCATTTAGAGGGTGCAAATCCACCTCTTCAAAAGTGTAAAAACAGTGATTATGATCAAAATTCCACCATGTAGGCACCCTGTATGGCCTAAGTCTATGCACCCACAAGGAAGCAAGATCCCCTTCAATTTGCTTTACCACTGTGCATCAATGCACTAGCAATTCAACTGTGCTTTACTCAATGTACTAGTTCTATGTAAAACTAAACTGACTGCAGTGAACAAGTACAACTAGCGCAAGAAACAATAAGCACATTAAAGTAGACTGGGCAAATCAATAGCCGGTGGCAGATTAGTATACTTGCGAGTTGCGATCCAATCAGCATGTGCGGCTGCTAGCAAATGCAGGATAACGAGGTTGGATGAGTGGCTGCTACTGCTAGCTAAGCTATTATTATTGTGTGCCGTGTAGCCTTGTCTGTGAGGGAGACAAGCAAACAACTCCAACATGAGATGATGTGTGGCATGTGTGAGCCATAAAGAATTCATAGGCTATATGGGACAGCAAGGAGTTGATTTCAGCATGCATGCAGGCATGCAGCGCCATACAGACTTTCAGCAGGCCGATTTTGAGCCGATAATCAGAGTGTTTGTTTGGAAGGAGGTAAATTCAGGCAAAGGGGAGCAAGAGCCCAGGATGGCCCTAACATAACGATGCCAGTAGCAACATTTTGGAATGGAGAAAGTATCATCCAAGTATGACCCTTTTTCCTTCTTGAAGGACACGAGAGGTGCATGTTATTTCATTAAGGGAGAAAAGGGGTACAAACAGGGTGAGGCTAAAACAGCCCCACTCAAACACAGACCACACACATATTTATGTTTCAATGATGCAGGCACGACAGAAAGATGACCAGACTAGCGCCCAATGCTAAGCATCTGGGGCAAGCCACCTAAGTAGGAGTTCATGGAACTTAGAAGCACCAGCCACGATACACAAACAAAGGACAAACCTTTTTGCTCAATTTTTTCTTAGTATTTCAGAAATTGACTGACTCACCGCCAATGGCCAGGCTGAAAAGATTATGGAAGATACTTACCAATGGGTAAACAATTGAGGCTAAGCAAATAATCAAATTTCTTATATAAATAGTAATCCATTTGTCTCAATAAGTCATTTTAGGTTTGTCCTATACTCCTAAGTCAAACCTGCCTAACTTTGGCCAAGTTTATAGGAAAAGATATTAACATCTGCATATCAGATAAATGCACTATCAAAATATATTTCATTGTGTACCTAACGAATCTATGTTGTAGATGTTTGTGTATTTTCTATAAACTTGATCAAAACTAGAGAAGTTTGACTTAGGACAAAACTGAAAACGACCTACAATTTGGAACAGAGGAAGTAGCAATCATCTAAAGAGTTCAACATGCAACTAATTTCCATGAAGCAAAGTACACATGATTCATTAGAACTGTATAGTATATTTCCCTAATTGCTCTAAACAGAATTCAACCACCTATGTACAGTTAATATTGCTTATCAGTTCATTGACAACATTGCCCCACAGTGTATGGTGCTGAAATCCTGAAAGCCCAATAGACACCTAAAGTTTGATTTATATCATCAACTACACATACAAAAAAAAAACTACCATTGCCTTGCCTTTCCCCTACTCCATCACTATGCTGAAATAGAAACGTCAGTCCACAGCCAAAGTAGAGCAAAGCCAAACTTCCTCACCAGTATCGGGAACGAGAGCTTGGGAGGCGCCGCGGGGGCACTCTCAACGGATAGGTTAGCAAGCGCGTTGGTGACCGAGAGCCTCGTCGTCGCCATCCACTGCCTCGTCGCCGCCGTGCCAATTGGGGCGCAGAGTGGCTGGCGAGGGCGAAGCCGGTACCTTCGCCGCAGCGGTGTGGCGGCGGCCGGGTGCGCGGGGATGGTGGCGGAGAGCATTTGGTTGCGCTTTAGGTGATGTGCAGATTGGGAGGCAGGGAGAGAGGTCGCCGCAGTGCGGGGAGCTCCTAGTCCTAGGCGTGGCACACCGGGGAGCGGGGATGGCGACGCCGATGGGTTTGTGCCTACGCGCTAGGGTTTTAACTCGTTCGTCTTTGGGCTTGGGCCGCGATAAACTGGGCCTGATGGGCTTTTCTCTAACAAAAGGCCACAGAGATCGATGCTGGAGCCTGGAGGCGGTGGGCGGCCGCGCGCAGCCTTTTTGCCAAAAGGCCCCGCAAATTCTACGGCCATCACAAATCACTCGTGAAGCTCGCGCAGTCCCCCGTTCCGTCCCCCGAATCCCCAGAACCCTAGCAGAGCTCTCGAGCACGAGGCCGCGATGGCGTCGGCCAGCGAGACGACAGAGCAGTCCACCATAACGAGCACGACCATGGACGACGGTGGTGCGCACGAGAGCAAGCGGGAGCACCTCAATGGCGCGGCGGCCACCCCCACGGTGGGGCAGGAGGAGGATGAGATGATCGGGCCGGGCCCTGCGCCGGCGAAGCAGCGGCAGAAGCGCCCGCTCCAGTTCGAGCAGGCGTTCCTCGACGCCCTCCCCTCCGCCGCTATGTGCGCCCTCTCCACCCTCCTTGCCATTTGGGGTCAGGATTTGGTGGCGCCTCCCGCTGAGAGCTGGTTTAACTAAAGTGTTTTTGATTCGCAGGTACGAGAAGAGCTATATGCATCGGGATGTCGTCACCCACGTCGCCGTATCACCTGCTGACTTCTTCATCACTGGGAGTGCAGATGGTGATCTCTTTGATACCCGTCTCAGTATCTGAGTATCATGTTTTATTTGGTGTGTTAAAATATTGATTGAGTTAACTAGTTGCCAGTCTGTATGTTGATTTTTCTGGAAGATGTGTTCAAACTGCAAATAGCAAAATATTCTATCCTGTGATTGCTGAATTCAAATTGAGGGCTTAGAGTCTGGAGTGTCATGCCTTAGTCTTGGTGAACAGCACTCCTTGAGAGCTTAGATCTATGCAGGAATTCATTTTATTGAGCTTATTAAGGGGGAATACTATTTGTTGCAGTCTCAGAGATGAGAGCTTAATTGACTTTCTTTTCTTCTGTTTTAGGGCATCTGAAGTTTTGGAAGAAGAAACCTGTTGGGATTGAATTTGCTAAACATTTTCGGTCTCATCTCAGTCCCATCGAAGGTCTAGCTGTGAGTGCACACATACTTAAGTTCATTTTATTGATTCAGCGCTGTTACACTCGTGTTACTTATCCTATGATGATGCATAGAGTATTCTTTGGCTTGCTTGCTTTTACCATTGCTCATGCCTGTGTTATTGGTAGTTTGAACGACTCAAATTATAGCATGATTCAGTAATGCAGGTGAGTGTTGATGGATTGCTTTGCTGCACAATATCCAACGATCGGTCTGTGAAGATATATGATGTTGTAAACTATGACATGATGTTCATGATGCGTCTCTCATTTGTTCCTGGGGCTATTGAGTGGGTTCATCGAGAAGGAGATGTTAAACCAAAACTTGCTGTTAGTGACCGGAATACACCTTTAGTTCACATATTTGATACTCATTCTGGTTCAAATGACCCAATCATGTCCAAAGAGGTATTCTTCTGTTCCTTTCGATGCTTGTTTGTATAGTTTCTGTTAAATGCAATAGATGCTTACTCCATAAGCTGCTTCTTTAATTGCAGATTCATGGTGGCCCTGTCAAAGTTATGAAATATAACCACATTCATGATGTTGTTATATCTGCTGATGCCAAAGGACTGTTGGAATACTGGTCTCCATCTACCCTCAAGTTTCCAGAAAATGAGTATGTTATTGCTCGTTTCCAGCTATTTCTTGTCGTATGTAGCTTAGATTTAACTTCATGAAAACACTCTCCAATGGTGTTGAGTGCTGAAAAATGCTGCAAACCTTAGCATATGTTTGCATCATTCACTACTTCTACTGAAAACTTCATAACTGGAACAACATACCGGTTGTATTGTATATGTTCATCTCAGTGAAATCTGATTAGGTGTTATTATATTTAGTGACATGCAACTGTTCAAGGAATAACATAATTAATACCTCAGTTTTAGTCCTGTTTCTTATGAATTCCTTGCTTGATAATAACCTACCTAGTTGTTTCTGGATTAGATTTTTGTTCAATCATATCATTCTGTCTGCATATTCCTGTGATTTCCCTTTGTGCCATCCACAATTATTCCACTTGACTAATTCATGAACTCAATAAACATTGCTGCTTGTTTTGTGCAGGGTGAGGTTTCGCCTGAAATCGGATACAAATCTATTTGAAATTGCGAAATGCAAGACAAGTGTGTCTGCTATTGAGGTACTTTCTTAGTCCTAGATTGATTTCCATATCTTGTTTCTTTGTTAGTAATACATTAAGTAGGCATACTATTGAATGGGAATGGGATTGAATGCTTTGCAGAACCATACTGGTATACTCAATGACATTGTACTGCTATGCAACATGCCTTTTCCTTCTCTTTTTTATTGGCACGTCAGTTAGATGAAGCTATCTGAATTTTTGGATTTGGGTTCTTCATTCTGAAATATGTATATGCTTATCTGAGAAATGACATTAAAGTAAATAATTGGACACAATAAACCATGCCTAATGTGTTGTCAATCTGACACTTCAAAATTATGGGCTGTGGCCAGTATTATCCTTCATATTATGCATTGAATAACTCTGCTAAATGATCTGGTGCTATTCAGGTAAGCAATGATGGCACTCAATTTGCTGTCACATCCCCTGATCGCAGGATACGGGTATTTTGGTTCAAAACTGGGAAATTAAGACGTGTATATGACGAGTCCCTAGAGGTAAGAAACTTTCCCCTGGCAAATATTTGGAGAGCACAGGTTATCATATTGCATTCTTATATTTAGTTGATGAATATTGTCATTTCTAGGTGGCACAAGATCTTCAAAGAAGTGATGTTCCATTGTATCACCTTGATGCTATTGATTTTGGACGACGAATGGCTGTAGAGAAGGAAATAGAGAAAACAGAAAATGTCCCACAACCTAATGCTGTCTTTGATGAGAGCAGCAATTTTCTTATTTACGCTACCCTTTTGGGTGTAAAGGTATGCTGCACTTTCTTTCTTTCCCATATTTTCCTTTATATTAGTTTGTTCTTTATATACTTCAATTTTTTCTGATGTATATATTGTATTCCTTTTGTTTTCTTAAATATGTGGTGACCAAATGTTTCTATTGGAGATTCTTTAATGCTGTAAGATCTTTACATCTTATACGGGTCGATTGGTGCTTGAACTTTATGGTTTTACTAGAAGATTACGGCATTGAGGGCTTAGTAGTTAGTCCAGAAGTCCAAAGTCCAAAGTCCAAACAAATACAAAATGATTCATGATTTGTCTAATTGTCTTAGTTCCTTGTGTGTCAAGATGGGGCTCTTTCATGTTTCTCCTCTTGATTTGTTGATTGTGTAAATGGATGATAGACCATTCCCTGCTTTTTGCTGATTGCCTGATTGTGTATATCAGTATATGGGTCATATTGTTATTAAATCTTTTCTGTAAAACTTATTAGCTTTGTCATACATGTGCAGATTGTAAATTTGCACACAAATAAGGTTTCCCGCATCCTGGGGAAGGTAGAGAACAATGAGAGGTTTCTGAGAATTGCATTATACCAAGGAGACAAAGGCAACAAGAAGGTTAGAAAAATACCTTCAGTAGCTGCCAATGTCAATGATAGCAAGGAACCCTTATCAGATCCAACACTGCTCTGTTGTGCTTTCAAGAAGCATCGGATATATCTCTTTAGGTATGCCATTCAACTATATCTGGAGAGTTCCTTCATTGGCTGGTTTATGGTTTTGCACGTTGGTTTATGATTTTGCTTGGTGAATTCCTCTTCAAAAAGTTATCCTATATCTTGTTTCTTGTGTAACATGGTTTTACCAGTCGTAGGGAACCGGAAGAGCCTGAAGACGCAACTAAGGGTAGAGATGTTTTCAATGAAAAACCACCTCCAGAAGAGCTTTTGTCTGTATCAGACCTAGGAAAAACTGCTACAACATCATTGCCTGATAATTTGGTATGTTGCTCCTTGAATGTAACTTTGATAACTGAGCTGTTTCTTTCTGGTGTTGTAACTTGTGAGGGCTGAAATTTCTTAACAAATCCATCATTGTATTTCAGGTGCTACATACTTCTATGGGTGACATTCACTTGAGACTATACCCAGAAGAGTGTCCAAAAACTGTGGAAAACTTCACTACCCATTGCCGGAATGGTTATTATGACAATCTTATATTTCACCGTGTGATTAAAGGATTCATGATTCAGACTGGAGATCCTTTGGGGGATGGCACTGGTGGGCAATCAATCTGGGGCACTGAATTTGAAGATGAATTTCACAAGAGGTATGTTTATTTTTTCCCATATAAGGTACAAATGGGAGTTCTATAAATTCTTTACTCAGATTTTTTTTCTTCCCTTTAATCAGAACACATGAATCCATTTTTGCTTGACTGTCTCCAAGATACAACTTTGACAACAAGTTTAATTCGATCTGGTATTTTGTTTTAGAAAAGGAGATAGTGCAATATCATGCAGATATACTTAACCCTGTTCTGTTCGTGCCATTTTGAAGTGGCAGACCTATATATGGTTGATATATTAGGTCTTGTTTACTTCCAAAATTTTTTGCAAAATAGGAATAGTAGCACTTTCGTTTGTATTTGACAAATATTGTCCAATTATAGACTAACTAGGCTTAAAAGATTTATCTCGTCAATTCCGACCAAACTGTGCAATTAGTTTTTATTTTCATCTATATTTAATACTCCATGCATACGTCTAAAGATTTGATGTGACGGGGAATCTGAAAAATTTTGCAAAATTTTTGGGGAACTAAACAAGGCCAGTGGGATATATGTTCAGAGAACTTATTGCAACTGTCCTTAGTGATTTCATTACTCTGGTTCTGGTATGTTTGTGATGGTAATAATAATTATTATAATAATAATAGAAATGGCCCACTGGTTTTGCCCTCAAGAAAGTGGAGTACCAAACCCTTGTTTTTCTATGATAGCACTATGCGCTATTTTTTTTTAAAAAATATGGTTACTTATGACATCCCTTCTAGTTCGGTGATGTTGCTAGTGCTTTTTGTGCAGCTTGAGGCATGATAGGCCTTTTACACTTTCCATGGCCAATGCTGGACCTAATACCAATGGTTCTCAATTCTTTATCACCACTGTGGCAACTCCATGGCTAGATAACAAACACACAGTGTTCGGTAGAGTTGTGAAAGGGATGGATGTTGTCCAGGTATTCAGCGTTTGCAACTTCATTTCAGTGGCAGACTTTTGCCCTTGCATTTCCTTTGTTTCTTCCTCCTAACTTTATGTTTTGTGCTTGAAGCAAATTGAGAAGGTCAAGACTGACAAGAATGACAAACCATATCAAGATGTAAAGATCTTGAATGTTACAGTTCCCAAGACATAAGCTCCTACCTGATCAGTTGGTCAGTTTCTTCTATTTTAAATTATATTCTCTTAATAAATCTGGAAATTTGGTTGTGCTGAGCTTACATTTCTGAGCATGGTTTATTTTTTTGTTGTTCCCATTGCTGATATATCACATCAACCGTATATTGGCGCTGATACATTCGGTGGTAGATGCTTTAGTTGAATTGGCGTCTCTTTTGCATTTGTTCCCCTTGTGAACTACTGTAATCATGTGCTATTAATTGTATTTTATCGGCTGCTGTTGTCATTGTCTAATGTTTTGTGCCTTGCGCAGGGTTTGGACATTGTACCTGCACTCCTTGGTTGGACATATTTCTAACCTGTGGAAGATTGTGCTGGAGTCTTAGAGATCAGCTATATGCTGTGGTGAATAGAGCACACCTTTCGCTGCTGTTGACGCTGTCTTATTGGAACCTTGCAATTTTCAGGATTGATGGTACCTGAGGAATTTTAGGTTTAGCTTTGGATTCCAGAATCGTGGGGTCGATTTGTGACGTTGGGTTAATCTTTCAGGTTTAAATGAAAGGAAAAAAAGAGTGAAAACACGCAGTAGCTGTTTAATTTTTGAGAATGGTGCGAGGAAGATGTGCCCAGTTGTCCAATGTATAATCATATATCGGAACGTATTTGTATGCATCATTGTCCTATACGTTTGGGTCATGTTTGGATACCTCGTACATAGATCGTGGAAGCTGACTTGTAAAAGCTACTTTATACTTAGCCCAATGAACTACTTATGGTCTTTTGCGTTTCTATTCTAAGGCCCTGTTTGGTTTGTATTATCCAATGTTTGGACACATACATAGAGTACTGAATATAGACTATTTATAAAACTAAAAACATAGCTACAAAGTAATTTATGAGATGAATCTTTTAAATCTAATTAGTCTATAATTGAACATTAATTGATAAATAAGACGAGAATGCTGACATCCGGACCATTGGTGGCGTCTGGACTCTGGACCTGTACCCATCAGAGTTGGGCGGTGCCTGTTGGCCGCCGTGGGGCCCCACCAGGCCAATGTCGTAGACATTGACTAGTCTTGGCGCTGACCTGATCGTCCCCAACTTGTACGTCATCAGCAAATGTAAACTGGTAAACCGGGGAGGAATCTTTGGTTGGTCGTCGCTGTCTGCAGGGTGACGACTAGCTTTGTTTACACTAATGTTCGGCCGTGTGCGCCGTGTATGATGCCGCGAACCCGGACGATGGAGAAGGAAGGGTATCGCTGGTGTTCCCATTTGGCCTGTCTGCCTCGGCAATCAGTCAAGTAAAGGAATGTTCTCGACTCTGAGGAGGTTATCCTGGCCGTATTTTACTATTAATTAATTAACTATAATACAGGTAAGGTGTAGAGCAATTTAGACAGCAGCGAGAGTGCTGAGTAATTATCACTTTTTTTTTCCATCCTAATATAGAAATATGCAACCTCATACAAAAATATACTTATAAGATAAGCACACCTCTTTAAATATACGCACTCACAAAAATAGTACTATATCGTTACATCGGCACCACTTTCGGCCTTATTTAGTTGGCAAAAATTTTAGATTTTAGGTACTTTAGCACTTTCGTTTGTTTGTGGTAAATATTGTCTAATCATAACTAACTAAGATCAAAAGATTCGTCTCACGATTTACTGATAAACTATGTAATTAATTTTTATTTTCGTCTATATTTAATATTTTAGGTATGTGCCGTAAGATTTGATGTGACGAGGAATCTTGAAAATTTTTTGGTTTTCAGGGTGAACTAAACAAAGCCGAGGTCTTTCGTGGCATCCCGACGTCAGCAGTGACGTATGCAGTCAGCCAAGCCAAGTGTGAGCGGTCTCGGAGTCAAAAGATGCTTGACAGAAAGCCGCCGGGATTTCTCAAAAAAAAAAACGAAAAAAAAAAGAAGGAAAGCCGCCGGGATGGGATCATGGAGGTGGTTAGGTAGGTTGTCTGCTCGTGCGCGCTGCCGCCGGCTAGCTGATGACGGATCACACGCAACGCCGTTCGGCCCCTAGGGACCGCGCCACGTGGCGGTTGCGCCTGCATTAGTGCGAAACGCCAGCGGGGAGGAAGCGGCCAATCGGGGAAGCGAAGGGAACGGAAGGCAGACAGGATAGGTCCCTCTCTGCACCCCCGCCCTTTTTTTTTTCCTTCTCCCCGCGAAGCAGGGAAAGGGCGAGGCAAGCGGCGGCGTGTATAAAAAGTGAGCCAACGAACGCGGTCTTCGCCTCGTCCTCCGATCCGACTCCATTCCATTTCCGCTTCCCCACCCGTCGAGGATCGTCTCCCGTCGGTCGGCGTCCTTCGCGATCGTCTCGTCTCGTTTCGTTTCTCCTCGCAGCCAGCCTGCCTGCCTGCTTGTCTGATCGTGGGGTGGGGGATGGCGAAGCACTTCAAGTACGTCATCCTCGGCGGCGGCGTCGCGGCGGTACGTGTGTAACCCTCTGCCCTCTTTTCCCCCGCCGTGCCTTCGATTCGTGTGTCACCGCCCGATCGGCGATCACCGCCTGATGAGCTGACGACGAGGGTGCCTGCGCGCAGGGGTACGCGGCGAGGGAGTTCGCCAAGCAGGGCGTCAACCCGGGCGAGCTCGCCATCATCTCCAAGGAACCGGTACGTATACGTATCCAGTATCCTCATCATTCCTCCACCCGTTCCAAATTAAATCCAATTTGCTCTCTGTTTCATTTACCCATCTACCATACCCTAGTTACCCCCCATCTTTTTTTTTTCTTATTTATTTCTCCAAAATTCTCTGATCCAGTTAGCTATACTTAGACTCTGAATTTCCGTACACTGATTCTTCGCTCTCCCGCCTGAAATTCGGTGACATACCAAATTGGACTCTGAAATAGGATCATATATGAACGTTTCTTCAACCCATAATCAAAATCCTTAGGATCTTTTGTTTTTGGGGATCATTGCCGCTGGCAAATCAGGGACATTTTCGTTTCAGACAAACTCAACAAGCAGATAAACACGAATATCGAATCGGATACCCTATCCTTTACCGAAATGATGCTACTTTTTTTTATCGTTACAACTGTTCTGCAGCTGGTTATTTTATGGCGATGCCTCTGCTTAATTTGATCGTTCATCTTTCAGGTGGCCCCATATGAGCGCCCTGCACTTAGCAAGGGATACCTCTTCCCTCAGAGTAAGTCCTGAATGGAGGCACACAGCGGTGTGTTTTTGCCCCATGCTGCTGTCCGATGATCCTTTTGCACGTATGATTTCGTACTGATACCCGATGCTTGTTCATGTCCTGTCAACAGACGCCGCAAGACTGCCAGGCTTCCACACGTGTGTAGGCAGCGGTGGAGAGAGGCTACTTCCTGAATGGTACTCTGAGAAAGGTAATCTCTCCTTTACTCTTTACTCCTCGCCAAAAGATGTTCCTCAATTGATCAATACCCCTGCACTTTAGTCTGTTATTGGAATAGTACTAGTTATTGATTCTTTCATATGTGCACCGGTATGTTGGTTAAAGAAACAATTGCTTTTGCACTCAGTTGATCAATATCCCTGAACTTGTAGTCTGTCATCGGAATAGTACTGACTATGATTCTGCAGATAAAAATAATTAATTTTGCACCCAGCTTCATGTATGATAGATTTAAGATGCATGCTGAATTGTGCCTGCATCACTGGGGAAATGTTCATCTCCAGGATCAAGTGTCCTTTATTTTTCTTTGTGTTTGGGAGCCCTGAATATAGCATGCCACTGCCACCTTACTTATCAGCAATCATAACACTCCATCTCCAAGTTTGGCCTCTGGCCTCTGGAGTAGTCTATTTGACAGCTTGAACAAACATGTGTAAAATGCATTACTTTTTCACAGTTCTTACCATGAGCTGCTTATGTTTACTTTCAGGCATTGAACTGGTCCTGAGCACTGAGATTGTGAAGGCTGACCTTGCCTCAAAGACTCTGACCAGTGCAGCTGGGGATACCTTTACATATGAGACCTTGCTCATTGCTACTGGCTCCTCGGTTAGTTCTCACTGCAATTTTTCTCCTAAAACAAAGGAGATTAACTTTTACATAAATTTCCAATGGGAACTTATTACCTGTGTCGCTCATGACATGTTCTGTCTTTGTGTTCAGGTCATAAAGCTCACTGATTTTGGTGTTCAAGGAGCAGAATCCAACAACATTTTGTATCTGAGGGATATTGCAGATGCCGACAAGTTGGTTGCAGCTATGCAAGCAAAGAAAGATGGAAAGGCTGTGATTGTTGGAGGTGGTTACATAGGGCTTGAGCTTAGCGCAGCCTTGAAAATCAACAACTTTGATGTAACCATGGTGTACCCTGAACCCTGGTGCAGTAAGTCCCGTTGACCTGAATGCTTATTACGCATGTTCCATTCTCTGGAATTATTCTGAAACAATAACTTACTTTTGAACTCGATCTCTTGTAGTGCCCCGCCTCTTCACTGCTGGTATTGCTCATTTCTATGAGGGCTACTACACCAACAAAGGAATCAAGATTTTGAAGGGCACGGTTGCTGTCGGTTTCGATGCTGATGCCAACGGAGATGTGAGCACTGATCGAACACTCTGCAGATTCAGTTTCGCAATGTGTGCTCTGAATATTAACGTGTTCACCTTAATGAATGCCAGGTCACCAAAGTGAAATTGAAGAATGGAAGTGTTCTCGACGCTGATATTGTTATTGTTGGCGTCGGCGGCAGGCCATTGACGGGTCTCTTCAAACGCCAAGTTGATGAGGAGAAAGGTGGACTCAAGGTAAGTTCTTCTTGCTTTTCTTTAGTCAATTCAACAGAATTGTCCAAATCTCTCTTTCCCCCCAAAAAAAAAGTCCAAATCTCGATGAGCGTCTTAGTATATGGCCTGCCTGATATTGTGCTAACATTTTTGTTTTGTCAGACCGATGCATTCTTCGAAACAAGTGTTGCCGGAGTATACGCCATCGGCGACGTGGCCACCTTCCCTCTGAAGCTCTACAACGAGCAGAGGAGGGTGGAGCACGTGGACCACGCCCGGAAATCGGCGGAGCAGGCCGTGAGGGCGATCAAGGCGAAGGAGTCCGGCGAGTCGGTGGCCGAGTACGACTACTTGCCCTACTTCTACTCCCGGTCGTTCGACGTGGCGTGGCAGTTCTACGGCGACAACGTCGGCGACGACGTGCTGTTCGGCGACAACGACCCGGCCTCGGCCAAGCCCAAGTTCGGCAGCTACTGGGTGAAGGACGGCAAGGTCGTCGGCGTGTTCCTCGAGGGCGGGTCGGCCGAGGAGAACCAGGCCATCGCCAAGGTCGCCAGGGTGCAGCCGCCGGTGGCCGACGTCCAGGCGCTCAAGGAGCAGGGGATCGAGTTCGCTGCCAAAATCTAAGCTCTTGGACAGGTGTAAAAAGAGAGAGAGAGAATGGTGTCAATTTTAGCTGATTTCTTGGCAATTTTACTTTGAGCTTTTGCTTCGTTGTACTGTACTGTAATTCAGAATAGTTGTTAGTCTCCTCCCTAATAATTTGGCCTTCTGATGTGACCACCGTGGGATGACGATCCTACTAATAATAATGTACGTATTATGTGATCTGTAGCGTCTCTGTTCATAGTCTAGTGGAACACTATGGGATGTTTTTGGAGAATATTTCATTCTTCTTATGGGATAGTTACGGGTTGCTGGAGATTCCGACGACAGGAGGAATCATGGCCACCCTGAAAAGCAACCAAAGCATCTCGCAGGGGAGAGATGTTGCCGAGCATATACTCACGCATAAATCTTATTTTCCGAGATGTGAAACAGTTTGAACTTTGATAATTTATATAAATCATAATACAAAACAAATATCATTAGATTAGCTATAAAATATATTTTCACGATACATTTATTTGGAGACAGATGCTAATACTATTTAGTATAAACTTGGTTAAACTTGAGATAGATCCCATAATTATATATCGAAGGCACAACTCTGTAGGGACAAGATCAAGTGCTTCTTTGTCAGATATCCTCAAACCATGACTATTTTAAAGTCACACCGTGACATTCAAATCTATTCCCATCTTTTTATGGAGTAAACCTTCTTTACCATTCAAGCATCTCTAGAAAGTTTTCTTTATTCCTTGATATTTTAGACTCATCATGTCCACAAAAGGCGCAAGAGCTTATGAAAGGAGAAATCCGGCAATGGTATAATTAAATGAGCTTATATGCCTCCTCTTCTACACACTTTGTTTCTCTTTAAAAAACAAAATCAAGGGCGTGCTTCCTCACGTTACTATGAAAGCCATAAGTTGTTTGAGTGTGATCTTTGAAAGCATTCTTCGCATTGTTCCAATTCTTAAACTTTACTTTGGTGAATGTATCGTTACCGAAATTGCTTTTTTTTGGCTTAAAGAGATATCAACACAAGCAATATGCTGCATCCTTGTGAATACAATATTATAATCTATGAAATTGATCAAGCCATGATTCAACGAAATCTCCCTTTTAACTTTTACCCTATGTTTGTGAAAACTCATGACCAAATACTTCACTTGACTGATTTGTAGATATGCTAGCACCATCCCTAATGCCATGACGGAACTCATCAGTTGGGTTCCGAAGGCCTGGGAAGCAACTATGTCATCCATATTAAGCTCAGTCCATGCTCTTTTTTCTCAACCCAATTCTATTTAGTTCCACCGCTAATCTTTGACAATCTTACTAAAATATTCTTCTATACATCCTAGCTTCCCATTCCCTATGATATTAAATAATACAAATTGCCATGCAATTATCAAGAACTAGACATATTCATCAAAAGTTTAGAATCAAATAAGGCACAACTAGACCTGGCTCTTACCATGAGTTGTCATTGTGCAACAACTAGCAGAGCCTAGGGGCAGTGGCGGACCTAGGATTTTACTATAGGGTATGCCTAAATTTTTTTATATATATAATTCGGTAAACCATTTACAATTTGGTAAAGCCACATAAAATTAAATAACATGATAAGCCTTAAATTCAAAAATTAAGCTAGAAATGATGATAAATCTCGATATAAATTGTTATAATAAAATAGAAATAGTTCAAAATATAGCTTGAGACTTACAATATTTGAAGCCGCAGCTGCTGCCCTCTGTGCTGCTTGTTTCTGAAAAAGAGATGGAATGTCTCCACTTCTCTTCATAATTCAAAAATTCTGAAAAAAAAATTGTGCAACATGAGTACGACAACTTGCTAGGCACTAGCAAAACTCACATGTGATAGATGGAATCATGTTACTATTTAAAAAACTCACATACTGCCTTCTTGGCTTAATGACTTCTTTGATGGATTGATGCTAAATTGCTAGGCCTGTTCAACAAAAAATTAACGATCACAAACTAAAATAATAAAAATTAAGAAATCACTCATATGTAAAAAAATAAAACTATGAGTCTATTACTATACGATGCTGATCCGAGTAAATAATTTTTTTTACAAGATCAATACCTGCACGCCGCAGGCCGAACCGCCAAAGTGCCGATCGAAACAATGCCCGGCGTCGGCGTGGCAACGTGACAAAGCGATCTGTCCGACGCGCCGTCGTCGCCGAACGAACGAACTGGCCGGCGCGTGACTGCCGTCGTCGACTGAACGAACAAACTGCCGAACCCTCCGCGGCGTCAGCGCGTGACTGGCCGGCGGCCGCGCCCGCAGATCAGCAGATGAGAAATTGAGAACACGAGTAGACGATGGGAACACGAGTAGACAATGACACATAACTCACGTCTCAACTTTTCTTGGTCTCCGTGTGCAGTTAATCTCAATCTGGCGCAATTTCTGGACTCCGCTACAGAAGCCGAACAGATGCGCCGCCAGCCGCTTGCTTCATCTTTCTTTTTTTCACATTAAAAATTTCTATTATATGTGTATGACTGCTGGACCCAGGGTATGCCGTGGCCCACCCGGCATACCCTGTGGGTCCGCCCCTGCCTAGGGGTTGGGACCAACCTGGGCCACCTAGCAGGTCATTGGCGAGCCGCTTAGCCAACAAAAGATAGCCCTACAGGATGCATCAACTAGCTAGAGCGGGGAAGCTGTCGGCTAGGCATTGGGGAGTGGTTGCATAGTGGAGGGCTGCCTAGATGGGCAGGTGTGGGCTGCAGATGGCTGGGCGGGTAACGGGAGGTTTTTGGCTAGGGTGTGGTTGAGATCTCATGGAGAGGAGGGGCAGTTACGATAGTATCATGGAAAGCGGGACTACAAGAGCCTATGAGGCGGGCTAGGGCTCGGCTTTAGGCGTTAAGTGGGGCTATTTTGGGCAGCTTTAAAGAGTTGTTCCTAAAAATTTTGGTTACCACGGTCTGCATCACCTCAACCCATGACCCATGTTCACACCTATGTATGCACATTTGATTGGAAATAGCATAACCTCTCTTTTCTCAACACTAGTGTTCTCTACGTCATCGTCCTCACTGAACTTATACCTTGGTCACCCTATCTTGCAGATGCATCTCCTCCTTCCACTAGCATTTGTTGGATCCCACCACTTCTCCACACCATTAATCCTCCTCCATGTACTTTCCTACCTACTTGCACCATGGTGCTCCCACCCAATGCTCTATTGCGCTGCTCCTAGCTCTAGTGGCAAACTCGTCGCACCACCGCCATGTTGGCGCTAAGCAACTTGAACCTTTTTCTAGTCCCTCTGATGACTAGAGCTCCTCGGAAAACCCTAGAGCCATAACTCTGACCCCCTACTTGGGAAGTCTTGTGTCATGTTCTTGAGTAGTGGTAGTAAACAGATGGGTCTCACATGACCCATTGCCCAATAGAGTTTCAATTTCCTAATTCAATGACATTTTTGGCAATGAAGAAATTAATGTGTTTGTGGTGAGCACACTTTGTCAATATGTGTTTATGTGAATCTAATGAGGGATGTGTGCATGGGGGCCTATGGTGACTACACTAGTAGATGTGTGTACTACATAGATACATACATAAATCACATACCACCACTCCTTGTCATATATTTTAGGGTTCAAATTGGTTGCTTTAGTTGAATGCCACACCACAAGTATTCATGCATTCATATAATTAATTTCTTGTTATTTAGAATTTATGATTCCATTACACCAAAGGCACCCTAAAAATTCTAGGAACCAAAACTTCATTTCTGCATCTAAAAAATTTGTTCATATATAATCATGGCATGTTCACATTGACCACACAAATAAGCAACAAATAGAAATAGAAAATACATAGATGCAACTTTCAATATTTGTTTAGGTGTGAACTAAGCATAGTTCAATTGGTTAGGTTTCTTGTGGTGTAACATGCATTTGGGTTCAAATTCTTGATTTTTTTAGATTTATTTTAGGATCTAATGACACTATTCTTTCGTGATAGGCAATGCTCCTATTTGATAGTGAAACACTTGTGGTGATTTCATCAACCTTTGTGATGTGGTTTGTTTATGTGCATCTATAGGTCAGTGTATGTGCGTGTTTGTGGATGTCTATCTCTGTACTGTGTGATTCCTAGGCCACTAATTATACTATTGTGCAAGCTAACTTATGCAAGGGGGAAAATAGCAAGCATAATGCAAATATCTCTATTTGCGATAGGATCATAAACAAAGAATCTGGTGTAGAAACTACAAGATGTGTTTTTAGATTTCACTTTTGCAATATGCTTGACACACTTGGTTAAATAATCCACAAAAAAGCAGACACTATTGTACATACATAATTTTCAAACTCTATACCACCACTCCTCTTCATATAGCACTTCCATAATGGTTGCATACTGTATATTTCTTTTTTTTTGCAACACTAAACTATTGCCTCTAATAACTTTCTCTTGACAATAGATGATACAACTATATAAGTACATGTTAGTGAGATGAGAAATAGATAAATTTCAAATTGAAGATAAACATATTTTTTGCTTGAAGAATCATCGTTTCCTTATGCAACGACTAGATTGAAAATTGGCACCGACAAAAGAAGTAGATGATAGGTGACCATTAAGAATTTTTTGTTGGTAGTCAAATGTAGTAGACATTTAAATCTCTTGTTTGTAGCAATAATGTTGTAGAACTTAATTTCATCTGACAACCAATTTAAAATTTATGAGAGGTAGAAGAATCCAAGGAACATAGAAGCTCTAGCAATTTATTCTAGATAAAGAATATTTTTACTTGTGTATTCTACATATATATATTTTTTGCAATACCAAACTATTGCCTCTAAAATTTTTATCTTGACAATAGATGATACAACTATACAAGTACACATTAGTGAGAGGAAAAATAGGTAATTTTCAAACTAAAGATAAGCAATTTTTTGCTTGAAGAATCACTATTTTTTATGCAATGGCTAGATTAAAAATTGGCACCAACCTAAGAATTAGATGGTAGGTGACCATTATGACTTTCTTGTCTAGTCAAAAGTAGTAGAAATTTAAAGCTCTCTTGTTTGTAGCAATAATGATGTAGAACTTAATTTCATCTGGCAACCAATTTAAAATTTATGAGAGGTAGAAGAATCCAAAGAACATAGAGGCTCAACAATTTATTCTTGATAAATAATATCTTTACTTGTGTATTATACATATATATTTATTTTTTCAATACCCAACTATTGCCTCTAAAATTTTTATCTTGACAATAGATGATTTAACTACACAAGTACACGTTAGCGATAGATTGAAAATTGGCAGCAACCAAAGAGTTAGATGGTAGGTGACCATTAAAAACTTTTTGTTGGTAGAATTCAAATGTAGTAGAAGTTAAAAGCTCTCTTGTTTGTAGCAATAATGTAGTAGAACTTAATTTCATCTGGCAACCAATTTAAAATTTATGATAGGTAGAAGAATCCGAAGAACATAGCTAGAGGCTCCAACAATTTATTCTTGATAAAAAATATCTTTACTTGTGTATTCTACACATATATTTCTTTTTTTAACACTCAACTATTGCTTGTAATATTTTTTATCTTGAAAATAGACGATACAACTATACAAGTACACGTTAGCGAGAGGAAAAATAGATAATTTTGAAATTAAAGATAAACATTTTTTTTGCTAGAAGAATCACCATTTCTTTATGCAACGGCTAAATTGAAAATTGGTACCAACCAAGAAGTAGATGGTTGGCGACCATTAAGATTTTTTTTGTTGGTAGAAGTCAAATGTAGTAGAAATCAAAGCTCTCTTGTTTGTTGTAATAATGTTGTAGAACTTAATTTGATTTGGCAACCAATTTAAAATTTATGAGAGGTGGAAGAATCCAAGGAACATAGAGGCTCTAGAAATTTATTCTTAATAAAGAATATCTTTACTTGTGTAGTCCACACACACACACACACACACACACACACACACACACACACACACACACACACACACATATATATATATATATATATATATATATATATATATATATATATATATATCCAACTATTGGCTCTAAAGTTTTATCTTGGCAATAGACAATACAACTATACAAGTACACATTAGAGAGAGAAAAATAGATAATTTGTAAATTAAAGATAATCATTTTTTTGCTAGAAGAATCACCATTTCTTTATGCAACAGCTATATTGAAAATTGGTACCAACCAAAGAAGTAGATGGAAGGTGACCATTAATTTTTTTTGTTGGTAGAAGTCAAATGTAGTAGAAATTAAAAAGCTTTCTTGTTTGTAGCATTAATGTAGTAGAACTTAATTTCATCTGGCAACTAATTTAATATTTTTTATAGGTAGAAAAATCCAAGGAACATAGTGGCTCTGGCACAAGCTTTGATTAATGCTAGCTAAGTTCGAGCTCACATTGACCACATTAATGGCATAAATGTAGTGGATGCTTAGCTATTGATGAATCCCTTATTTTTTATGCTTATGCCATCAACTATCAAAATTAATTAAGCTAGGAAAAAAATCTAGAAAGCAAAAGCATCAAATATATGCAATATTTTTTTTATGAAAGGGCATCCTATAAATTATCACTAATTCCCAAATTGCAAATATAAAGTTAATACCATCTACTAGTCACTATGAAAAAGAAGTAATTTCAAAGTTCTTTAATGGAGCAAGGGGGAGGAGAAACAAAAAATTGGGGCTTCTATAAAGGTATTGTGTTTCCATGAATTATTTATCCAAAGAATGACTAAATATTAACAAAAACTAAATGTGCCCCATTTGGTTAGAAAATTTAACTCTCATGTCATAATTTGTCTTGTGTTTGTATTGGCAACATTTGAACTCTAATGAGTTGCAATGTGCCATAAATCTAATATATTTGTTTATCAACTATATGGTTATATTATATTTTCTTTAACTAAAGTTTGGTTATTTTAGAAATCCATAACTGACTATAGTGTTTGCTATTATACTCGCATTATATATAGGAAATTCATTCTTGTATCCTTAAGCTCCAATTATGTAGGGAATGTCACGCATAGTCATAGATAATAATGGTAGCATGACTCAATAATGTTTACACCATTCTGATAATTAACTCAATAGTATTCTAATATCTTTTCTTGAGCTAAATTGTTGGTATCTTATTGGTGTGGTGCTAATAACCACTGGAAACCATCGCTAGAGTTTTTCAAAATGCATATATAATTGATTGTGTTATCCCTTTTTAGTTCCTTAACATATGTGACCCTCAGCCACACCATTTGTTACCACATTTTAATAATTCATAGTTTGCCATATATTAGTAACGAGCGGGAATGCAATATCCACTCAACGTCATTATACACTTTATGTGGAATATTCACCATGCTATGCGTTACCGAATTTCAATTATTCATAGTTTGTTGTATATCAGTAACGATAAAAGATGCAACGTACATTATCCTAGGATGCTGTCGGAACATAACGGTGTTACGCCATAAATCAAATAAGAAGATTTGCAATAATCTACAATATATAAATAACTTACCATAGTTAAACTTAAAGCTAAATGTAATAGTTCTTGGTCTTAAACTTATATTAGTCTATTTTATACATAATGTTTATTATTCATAAAGAAGATCTTTACTTGTGTACTCTCCTCTCTCTCTATATATTTGTGTTTGTTCAACACTTAACATTTATCGCCCAATTGTACATTATATTGGTAACTTACAGAACTAGTTAGAGAGACTTTATTCATATAATAATTTTTGACAAGCTAACTACCTCTAATAATTTTTATCTTGACAATGGACAGTACTTATCTTGAAAATCTAATATTAGTAACAATAAACATGTTAGCAATAGAAAAAAATAGACAATTTTTAAATTAAAGATAAATATTTTTTTTCTTGAATAATAATTACCTTTTCTTTGTGCAACGGCTATATTGAAAGTTGCCACCTAACAAATAGGTAGAAGGTAGTAGGTGAGAATTAAGAGTGTTTTGTTCGTAGTAACAAATTGTAGTAGAAATTAATACCATCCAGAAAAAACTACCTGTAAAAATTAAGAGAGGGGAGAAGCAGCCAGTGCAGTGGTTCCAGCTCAACCTCCCTGAGCGCGCTGTGCCGGGAATCGCATTCCCCCCTAAATCGCCTATAAATAGGGCCCCGCCCGCTCCCATCACAATCACCCCTCACTCGCTCTAGTCCCATTCCAAGTCCCCGCTCCCGGATTCCCGACGACGAGCTCGGAGCTCCTCCTCCCCTGCCCCTGTTCGGTGCTCGAAGCAACAGCTGCCGCCATGTCTGCCGCCAACCAGCTCGCCGCGCTCATCCACAACATGTTCGCCACGGTAAGGGTCTCCCTCCGCTGCACGACCGCTGGATTCTCGTATTTCGGCGCCACTCGTGTGGAATTCGGGTTGTGGCTGACGGGATTGCGCTCTGTTTTGGTGCTAGGGTTTGCTTGACGACCAGTTCCAGCAGCTCCAGATGCTGCAGGACCCCAGCGCTCCTAACTTCGTCGCCGAGGTCGTCACGCTCTTCTGCCAGGACGGAGAGCGGATCATCGGAGAGCTGGCCAAGCTGCTGTATGTGTGGTTCCCACTCGTTGTTCTGTTTTCTGTGATCGAATCGTTGCGTTGTGGGGGGATGGATTGAATCTGATTCCTGCAATTTGTTGTTTCTGTGCCTGTGCAGGGACAAGCCCGTCGTGGATTTTGACAGGGTCGACGCCTTTGTGCATCAGCTCAAAGGCAGCAGCGCTAGGTGATTACCTTGTCCATACCCTGTTCTTGAATTGCATGTGTAATGCTAGTAGGAATGTACTTGTTGTGTTTCCACTTCAGCGTGGGAATGGGGTATGCAATGCCATTAAAATGAGGAGGGGGATTTAGATTCGTGCAATGAATGATCTGGCTTGCACAATTAATTCTGTATGCTGATTGGAACGGACCAGTTAAATATCAGTTTTTCACATTCTATTTGGGAACTGTTGCCATTGGTTCGAATTGTTGTGTTCTGCGATGTGGATCTGACACATGTTGTCATATGTGTGCATCAGTGACACAACTTGAAAAGGAAAACTTCAAATTCCCCTGTTTTAAGTTGTGTTTCAAATCCATTTTTGGGAAGGGATTGCCATATATTTTGAGTTGTTTTTCAGATCCGTTTTGGGAGGGTTTTTCATCTATTTTCTCGTTATTGTGACATAAAATGTGAAAAACATGCTCCCCACCACACTAACCAAATAACTCAAGTGGCACTAGTGAACCCTCCCCACTTTTAGTGCTTTAGTTTCATGTTGTACTAGATATGGAATTCACAGCCAAGACACAGCAGTAGTTGCTTGTCTGTAGGGGAAATGGGGGATGCATGTCTTGCCTACCTCAAAATGATTTGGTTTTCATGTTATGTTGTCTGAATTATAAATGAATCGTTTTTATGCATTATATAGTTTTTCCTTATCATGGATGCAGATTTGTTTAGGATTTGTGGATATGAAACACCTATGCTATTGCATTTTGAATAATTGTGTCATGAAAACAAATAGGGGATAGAATAGTCAAGACTTATCAAGGGTCTCAAATGAAAATGTTATGGATTCATCTCTGTTTGTAGAATTCAAAAGTTTCAGTATTTAATGTGGTGCTTGCTAGGTTCTCAAATTTTACAAGGCTTGTACTTGGCTGGCTTGTTAACTCAGATATGGATGATCAAAGTGTTTAATATGTATTTGATTAGTATGCAGTCTGATGATATCTAAGCTTTGGTATTTTCTTTTTCTTCTTTTATTGAATTATTTGTGTGGCTCCTTGATTTGTATATTTGTGCATTTCAGCGTTGGTGCACTGAAGGTTAAGAACACTTGTGTTCAGTTCCGCGAGTTCTGTCAGCAGAGGAGCAAAGATGGGTTAGTACCTAGTTTTTTATATGTTCATGTACTGCTGTTTTTTGTCATTGTCTTATTGATATTTCGGAGCTTCTAATGTTATTACAGTGAAAAATTTGGTTTCTATGATCTTTTTTTTTTTTTTTTGCATAGTTATGAGTTGTGTGTTCTATTCATGAGTTGCCAATGAATATTATATTGTCTGCACAAATCACTGAACTATATCCTTGCCAGGTGCCTGAAGACACTGGAGATGGTGAGGATTAACTTCTATGAGCTGCGTGGCAAGTTTCAGACCATGCTTCAGGTATTACCTTTTGTGATTCAATTCTTCTGAAAATACTATTTTCTGTCCATTGAACTAGACTAGCCTTTTTCAGAGAAAAATCTTCTATTCTGAATCAAATTATGTTAATGGAGTGAGTGCAATTAGTTTCTTTTAGCACATGATTTGGAGAACTACATCTTTAGTTATCCTAACAGAAGTTAGGACTCCAAGAAATCCTAGTGGGAAAACATGTCGGATAGATAATTTTTCATATCTGCATGTTCTTATATCAAGATTCTGTATCCATGTATAGAAATCCTAGTGGGAAAAATGTCTGACAGAATGTTTAGTCCTTTGTTACTCCTTTCTTTGGCCATTATATCTTTATATTGTGATGATGATTTTCCTCTTCTTATCCATGTATAGAAGGACTGATATATGTGTTCTCTGATGCAGCTGGAGTGTCAGGTCAACGGCTTCCCTCCCAACAACTAAACCAAATGGCAGCGCTGAGCTTCATGTCAGGATTATGCATGCACCTTTCAAATCTCAAGACATTCTGAATGAGCTCCTCAATTGGCTTGTGGGAAGCCTGTAATAGCTTAGCAGCAGTAGTAGTGTTAACACCACCGTAGTAGTATCATTGTTGTCGCTCCCAATAATTTCTCTTAGGAATCTGCTCATGGAACCTGGTGGTGAAACAAACTAAAATGCTATGGCTATTGTTTAATTATAATAGGTTGCTGCGTTTGGTAACATGTGCGTGCTGTGTGATGTGCTATGTCTATGTGAAAGTGAGCCTGTCGTTGGACAATGGTTTTATCGATGCAGATTTTTCAGGTTGGTGGCGACGTCAGGGCGTCAGGGGAGGGCAGCAACAGCTAGCATTGAGACTTGGAGATAGCCTGCCCTATCAATGGTTGTTTTGCTTCCCCTTGATTTGTTTTCCCCTAACGTGCTATGCACTTCATTACTCCTTTCCTGGCCATGATCTTTACATGTTCTTCTGATGCAGCTGGAGCGTCAGATCCAGGGCTTTTCCCCCAAGAAGTAATCCAGAGAGGAGGAATTGATGGAGCTGCATCTTGGGATGATGCATACAGTACACCTTTCAGAGTGGCGGCATTAATGGAAACATGCTCAATTAGCTCCTTTGGCTTCTAGCATTGTACCTTCTAGTAAGTCTGTAATAGCTTAGCAGCAAGATTAGCTGTTGACACTTTTGTGTCACTGTAATAGTCATTATCCCAAGTCTATGTGGGGTGGAGAAGCAAAGAATGCTCTGGTTAATACTAAGAGTCTGCCGTGATGTGCTATATGAAAGTGAGCCTCTAAACCTTTGTATCATCTCGATGTACTACTTCGAGGTTTTAATAAACGCTTCCTTTATCAAAAAAAGAAAAAAGAAAAAAAGTAAAAGAAAGTGAGCCTGCTGTTGGTCATAGTCCTGTTTGGATCTTATCAAATTCTACAATCTAGCTTGTAGAAGTTGGGATGGTCTCCAAACATCCACCAACTCCAGAAGTCAGCTTCCACAATCTCAATCTCAAAAGCTAAGGCCTTATTTAATTCGTGAAAAGAAAAGTTTTTGGGTATTGTAGCAAATTTGTAATTATAACAATCATGGACTAATTAGGTTTAGAAGATTCATCTTGCAAAACACATGCAAACTGTGCAATTAGTTATTTTTTATTTATATTTAGTGCTCCATGTATGTGTCTAAACATTAGGATGGAGTGAAAAGTTGGGTGGAAACTAAACAAGGCCTGAATGAACCTGTTCTACCAGGTTATTAAAGTTTGGATGGATCCAAACGTACCTTATATAGTTGTATTATTGTAGCGTTTCATTTCACTGATTTCAGGCTGGTTGCGCGGCGGCAGGTGAGGGGGAGGGGCAGGGCAACCAGAGATTTATCAGTGGCAGAGAGTCCTGGGCGTTTGCATTTGCAGTGTCTTCGGCAATAAAACTTGGGCAGTTGTAACAGTCCTGTGGATGCCAATGAATCACCGATCCATCACTTGGCAACATTGCGTCTGCATTGCACTGAATGGCATTGGCACTGCATTGTGCCTCTCGATCTCTGTCTGGTACGTTGCCAGCTGCCTTGGCCGCTTGCGTAGGCTATAGCAAGCCTGTTGTTCGATGTTGCGTTACATCTACTCCTCTTTGGGTTTGGGAGCCGTGGGCCAAATCCGTGCCCTCATTTTTTGAGTTGGACCACCGCAGCCTTAGGTCTTGTTTGGATGTTGTCGGATTTACCTCAATCCACATGTGTCGGAGTGGATTGAGTGGAATTTAGTTCAAGTTCCACTTCAACCCACCCAATACATATGGATTGATGTGAATTCGACTATATCCAAACAAGGCCTTAGGCTTGTTTGGTTACATCTAATACAACCCAATTCGTATGGGTTGGGTTAATCTCCCATCTTAATCCCTCTACTGAGTTGGATTAGACCGTAGCCAACGAAGCTTTTCATTAGTCCTTAGGCTATACACCTTAGGTTGGTACTTCTTAGAAAGAAAATGAACCGATGGCCTAAGATTGGGGAGGTTGTTAAAAAAGCTGAACACATTATTAGCATTTGTATCTCCTAACATTACAGATCCCAGAATTAGAACACATGACATGCATGACCATTGATAAATCTCCAAACCTATTGTACTCATATGAGTTAGAGCAACATGTGCCCAAGCTCAGTACAAACTTTGATTTCCAGACGAATTGAAATGTATAACATGATCGCTTTGTGTACAGATTAATGCTTCAACCATGCTAGCTGATAGTGAAGTTTGAAATGAATCTAGAATAATTCTTTCTCTTGTACTGAATGAAGGTTCTGAAGCAACCATAGAAACAGGAACGGCTAAAACATCCTTTGCCAACTTAAGACAGTATGGGCTACTTGTTTGAGTTACAATTCCACCACAATATTAAATCAAAATCATATGTAATCTTTTCATGGTTCTCTGTAAGATGATATCTAGATAATTTTGAACTACTTTATCTACTCTCAATTTCTTCCAAGTGCATGGAGAACTGATAGCAAGATACATGGATTCTCCTCATGCTCACCCACATCTCATTGAGTAGTTTTTTTAGATAATGGCATCTCAATGGGTAGTGGTGGTTGATTGTATTGCTATGACTAGCCCATGCAGCATACTCAATATAGAAATCAAATAAATTACGGAGATAATTTTCTATTTCACTTATAAGCTCCTTTGTCTTTGTTGGACCATAATTAATCCCCAAGAAAAAAAGTAATAAACTTCATCTTGTAACAAGGGTCCAAGATGAGCACAATAAATAATAAGTTGTTCAGGTCATCCTTGCCCTCCCAATATTGACGAAAATTCTTCCTCATATTTTCAAACATTCCAACTATGAAGGGATCAGTATTTCTAGCAAGTTCATCCAACGAATGCATTAGAACAAACTCATGAAATAATTCAACTTGATGTCACATGTAGAGAACCAGAGAGTCACATTGACTATTTCTAGCATACCTTCAATGAATAAATGACACGCCTAGCACTCACCAATAATTCTCATTTGGAGGAAGATTGCCCTCAAACTATGTTTTAAACTGTTTGTTCTCCTTATTTAGCCTTGAAAAGCCTTGACATATAATTGCATTATCCATCATGAGATATGTAGCATTTCAACTTGTGTATATGTCTAAAGATAAGAGTATTTTCCTAGAAAGCTTTTCCTTTTGTGCACGTTTCTTGAAGGAAGGATCTCACAAACATGTGACTGCAATATAATTCTAATTCTGTCAATTGAATCATTAGTAACTTCTGTTCCACTTTTAACAATCAAATTTACTCTGGGTGCACAATATCTCATGTTTATGAATTCATGCCACTATCCCCTCTCATGATAGTGAAAATATATCATGATCTATAGTGATAGTGAAAATATATAGGATCTACAGACCACTCAAGCAAACATTCTTCCCTTTTTCTACCTAGGATCTTCCTATGTTATTGTCAACCAAGGGAAAGTTTATAATCCTTCTTTGTAACTGTCACCTATCATCAATCCAATGGGTTGTGAGAACCATATAGTTGAGGCTTTTATTTTGAACTTTAAGTATCTATCATGAGGATGACATGTTGGTTGTTCAAAAAAAATCTTTTCACTTTTCTCTAGGAAAATATGCATGGTGAAGGATTTATCAAATATTCAAGTACACTCCAACCAATATTTGATATTCCATCCAGAACCATAGTTGCAAGAAATGCCATGCATATTTTCCTAGAGGAAAGGTCAAAGATGATTTTTTAAGAAGCAACATGTCAAAACCTCACCACATATCTTCGAGTCCAAATCAAAACCTCAACTATATGGTGCTCACAACCCATTGAATTGATGACAGGTTAATGTTACAAAGAAGGATTGTAAAGTTTTCCTTGGTTGATGATCACAAAGGACAAGAGAGACCTTAGGTAGAAAAATTGAAAAATCTTTGCTTGAGAGGGGTGTAGATCACATTTTCACTATCACAGTCGACAATGCTAGCTCCAATGATGGTGCAATCAACTAATTAGGGATTGGAATAAATCATGGGATGGGACTGTTGTGGCATGAATTTATACACATGAGATGTCGTGCACACATAGTAACTATGATTGTAAAAAGTGGATTAGAAGCTACCAATGATTCAATTCATAGAATTAGAATTACAATCATGTTTGTAAGATACCCCCAGCGAGGCTACAACAATTCAAGAAATGTGCTGAGAAGGAAATGACTCTTGTAATTAGAATTGTAGTCATGTTTGTAAGATACCCCAAGCGAGGCTACAACAATTCAAGAAATGTGCTGAGAAGGAAAAGACTCTTGTCTTTTAACATAGACACAAGGTGCAATGCTACATATCTCATGCTAGATAATGCAATTATATTTGAGAAGGCTCTTGCAAGGCTAAATAAGGAGAACAAATAGTTCAAAATATATTTTGAGGGCAATATTCCTCTAAATGAGAATGATCGGTGTAACACTAGGCATGCCATTAATTTATTGAAGGTATTTTACAAAGTCATAGTGCATCGTCAAGTGGATTATTTCATGAGTTTTTTCTAATGAACTCAAATAAGTTAGATGAACTTGCTAGAAACACTGACCCTTAATAGTTGGAATGTCTAAACATATGAAGAAGTTTAATAAACATCGGGAGGACAAGGAGGATCAAAACAACTTACTATTTATTGCTCTCATCTTAGATCTTCGTTACAAGGTAAAGTTTATTAGTTTTTTCTTCTTGAAGATTTATGCTCTGGCAAAGACTGCAGAACGATGCACTCCTCTCGATGTAACTCCATAGATTCTATAACAAAGATGATATGCCTTGGGTCTGGCTTGTTGGGGACAAGTATCGGCTCCTCCTTGTGGTGTGCTGTAATGTGGCTCGACATGGTATATAGAGGGATTGCAAGATGCATCCTAGGAGATGGCTCCATTGTTTCCTTTTGGGATGATCTTTGGTCAGATTTTATGATATCCTACCAATATCCATGACTGTACTCTTTTGTTAGAAACTCTTCATCAGTCTTGGTCTAGGAGATGATGCAAGAAGAAGATCTGGGAACTATCTTTGTACTTTCGCTATTGATAGATGCCCATGAAGTGATGCAGCACCTGCAAAGCCATCTTGAAACCATGTCATATGATGATAGTTCCCTTGATTTGTGGACACTAGGGGCTAATTATTCTTCTAGAAAGTTATATGCTAATGCTTTTAGTGGAGCAAAAGCCCACCCTTTCTTCAAAATGCTCTGGAAGTCTCATTGCACCCTCGGGTAAAGTTCTTTGCATGGATAATACTGATGGATTGGTTAAACACAAACATGATGCTAAGGAGGAATCTAAAAATCCAAGATGACACTCTATGTGTCATGTGGAGTGCTGTCACACCGGGCCCAATTTAGGATTTAGCCCATGGTGGCCCAGGTGCATATTATGAGACAATTGTGGAGGGTTAGGTCCCACCTTGATTATTAAGAGTGGGTTAGACCAACATATACAACTTCTAGAGTCCATCCCATCATCCTCGAGTTAATTATTTTACGTGAAGCGAGGATGAAAGCATAAGTGAGATGGTGGTAGGTGTGGTTCGCTCAACATGCAAAGTGGATCTGAGTCATTTGGACTCTGGGGCGTTACAAGTGCTAGGGCAGATGAAGACATTGAGCATCTTTTCTTTGAATGTCCCTTCACTAGACAGTGCTAGTCATCCATCAATATTGTTGGGATATCTTTTTGCCACTACCAAAAAGGTTTGCATAGGCATGGGAGACTCATTGTTTAAGCCTCTTCCTCGAGGCAACTCTCATAGTATCCTAGGAGATCTAGAAGCTGCACAATGACAAGATCTTCCAGCGAAGAGACCCCATGCATACCATTTGGATGGCCAACTTCAAAAACCAATATCTACTGTAATTTGTTAGCTTTAAGAGGACCTTAGGTCATCCTTTTACTTTTGGCTTGATGCTTTCAATTAATTAAGGCTTGTAATACTATACGCCTCCTTTAATATAATTTTAAACCACAGTGGGGACCTCCCCCACAGTTTTTGCATCAAAAAACAAAGACAATGGAGCTTATTAGAAAGTTATCCCCTTCCTTGTATTTGATTGCTATATATGTTGAGTCCACTGCATGGGTTAGTCATAACAATTACAATCAAGCACCAATACTCATTGATGTGGATATGAGGAGAATCCCTCTCTTGGTAGCATCTCATTTCCCTTTGCACTAGGAAGAAGTTGAGAATAAAGAAAGTAATTCAGAGTTATCTAGATATCTTGTAGAGAACTATGAAAAGGTTACATATGATTTTGATTTACTATTGCGGTGGACGTATAACTCAGCAAGTACCCCAAATTGTTTAAGTTAGCAAAGGATGTTCTAGCTGTTCCTATTTCTACAATTGCTTCAGAATCTAAGTATAGAAGAAAGTATTTTAGATTCATTTTGAACTTCAGTATCAGCTAGCATTATTGAAGCTCTAATATGTACACAAAGCTAGTTGCGTTCTTCACACATTGTGGACATTAGAAAAGTTGTCGAGGAAACTCAAGTTTATTAGGAAGTTGAAGAAGGTAGTGTTGTAAGTTTTTATAGTGGAAAAGTTGTGGAGGAAATTCTTGTAGATGTAGTAACTAACATCTCTCATCTACTTACATAAAAATTTTGGTAAGTGACTCCATGGAAATGTAGTCATAATATGGTACTATGGTAAGTTGCTTGTAGTTCTCTGCTGATTTGGTCATGTTTTGAAATGAAATCATTGCCCAATCTATATGCCCTATCCTTGGTCATCATTTAATAAAACTTGTATGTCCAATTCGGTCATATTTCTTTATGTATAATTTATTGTGTTATTGTTGTCCCTAACTTACTTATGTTATATTTGTGTTTCTAGACATGCAAATGTTCATTTATCAAAAGTAAAACATAACACATTAGCATTATGTTATTGTTTCCACTAATGTAGAAATATATATTCGCTTGGACACTTCATTGCTAACATGTATATATCATAATTGCACTAGTGGGCTATAATTGCTTTAAAGGCCTCGTTTAGCATAGGTTAGCTTCACTACTGAAGCTGTTTTTTTAGGTTTCCGCTTCATGTGTAGCTTTCTTGGCAAAGCTAAAGTTGTTTTGGAGACTCATTTAGCAAAATAGCTCTGCATATAGATTTTCTTAAAATGTGCTCTCATAGAATCCCACATAGGGCACATAAGTGTGAGGTAAAACTATGAAAAGCTACTATTTTTAGTTTCATCCCACCTTATTCCCATGTGAGAGTATAATTTAAGGAGCTTGATGGGCGAAGCTATTTTCAAAAGACCCGTTTGGCAAAAAATAACCCACAACAGGTCATGAAGTTATTGGTGAAACTATGTCAAACGTATATGGCCTAATAGTGGACTAAGATGGATAACTTACATGTTAGATAGAACCTCTAGTGGGATTTAGGATTATAAGATACCTGAAGGATACCTCACGCGTTGCTGCGGGAATCAAAGATGAAATTATACTACTTATTATATTTACTTATATAAATGGATAAATATCATATGCATGATAGTGGATTATGACTCTAATGTGGACAACTAAATACATATTAGTGAATGATGTTGCTTGATGTAAATAGTTTGATTGAAGATATAACTGCATGTGCTAGTGGATGCTGACATGGATAATTTGCATAGCGATGTAGAATGCCAGTGTGGATGAAAATATAATAAGATATATAGATATAGCTAAATTGTGGTGTTATATATAAATATGTCAGATGAATGCTTGAAGACTAACTAACTTCAGTGACCAGATCTAAGCTAGTATTGCATATAATGCCATATGGTGGAGGGAGAGAGGTCAAAAACCTTTGAGCATTAAGAGAAGAGGTAGCTAAGCTCTTTGCACGTCTGAGATAATACTCCTCTCACTCTCTCTCTCTCTCTCTTGATAGTAGAGAGAATATATGAATAAATTAATCCACTCACTCTCTCTCTCTCTTGATAGTAGAGAGAATATATGAATAAATTAATCCAGACAAGCCATTGCAATTTGGTGTTGTTTGGTTTGCCTAGATAGGAAATCGTATAATGTTATGTTGGAGCTAGAACGCTCCAGCGCACGATGGCGCCGCCCAGACAATGGTGATCTCGGCGAGATAAACCCTAAGATGCAAGAACTCGAGAGATATGGTGCTGCTAGCAACCGCAGCCGATCCGAACCTTTGTTCCTTATATTTATAGGCCTGCTCGAGGCTTACAGACTCCAAGCCCCCCATGCCATGTATTACAAAGATCGCAACGCCGTTTCGCCGCGGCGTGCGCTACGTGAGCTCTGCACGACATGGCGTGCGCCTGACCGACTCCTACGGGTTGAGTCTTGATTGAGCACGCCTCCAATCAATCCCATCCCCTAACTTAACCATTACAGACTCTTGATTTGCATCTATTTAACTAACAAAACACCCCCTAAACTAGATGCACATCGACGACACCTAATGCACTCCTCAGTTCGATGAACTTCACTCTCCCAAGCGCCTTCGTGAAGATGTCAGCGACCTGATCTGCAGTCCCGACATGTTCTATCTCCACCTTGCCTTCTTCCACGCACTCACGAAGAAAATGATACCTTGTATCGATATGCTTGATACGATCATGATGAACTGGATTCTTGCTGAGAGCCATCGCGGACATATTGTCCATGAGTAACTTGACAGTCGCCTCTTTTGTTCCCAGAAAGTCTGCAATCAATCGGCTAAGCCATATTCCTTGACACGCTGCTGCCGCTGCTGCCACATATTCAGCTTCGCAAGAGGATAGCGCAACAATCTTCTGCTTCTGAGATGCCCAAGTCACCAAGTTGCCATTCAGAAAGTAGCCAACCCCTGTGGTGCTTTTTCTATCCTCTGGATCTCCTGCATAATCGCTGTCGCTATAACCAAGTAACATTGGTTTTAGTTCAGCTTCCTTTTCATACTTGCAGCCGTACCCCATGGTTCCCTTCAGATACGTCAGGATTCGTTTTACAGCTAGCCAGTGCTCTCTTCCAGGGGCTTCCATGTACCTACTCACCACTCCCACAGCAAATGCCAAATCTGGCCGAGTGTTGATGATGTACCTCAAGCTCCCAATTATACTCCTGTATTCAGTAGCATTCAGTGGCTCACCTTCCTTCTTCTTGAAAAGTTTCAGTCGACATTCCATCGGGGTATCACTTGAATTACAGTTGCTCATGCCTGCCATCTCAAGAATCTTCGCAGCATACGAGCTCTGACATAAAGTGATGCCAGTTGAGTCTTGCTTCACCTCAATTCCCAGGTAGTAACTCAACAGCCCCAAATCACTCATATTAAATTTTTTCTTCATCTCTGACTTAAATAACTTGATGTCATCTGCATCGGGTCCAGAGATAATCAGATCGTCGACATAAACTCCCACAATCAGGAATGAGTTCACCTTGCTTCTTCTGTAAACTGCAGCAAGTTGAATCATACAAAAATTGAACTGCAGCAAGTTGCTTCCCAGAACGGAATGCCTATCAATGCAGTTCCGCCTCCTCCAGCTCCTCCTCCACTGCCTCCAGCATATGTGGCTTCCCCAACTCCAATTCCTTCTCCTGATAATGTAAGTCACGTTTTTGTGGTTGCTACTTATACCTAGCAGTAGATTATTTTTTGTTGAATTTTCTCCCTTGCAACATATGTTGTACACTCCTATACATTGAACTAAATCATCAATCTTATTAATTGTATTTTCAATTGTTTAATTGCATATCAGGCTGGTACTGTTGGATCATGTGTTGGAGGAATGGAAACTCCGGAGGAAACATTGAGTAGGATCGCTTATGGAGGCTATCATGGTCATGTGCATGCCACAAGTGGTGGGGGCACATACTGTCCAGAAGATGAGGAATTTCCATTCATTTGACATGTTGTATTGTGGATGACCAGAGACACTTAAAAGTTACTATGATGTTATGTGGTTGTAGTTGAGTTTGGTCAATTTGATGGCACAAGTGATGTTTGTGTTATGCCTCTAATGAGATATTGTAACTTATGACAATATGGATTAATGAGTGTTGAATTCTAATGGAAACAATTCATGTCTACTGTGCCCTATTTAAATTTGTATTTGAATGAATTTAGAATTAAAATATGTATTGTTTGCTGGATGGTATGATATGCATGATATTTGTTCCCTATGAAACATGCCCCTAGGGAAATGACCTTTACAGCATGGCATGTCGACAACTTTCCCTAGGGTTAATATTACCCTAGGGAAGATAGTTTCCCTAGAGTTTCCCTCGACACCCTAGGGCACTCTGGAGTTTCCCGTCAATATTTTCCCTAGGAAGAATTCCTGACGAGTCACCCTAGGGAAACATATTTACCTAGGGTATCTAAGCCTTTCCCTAGGGTTCGTGGCCCTAGGGAAACCGGAGGATTCCAGTAGTGGATCCAGTTTACTTCTGACAAAACCCAAAGCCAACAGCTCCTTGTCTAATTTAGCATTCCATGCCCTTGGCGCCTGCTTCAACCCATAAAGAGCCTTTCTCAACTTCAAGACTTTCTCTCCTGTGCCAACTATGAAACCTGGAGGTTGCTGCACATAGACGGTCTTAGTCAGATCACCATTCAGAAACGCGGATTTGACGTCCATGTGATGAACTTCCCAACCACCTCTAGCTGCAAGTGCCAGCAGTACTCGTACAGTTTCTATTCTGGCCACCGGAGCAAAGACTTCATCATAATCGACTCCATGACGTTGAGCATATCCCTTTGCCACAAGTCGAGCTTTGTGCTTCACTATGTTGCCATCAGGGTCCTTCTTTATTTTGAAGACCCACTTTAAACCGATAGCCTTATGTTTGGGTGGCAGTAGATTGACGTCCCAAGTTCGGTTTGACTCAATTGCCTGCATCTCTGATTCCATGGCATCCCTCCAGCATTGTTCAGTCATCGCCTCCTCCACTGACCTTGGCTCTTCAGTTGCAAGGAGACAGAACCCGCTGTAGTCATAATCCTCCACTGGATCGGTAGCCTCCAGCAAATCTGGAATTGTTCGGTATCGCAGTGGAACACCATCAGAGTCTGCAGATTGACCAGTGGGCGGTGTTGCCCATTGTATCGCCGGTGGAGTATGTGGAGGGGTTCCTAATACACCCCCAGACTGTGGGATTGATGGAGCAGGCGACCCCGGTTCACCGGCATCAGGATCAGGAAGATCAGCTTCTGCATCATTGCCTTCAGCGCCTGTTGTCGGACCTTGAATAGTGTCACCCCAGTCAATCTGAAACGTGTCCGACAATACGGCTTCAGCCTCAGCCACTGCATCAGCAGCGCCCGTCGCCTTGCTTCGATCTCCTCCCCAATCCCATGGTCTCTGTTCATCAAATACCACATCACGTGTAACCAGCAGTTTATCATCCACCGGATCATAAACTCGATATGCCTTCGAGCCCGGCTCATATCCAAAAAATACGCCACGGACAGATATGTCAGTCAGCTTGCCTGTTCCAGGACCAACCACCTTAGCATAAGCTGTACAGCCAAAGGTCCGCAAGTGCTTGACTCCAGGTTTCTTCCCATACCATGCTTGGTACGGCGTCTGTCCCCGCAGGCTTTTTGTTGGGGATCGATTCAGAATATGTACAGCTGTTCTGACAGCCTCTCCCCAAAACTGAGATGGCACATTCATACTCTTGAGTAAACAGCGAGCCATCTCGACCACCGTCTGGTTCCTTCGCTCCACAACTCCGTTTTGTTGTGGAGTATACGGGGCAGTAGTGCTATGCTGGATCCCATGATCAGCACAAAACTCAATGAACGCTCTACTGTTAAATTCTCCTCCCCGATCGCTTCTGAATGCTTTCAGTCGCCTACCAGATGCCAATTCAGATGCAGTCTTGAACTTCTTAAAGCACGACAATGCTTCTGCCTTGGTTGTCAACAGCTCAATCCACATATATCGACTGTAATCATCGACTATAAGTATGAAATAGGATTTACCTCCTGGTGTGGGCGGTGTTATTTGCCCACACAGGTCAGTGTGCACCAACTGAAGCCCATCTGATGCACGCCATGAAGAAGCTTGTGGAAACGGTCTTCTATGCTGCTTTCCCAAAGCACAGCCATCACACACCTGTTCCACCTTCTTGATCAAAGGTAATCCATCAACCATGTCATTGACACCAAGATCACACAAAGCCCTGAAGTTCAGATGCCCAAATCGAGCGTGCCAGCGCCAGGCCTCCTCCTCTATCTTTGACAGCAAACATATCGGTGTTGTCAGATTTACTTTCATGACATAAAGACGATTCTGTCGTTCTGTCCTGATGACCACACCGCGTGACGCTCCCTGTTGCTCTCTGTCGAACACCACCATCACGCCCTTGTCAATCTCTATGCGACAACCAGCTTCTTCCAGTTGACCCAGACTGACAATGTTGCATCTAAGTGAGGGAATAAAGTAGACCCCAGTTAGGACTCGGTGCTCCTGATTCTTGCCAGCGATGGTGACTGCTCCGACTCCCTGAATCTTCACTGTCGATCCATCACCAAATCTCACTGCGCCCTGAATTGTTTCATCCAAGTCTGCCAATGAACTTCGGCAACCTGTCATATGATTTGTGGCGCCTGTATCAAGAACCCACGCACCTGCATCGTACTTCGCCGGAAACACCCGATCTTGTTTCAAGAACAGCTCTTGCCTTCCCAACTTTGGAGTGGACACCGTGTTGCACACTTGTGCAACCAGGAGGGCAGGTCCCTTGTCCACATCGTCAGCAACGTGATGAGCTGCATCATCTTGCTCATCCTTGCCTCCCTTCTTGTTCAGACATTCTCTCGCCCAATGCCCAAAGACACCACACTTCTTGCACCTGCCATTGCGACGTGGCGTACCTGACGAGGGATGACAGTTACGTTTGTCACGCTCAGTCTTGTCTCCTCCAGGCCGAGATCCTGTCTTATCCTTCTTGACATACCGCCCATTGTTCTTGCCACCGGATGAATCGCCCTGCACCATCCGGCTCTTATTCTTCGCCATCCACTCCTCCTCTGAATAAAGAAGCTTTGGCTTTTCTTTGTCAGCTGCCTGATCTGTTGCAGCTTCAAGTCTATCTTCAGCAGCCCTAAGCCGCCCAACTAGATCCTCGATCGTCAAGGTTTTGAGATCACAAAACATCTCAATAGTCACCGCCACTTGATTATATCTTGACGGTACTACACGGAGAAATTTCTTGACCACCCGTTCATCTGTCACGGTGGTTTCTCCAAGACCTTTCAGATCAGTCGCCAATTTCCCAATTCTCACGGCAAAGTCATCTATACTCTCACCGGTCTTGAACGAGATTGACTCAAAATCCCCCAGCAATTTATGTGCATTGACTTCCTTCACCCTGTCTGCCCCTAGGCGCATCGATTTGATTGCCTCCCATGCCTCCTTCGCCGACTTCTTGTTCAGCAACATCGAGTGCATCTCGGTTGGCACACCGCGCATCATGGCTCCGAGCGCTAGTCGATCTCGACGCCGCTCTACCTTGCTCGCATCGGTTGCTTCGATCGCATCCCACAGGTACATGGCCTCCAGATTGCAACGCACATGCATGGACCACTCTTGATAGTTGGATTTGGACAGCATCGGCCAGATCAAACTGCTTGAAGCTTGATTCCAGGCCCTCTCCATCGCCTCCGCGTCCTTGCCGCTGGTTCCCATGGCGAGAACTTTGAGCGTTCACGTCTCCTTGTTCTTCAATTAGGCGAACGAAATCACCACGCACCTTCTGCAGATCCTCTCCACCGCCGAACACACCTCCTCCAGCTTTGATACCAGCTGTTGGAGCTAGAACGCTCCAGCGCACGATGGCGCCGCCCAGACAATGGTGATCACGGCGAGATAAACCCTAAGATGCAAGAACTCGAGAGATATGGTGCTGTTAGCAACCGCAGCCGATCCGAACCTTTGTTCCTTATATTTATAGGCCTGCTCGAGGCTTACAGACTCCAAGCCCCCCACGCCATGTATTACAAAGATCGCAACGCCGTTTCGCCGCGGCGTGCGCTACGTGCGCTCTGCACGACATGGCGTGCGCCTGACCGACTCCTACGGGTTGAGTCTTGATTGAGCACGCCTCCAATCAATCTCATCCCCTAACTTAACCATTACAGACTCTTGATTTGCATCTATTTAACTAACATGTTACATGTGTGGTGACTGGTTTCCTGTATAAGTGGCTGGAATGTGTCTTGGGCTGCAAAGCAATTGTAGGAGGAAAGGGTGCACATCGGAATATGCAGGATTTGGTCGAATAATGGGATGCAGACTGGACTTGCTTTGAGGACAGTGCCTGTATATTAGCTTGTGCAAGTAACCAAACGAGGAGGATCTAGATAAGAGCAAAACCAAATGTACCCTAATTTAACAACATATCTGTGAGGCATTACATGATATAAGATAACATGTAAGAGTCAGTACTTAACTCTTACTATTAGAGATGTCTCGTGAACTGTCAGGTCACATTAGCCAACTCAGTGTAGGACAAAAAGTTATAGTCATGGGTCATCATGACAAGGGCATCCTGAAGTTCAAACATAAGTGCAGATGGCACCAGCCAACAACAAACGCTAACCCAATAATGGGTAACCCAAGAGAAGAAACCCTTTGATTATTCCAGCACAGAGACCTGCAGGGTGCTGCGTTGAGCTCTGCACTGCACTGCACGGCTTGGGCCGTGGTGAGGCTGTCATTGGGTTATAATGGGCTATGAATTTCCATGAATTTGGTAATTTGCTTTTCCCCACGTAAAAATTGTACTGGGCTCTTCCTTCAGACTAGGAATACCGCCCTGCAAAGTTCACTTTTGTCTATCACTCTCCATTAACAGTGCGCCGCAATAAGACGAAAATGATTGCTATAATCGATGCATGCATGGACATGTCCCTAGAAAATGGGCAAGGTCAAAGAAGGTCTCTGCTAAAGTAGCTAGCCTTCACCACTCACCAAGCTGTCAGTCCTCGCCTGGGCCTGTTTAGTTGATGAAATTTTTTGTTTGGCTATTGTAGTATTTTTATTTGTATTTGATAATTATTGTCTAATCATAAATTAACTAGGCTCAGGCCTTGTTTAGTTCCTCCTCAAAATCTAAAATTTTTCAAAATTCTCTGTCACATCGAATCTTTAGACACATGCATGGAGCACTAAATATAGACGAAAACAAAAACTAATTACACAGTTTGCCGGTAATTTACTAGACGAATCTTTTAAGCCTAGTTAGTCTATAATTAGATAATATTTGTCACATACAAACGAAAGTGCTATAGTACCTATTTTCCAAAAAAAATTGGAACTAAACAATGCCTCAAAAGATTCGTCTCACAAATTACAGGTAAACTGTACAATTAGTTATTTTTTTATCTATATCTAATGTTCCATGTATACGTCTAAAGATTATAATCTTGAAAAATTTTATGATTTTGGGATGAACTAAACAAGGACTGGTTGTCCTGTCTCAAATAGTTAATAGTCAAATCATACATGTGTTTTCTAGTGTTACACTAGTAATATACAAAAACACGCTTGTCATAAAATTAAAGGAAATTGTTAAATGTGATATCACCATTTATTTCTCCCGTCTGCTGACAGCGATTTGCTGCGCTCTAGGAACCATGGAATTTGGTATGGTTAACTCAAGCTCCACGTAATCTCTAAGAAGCAGAATACAAGTGGAGATCATCATTAAAATCATGTCTTATTGCTGCTAATTTTATTTGGGTCTAGCAAAAAAAAAGGCTACCATATGATGGATCAATATGCATAGCAGAATATATAATCTATATCTATACCTAATAATAAATAAACAAAATTTCAGACTCTTTTTTTAATTCTTCCATTTTTTTCTGTCCACCTCGTTCTAACTAACTTTATGCTTTATATAACTCTCGTGATTTATATGGTAAGTTTAGGATAGCTATAGATACAAATCCAAATAGAACTCTACGATATCAAATAAGCTAAATAGGAATCCTAATCTCTATCTAATATCTTTTTTTTTCGTTTTGGGTTTGGTCTCTGTTTCTTCACACGTAGCTTTCTTTCTTTTTTTCTGTCTTGTGGACTCTGTATGTCGGGTCTCGTGCAACCTCCGGTGATGTTCCGTGACTCTTCTTTCATATAATAATAAGCTGCTCTTCTGTGTTTGTATTTATTTTTATTTTTTCTGATTTAGAGTAACTCTACCTACTGTTATAAAGCTAAAAATAAATAATAAATACAGGTCTAAAATATTAAAATTACATAAAAGTTATGGACTTGATATCTAACTCTACCAATATATATGAATAGTATGGAAATTAAAGTTAGAGTACATTTGCGGGTAACTATTTGTGCCTTACAATGAAAGAAAGAAATTTATCAAGGTTGTATTTTAATTCAATACAGAATCATACTATTGCTGATATTAACTTATATTATGGATATCATAGTCATCAAAAAATAAAGTATAGATTTTAAATTTTATAAAAGATAAAAAATAGGTTACATGCCAGATAAAGATGCCAACATTTAACCATTTTTTGTAAAAATATATTTCATATTTGATGTAATAATATTTATTTGAGGTCATAAATCTTTATAATTTTTAGTCTATAAGTGGTCAGAAATGATATACTAAAACATGGTACTCTGCTACAATTGCATGTTTTTATGGACAGAGGAAGTACGCAACATTACCATCCGTGCTTGCATTAACGAGCCCGTTTTCATGGATGGAGTATTTAAAGCATTAACGAGACCGTTTGTTTTGGATTACTGTAGTAACCATTCACGACATCAAAAGTAGCACCTTTATAAAGATTACTGTAGTAAACATTCACGACATCAAAAGTAACACCTTTATAAATTAAGTTGTCGTAACCATTAGCAGTTGTACAATAAAATAAAATGAAAATATCAAACTTTTGATGTTTTTTTCTCCTGTTGCACGGGCATGTCGCCTTTGTCTATCACTCTCCATTGACAGCGTGCAGCAATAAGGGGAAAAGGATCGCTATGATCAATGCATGCATGGGCATGTCCCTAGAAAATGGGCAAGGTCAAAGAAGGTCTCTGCTAAAGTAGCTAGCCGTCACCACTCACCAAGCTGTCCGTCCTAGCCTGGTTGTCCTATCTCAAATAGTCAATAGTCAAATCATACATGTTTTTTCTAGTGTATTACACTAGTAATATACAAAAACACGCTTGTCATAAAATTAAAGGAAATTGTTAAATGTGATATCACCATTTATTTCTGCCATCTGCTGCCCAACGATTTGCTGCGCTCTAGGAACCATGGAATTTTGTATGGTTAACTCAAGCTCCACGTAATCTCTAAGAAGCAGAATACAAGTGGAGATCATTATTAAAATCATGTCTTATTGCTGCTAATTTTATTTGGGTTCTGGCAAAAAAAAAGGCTAACACATGATGGATCAATTTGCATAGCAGAATATATAATATAATACAAAGTGGTTTATAATTTGGAACCTCATTCCCATTGCATGACCATGACCATGATCTGCTAATCGTCGGAGTCAACCCCTCTGGCATGGTCCATCTGTTCTGCATCCGCGATACTAAGGGCGTGTTTAGCTCCATAGAATCCAAAATGCAAAATGCCAACTATTTTAAAGTGATGAAATGCAAAATATTAAAATTTTTAAGGTCATGTTTAGTTCTATCCAAAATACAGAATTTATTGCTCTTATGAGAGCCTCTTGGGGTTCTTTTTTGGGTTTTTTGGCCTCTTGAGGCCAAAATCCAAAATGGAGAATATCCACATTTTTTGCCAAAAAATTTGCATGGTGCTTAGTTCCATATTACAAAATGATAGGCTAAAACCCAATTTTTTTTGAAAAAAAGGAACTAAACACCCCCTAAGTCTTTATACACTAACAAAACACTAATAGTCGTGTTGGTCATGTTACCATTTAGCCACCAAAATCACAATAACCTTACAAGGGTACTTTAATTTGTTTCCTCGTACCTACCACAATCACCAAAATAGAAAGGGTGTCGAACACTGCCTATAATATACTATAAAAGTGAAGTTGTTTATGTACAAACCAACCATTTCCACAAGCTGAATGTGGACATTCCAAAAATATACCGGAAAGGAATATACCTAAATGCTTATTAGGCTGTCTCCAACAGCAGACTCATTTGGGAACCCAAACCTAAAATGGGTCTCCAACACAATACCTATAGTCTCCAACAGAGTACCCATACAGAAGACCTATTTTGGGTATCAGGAGAGGCATAACCCAAATTTGGGTATCCTCTCTCCTCGAGACCTATTTACAGAGAGTGTTGTCTTTTAGGTCTTGTTGTTGGAGAAGACTAAAAATATGTATGGAACCTTTTACCTGTAGCGCTACCCAAATGACAAATGGGTCTTATATTTTGGGTGACGATTGTTGGAGATAGTCTTAGGGAAAAATATTTAGTAGTACTTTCCAAAGGAGAAAGCCTTTTTTGGACACCACTTTAAATTGATCGTTGACACATCACTCTTATAGAAAATTAATGGACACTGGCCGCGAATTTGACATTTACTAGCTTTTGAAATACATTAAATTTTCCTTGAACTGTCATGCAAATGGCATCGTGATAAGTCGCAACCATATTTATTAGCTTGACATACAGACATTTATGATCATTGTGGGGATACTATTGCACACCGGTTTTTTTTCGAGTGCCGTACTCAGCGCCTCAACAACGTCTGCCCATCTCCGTCTAGGTCGCAACCCATGGCATTTTTTGCATAAATATGCGACTACACGACCGATGAGATTCAAACCCATGACCTCTCTTTCACACATCTTCCTTCCTAACCACTGCACCATACCGTCACTTATGTCTATATTGTATTTTGGTTCCATATATATTATAACAAACCATATGTAAATTAATTGATTGTTTGAGGCCCTAAACAGTTTCAAATAAAAAAGTTACCAACTATAAAGTTTCATAACTTTTTGAGATCTATAATTTTTATTTAGGGAGTTTCTCTATCTGAGGTCATTTACAAAATTTGAATTCAAATTTGACTTTTGCATTACAAGATGATTTCAAAACAAAAAGTTGTAAACTATAAGGCTTCATAACTTTTTGAGATCTACAAAGTTTATTTAGGAAGTTTTTCCATCTGAGGTCGTTTGAAAAATTCGAATTTAAAATTTTCAAATAAAGACGCAGTTTTACATGACAAGATAAACTCAAAGGAAACGTTACCAACTACAAAGTTTCATAAATTTTCGAGGTCTATAAAGTTTAATTAGGGAGTTTTTTCATCTAAGATTGTTTAAAAAATTTGAATTTTAAATTTTTCAAATAAATACGCAGTTTTATATGACAAATTGAAAACAATAAAAAAGTTGCCAACTATTAAATTTTATAACTTCTCATGATCTACAAATAAGGATGGGGATAGCCCTCCAATGGATACCCTCGGTTCTACTAGATAAACTAAATATGCAATTCCTTCCCTCATTTTTTTATTTAGTTCATTTAGTTACACTAGAAAAGAACCGCGGGTACCCGCGTTTGGAGCACCGTCCCCATCTTTATCTACAAAGTTTGTTTTGGTTGTTTGGTCATTAGTTCATCCGACGTGGTGATTCTAATATTTTTCACAAAACTTATATATTTCTCTTGTAGTTTCATAAATTATAAGCGAGATATGTAAAATTTGTGAACAAATTTATTTTCACTTTGTCAAATGAAAAAATGACTAAAATAACGGTTATAGATATATTAAGAAGTTATATAACTTTGTAGTTGAAAACTTTTTAATTTGAACTTGTTTAGGTCTTCAAAATTTGATTTGAAATTTTTTTGCCGAGTATTTTTTGGTACTCAACAAATAGCTTCTCTGCCGAGCACCAAAAAAACACTCGACAAAGAGTCGGATTTCGGTAGTGTGATTTGCAATAAAAAAAAATCTACGTTTGCGATAACTGTTGACATGTTAGCATTTTTAAAAAGAGAGAAAATATATAATAGGGTTTCGTCTAGTAGGTTTAAACCCTAGTTTCTAACTCTAGATAAGAAAAAAGTTAAATGTCTCATGTAGTGGCTCTGAAACATAAAATGGCGTTAGGCATTCAGCGCAGGGAGGTTTTTAATCCATCACTTATTGCTTCTCGACTTATATGGTATTGTTGGACGCTATAGAACACCTCGAAAGGGCCTTATGATTGCTTGCCATCGTCCATGTAACACGTCAACTAAGCATTTCCTACTCGAAATCATAATTAACTTTACCACAAGATTATGCATAAATTAGTTACCATACTTTGTCTCTCTAATTAACTATTGCTGAAGTACAAACTACTTACTATGAACCTGTGCAGGAGCATGAGTTGATGGACTAGTTGATAATCAAAACTATAGAAAAACAAAATTACCAGATAAAGTCTGCAGCCAGATCATTGTTTTTCCGTTTGTCGGAAAATATGTGGATTATATCTAGGTTCAAGTGTGCTTCAGATGCTTTCTATATATATAATATTAGAGCCATAATATTAAGGTAAAATAATTCAACCTTTGTTGGCTTAATAATTGTTAAACTTTCGACACTCCGACTTTATATGCAGGGTGAGAGAATCTTTTAATTAACCAACTGTTAGAATTCGCTCGTAGGCCACACCCATGCACATGATAATTGAGTGTTGTTAATTAAAAGATTCTCTCACCCTGCAGATTCAGGCGGCTGTTGACGCAATCAACAGGAGGCTACCAAGCTATCATGGTCCTCTCATGACCAAGAGCGGCCGACTTGTTTGGATCAAATCCGTTCTCTCAGCGATCCCCATCTACGCTATTATTGCAGACGGGCTGCCACCGTGGGCGATCCAAGAGATTAACGGGATCTGCCGCAGGTTCCTTTGGACAGGAAAGGAGGGATCAGTAAGGGGGAAATGCGCGGTTGCTTGGCCTGTCATTTGCCGGCCGACCGACCTCGGAGGTCTTGGCGTCCCCGACCTGCGGCTCGCGTCCATCGCCCTGCAGGCCCGGTGGCTCTGGCTCCAGAAGACCGACGACACTAGAGCCTGGGCGCAGCTGCCCATCGCGGTGACCAGGGAGGTGTCCGCCTTCTTCGACGCCTCCACGTTCACCGTGATTGGCAACGGGCAGACCACAGCTTTTTGGACTGATCGCTGGATCCAGGGCAAAGCTGTGAAAGACATTGCACCGACCCTGTTGGAGTTCGTCACGCGAAGGGATATCAAGGAAACAACTGCCGCGGCGGCCATGGAGAACCGGTCATGGATACGCCAAATAACGGGGGGATCACCGTTCCAGCCATAAGGGAGTACCTAAGACTGTGGGACATCCTATCCGCAGTAACCTTACGTGAAGGCGAAGACAAGCTCATTTGGCGCTGGACAGCGGATGGAGCATACTCTTCCAAGTCAGCCTACCGTGCGCTTTTTGTGGCTGCTAGCCCGGTCTACGGCTGCCATATGGTCTGGGGAACATGGGCACCGCTGCGAGTCAAAATATTCCTATGGCTCGCCATCAGGAGGCACCACTGGACAGCAGATAGAAGACGTCGACGCGGGCTCGAGGCAGCAGACCGCTGCTACCTATGTGACCAGGAGCCAGAAAACCATTGACCATATCATCGCCTCCTGTTCGCTCTCGAGACAAATCTGGTGGAACATCTTGACGATACTTGGTGCCGATGTGTCATAGATCGGAGCTGATAGCCTACTGGATTGGTGGAAACGCTGGAGGCACAGATGGCACGGAGAAAAGCGTAAAGGAGCCGACACGCTGTTCGCACTGATTGCATGGGAGATATGGAAAGAGCGCAACACACGCTGCTTCAGGGGCTCCCCGGCCACCGTCAGCCAGCTACTTTCTACCATCAAGGTCAACGGAGACCTCTGGATTGATGCCGGGGCCCAAAACCTAGGTTGTCTAGTTCGCGAGTAATTAGCATTGTCAGCGTCTAGACTCGTGGTCTAGACACAAACGAGTATAAATATGCGTGACTACCTATGCCTGGATGGTGATGCAAGTGGAACACAGAGAATTTATACTGGTTCGGGCCGAGAATGCCCTACGTCCAGTGAGATCGGGAATCTGTATAACCTTGCACCCGAAGGTGCTTGTAGTAGGGGGTTACAAGCAGGTTGCGAGAGAGGGCTAAGTCCCAAGTCTCGGCTTTGTGGTGGACAGAGCGCTGGTTGCTACTCTGTGAGTGAGTGTGGTGATCGTGTGTCGTGTGTGTGATCCTGGTGGACTTTTTTTGGTTGTGAGCCCTGGCTCCCCTTTTATAGTCTCAAGGGGGCGCAGGATTTTACATGTATGATGGGTGATTTTCCTCTGTTGAGTGGTGAAACTACAGCCCCGACCCTGTTGAAGCTTGCCCATGCCGTCCTTGAGGTATGGTTGACAGTATGGTTACTCCTGTGGAGGGTCGTCGAGCCCTGTTGAAGTCGTGGGGGTCGGATCGGTGGTACTGCAGCTTGTCCTGTTACAGTGGGAGAAGACAGCCAATAGTGATGCTGGTTAATCTCCCCCATTCTTTTTCACTGTGAGGCGGTACTTCATAGTGAAAGGGGTAAGGTTGTATAGTAAACGAGGTAAGGCAACAGTGACCAGGGTGGTTGGAATAGTCGCCACCATGCCCTGCTGCGACATGGGAGTCACTACGCCTGTCGCGTCGTAGGTACGGGCGCCGTGCGTCGGAAGCCTCGCCCTGATCCGGTGGAGCGGCGTTTGGCGCCCGAGTCCTGGAGGGGTCGGGCGAGTCAGAACTTACGCCCGAGGCCGAGGGGATCGGGCGAGGCGGTGTCTGCGTCCGAGCCCTCGGGTCGGGCGAGACGGAACTTGCGTCTGAGGCCTTGAGGGGTCGGGCGAGGCGGAGCTTGCGTTCGAGGCCCAGGGGGTCGGGCGAGTCGTGGTTTGGACCTGAGGCCCAGGAGTCAGATGAGCTGGGGCCCGTGCCCTAGCGATTGTAGTTAATTTGTTTTGTCCTTTGCGTTTTTTATTGCTCTAATTTGGGTATCTCTTTTTATGGTACCCAACAGTAGCCCCGAGCCTTTGAAGGGGTGAGGTTACCTCTTCAAAGGTTCTCTTCTAAGGGACCTTTGTTGACTGGGGACTTTTTTACTTTTTCTCCGGAAGGTGCGCGCGTGCGCACCCGCCGGGGGTAGCCCCCGAGCCTTTTGGAGGAATGGTGTTATTCCTTCAAAGGCTTTTACCCCCGAGTGATTTGGTCGGGAGTATTTGAGGGATAGGCTGCGTGTTCTTTACACGTAGTGGCTGTTCCCGTGGTGCGAGGAAGCCCCCGAGCCCTTTCCCCGCAAGGGTCGATCAGGTTCTTTCTCGTCTTCTAATTACGTCCCTCATTCATCCTTTCGCTCGGAGGAGGGGTGGGTCACGCCGTACTACCCTCGATGGGCGAGTCTCGACGTTCCCCGGGAGCTGCAAGCGGGTGAATCCAAGCGGATGTCCGAGCCCTATTCGATAAGGGTCGGCTAGTGGCCTTATGGGCTCATCTCAAAATACCCAAGGGCAGTCACGGTGGATGTCGGAACCATTCACTAGATTCCGAGGGCTTGGTGCCTCCCTCGATGGGATCCCACTCGCGTGACACCTGCATGGGTCTTGGATATGACTGGTAAAGATGCGCCGACCCCTTATGGGGCTCGGACCTTGGCCTCTATTGTGCTCATCTTCAATCATCTCTCGCTCAGTTATCCTGAGGCGACTGTTCAAACCTGTTTTTGCAGGTCAGTCTCGCAACCTCTGGAACGTAGGTGGCTATGGCTTGGGGATTTTCGGCCTCGAAAGGCTTTTTTTAGATTTGTTTGCAGTATCGGGGTCGGGCGAGACAGGGTCTGCGCCTAACGGGAACCCCCTTGTGATTTTCGCTTGGGGTCATGAAGGGATCGGGCAAGACGGAGTCTGTGCCCGACGGAGACCGCCCTGCGACCTTGGTCAGCGGGGGGGGGGGGGGGGTCGAGCGCCGCTTGCCCTGGAACGAACTGCCCTGACATAACTTTTCAGAGCGCTCCTTTTGAGGCGCGGCGCGTGGGGAGTCGAAACGGCCGTGCCGTTGTGCCCTGACTGGATGGGACGTTTCACCTGCGAAATTAATGCGTGCGTGCGGCGGGCGTGAGAATCGGAGGGAGTTGGCGCTTTGAATTTTTCACCTGGTGGGAAGTGGGCGACGGTTGTTCTTTCTCCCCTTTGGTCTTCTGTGCAGGTGGTGTGGCCGTGGTGCGCTCCCTCTATAAAAGGAGCCACGGGGGACTTGGTTTCTTTCCTACTGCTCCTGCGCAAAAAAGCTCCTGCCCCCTGCCTTTTCTCCTACCGCCATCTTCTCCACTTCCGCTGCGCAGACGCCCTACTTCACCAGGAGCCATGGCCGGCAACGATGCATGGCCGCCATGCAATGTCACCAAGTCTGCGCTGGAGGCGCGCCTGAAGGCAGGGATCCTCCGCCCCCTCAAGGACGTCGAGCTGCCGGAGTGGATCGTTCCCTCGGCGAACGACAGGGAGCCAAACCCGCCCCCGGGCTATGTGGTTTGCTTTCTGTCGTTCCTAGACCGGGGGTTCGGAACTCTGGCTGGTCACCTGATCCGGGCGATTCTCCATTACTATGAGGTGGAGCTGCACAACCTCAACCCTAATTCGGTGATGCAGGCAGCCATCTTTGCCACGGTATGCGAGGGGTTCCTGGGGGTTCCTCCCCATTGGAACCTCTGGCTTCACCTTTTTAAGGCGGAGATGTCTGCCCGTTATGTGGGAGGGGAGAAGTTCCCCCTGCGAGTCGGTGGTTGCACGCTGCAGCTCCGCCAACAGCGGTCTTCCCAGTACATCTGGAGTGCGATGCCCTCATCGAACCGGGGTGGCAGAACGGATGGTTCTACCTCCGGAATGACGGTGGGCTGCTCCCTACGTACACTAGGAAGATGGTGATTGAGAGCCCCCAGAAGTGGGTGTGGGGCGCTCCTACAGAGGAGCAGAAGAGGCTCGCCCCGCTTCTTGCGGGGCTCGAGAAGCTGTGGGACGCCCGAGTCACCGCGGCCACGGTGGCGACGGCGTTCCACAAGAAGAGTCTGCTCCCGCTGGCGCAGCGGCGAGCATTCATGTTCGAGATGACCCGGGACGTCCCCTGGGCCGGGACGAAGATGTTGGCCGAGCCGATATCGGCATCGGACATCGCCGCCCGGGTGGAGAAGATGACACACCCGGAGATGAAGAACTCCCCGGTGGTGCCGATGCACCCCGAAAAGGGCTACATTTCTCTGGTAAGAAGATGTTTCTTTTACTTTGATCTCTTGCATTTGTTTTCAACTTCTTCCTGTTTCAATCCTTTTCTCTGCTCGTCTTACAGGGGATGGGGATCGTCAGGGATTCCCTGCCCCCAGTCCCAGAGGACAAGGAGATCCGGGCCAAGAATCGGGCCCGGAACAAGGAGCAGAAGAAAGCCAAGGAGTACAAGAAGGCGAAGGCTGCGAGGAAGGCGCAGCGGCGAGAGATTTCTGCCAAGAACCACCGCGAGGTCGAGAAGGCAGGAGTCCCTCCGCCCGCTTCTCCTGAGACGTCGGTCTCGGAGATAGAGGGTGGAGGGGACAACGCGCATTGGCTCGACGAGTTGGTGGCGGAGGAGGACGACGTGATCCCCCTGTCGGCGGGGGGATTGAGATCCTGGAGGGGTCGAGGGCCCCAGGGGGTCGGAGGCTCCCGAGGGGTCCCAGGCGCCGGGGGGCGGGAAGACCGTCCCCCTCATCATCGTAGATGACGAGGACAGCGCCCCTCGAGAGGGCTCGGTTCCCGTGGGCCCCCAAGAGGGGAAGAAGGCGTCGGGGGGCGAACCCGAGGCGCCTCCTCAACCGGTAGCGTCAGAGGTCCTAGAGATGGGGGTCCGGCCGACGGCCCCTGGCGTTTCGGGAGGTCCTCAAGGAGTTCTGAGCTCCCAAAAGAAGGTCGCTCCCCGAGCGAGGTGCGTGTGGGTTTTCTACTTTCTCTTCGGATTTTTTGTTTTTCTCTTTCTTCTGACTTGCGTTATCTTTTCAGTCAGAAGCAAAAGACGGCGCCAGTGGCGCTGGCCCCCCTTAAGGCCGTGAAGAGGGGGGCGCAGTCGACCCCTGGGTCGGCGAGGCCCAAGTCACCGCCCCCCCGAGCCGCGAAGAGGTGGAGCCCCGTCGGGCAGGAGGGGGGCAGGAGATGGAGACGTCGAGGCCCCAAGGGCCGGTGGAGATAGTCCTCGCCCTCGGGGCTTTGCCTCCCCCTGATGGTGCCGCTCTGGGAGGTGCGGCTCGGCCCGCGCAGATCGAGGAGGGCCGGGCCATCGTGGCGTCCAATATGGTGCCCGAGGCTCCCATGGCAGGAGGGGAAGGCGACGCCCGATGGGGCAAGAGCCCCGTATTCTGGCCCAACCTCGACGACACAGAGGGAGGGGCCAGATTTATACTGGACGATCCGTCGGAGGCTTACCTCTGGCAGGGTCTAGACGCGTGCGGGCGTGCCAGCGTCGAAGCGATCAACCGAGCTTCCGAGCTTGTGAGCTGGGACATGTACAAGATGGCCCAGGTGAGGCTTCTTCTCATATCGTGAGGTGTTTTTTATTTTATTTTGCGATGCTGACTCCCTGTGCGACTTCTGATTCTATAAGCGCTCAAGGCTACGTCCCTGGAGAAGTCAGTTTTTCTCCATAGGGAAAGAGACGCCTGGGCGATCTGCGAGAACGAGAGGGCCGCTAGGGAGGCGGCTGAGGGAGAGCTCGTGAAGGAATGCGAGATCTTTGCCGAGCTTCGGCAGAAATGCTCGGCACTCGCAACCGAGGCTCAGGAGGCCCGGGAAAAGGTCGTCCCCTGGAGGAGAGGGTCGGGGACCTTACCCAAGAATCCGAGGAGCAGAGGGCGGCGGCTAAGAGGTACAAGGGCGAGGTCGCTCGGCTTGAGGCTCTGCTCACCGAGAGATACCTTGCCCTCAACCAGACTCAGGCTGACCTTGCTGCTGCTCAGAGTCAGGTGGCCTGCTGGCATCGGAGTTCGACGGAGAACGAGAAGCGAGCTGAGGGTAAGAGCTGTGTCTTTTACCTTGGCCCCCTTTGTACTTTGGGTTAATTTTCCTGATTTTCTTTTTTGTCCTATTTTTTTGTTCTGTTTTTCAATAGAGTTGGAGAGGAAGATGGCCGAGGCAGCCTCTTCCGCCGAGGTCCCGCAAAGGTCCCTTGACGCCGAGGTTGCGAACTACTCGGCTTTGGAAGCTGTGGTCACTTCGGCGTGCGAGGGGCTCGGGGTGCCGGCGTCGGGGTCATCGCTGCGGAGTCGAGTCGAAGCCCTTTACTCCTGGGCCGGGGAGAGGATGAGGGAGGCACTCCACGCCGGGGTGAAGAAAGCCCTGGCGGTGGTGAGCTCACACTATGTCGGCATTGATTTGTCGGCGGTTTGTGAGGGCTACGTCCTCCCTGATGATGAAACGGAGGCCCAGGAGGAAGTGCAGAGACTTCAAGACGCCGCGGCTGCCCGGGGGATGCCTTGGCCACCTTCTTCGACGCTGAGGTGGAGCTTCCCCCCCTCGGCGCGCAAGGGCCTGCACAGGCAGGGCAGCAAGGCCCTTTAAGTTAGATTTCTTTTTCTTTTTTGTAATCATCAAAGGCCAGTGGGCCTTGTATTGCGTATATACAATATTAACGCTAAGTATGAATGTTTATATGACTATTCTTTTTAAGTTTTTTCTTAATTATCTTGTTTTCTTTTTTCCCTTATGCCGACCCGACCTCGGCAGCGCGGGGTCGGGTGATTTATTTAGGGTCTGCACTTGGTCGGAACCCCCGAGCCTAAGTTCTTTTCCTTTTTCCTTAGCAATTTTCAGAAGTCCGGGTCCGCCCCCTGACCCTAAGGTGAGTGGAGGACGTCTTTGCTCGTGAGCGCGGATCTTTCCTCGGGCTCATGCCTTAAGGTTTAGGGGGACGTGTAACAGAACCGACCAAATTATAAGAGATTAAGCCTAACAGCGACCATTTGCATAGTCAAACCATCAGGCTTAAGCCCATATAATCCCGGTAGTTCGTGAAATCTCGAAGGATTTCAAACCACACATCGCATAACAGCCAAGATCGTAATAAGTTTAGCGGTCGCCATCCACAAGTACATCCAGATTACAACATTCATAAAATACATCTGAGTGCTTAAGTTATTACAAACCAAGTTCTTCAAGTAGCGGAAGCTTCATAGTTCGAAAATACAACACACACGCTTAGTCTGATACAGTGCCATAGTTCGGTCATTCCCACAAAAGCAAAAGAAGAGACGGAGTGACCATCGCCCTTGGTCTTGTCGTCACCCATGGCTGGGTACAGACAGAGGATGCAATAACCATAGTACATTTGACCATCTGCAAAACAACATGGGAATAGAACCCTGAGTACGAGAAGGTACTCAGCTAGACTTACCCGTCATAAACTGAAAATAAAGACTCTTCAAGGATCATGAAGGCTATATAGTGGGGTAGCTGACAACCATTTTGCAAAACCGCAGTATTTCACTATCATAACCTACATAAGTCTTTCTTCTTTTAATTTGCTCAAGTTGAAAGTATCATTACCTATCATCTAGGTTTGCACCTGCACTATTACAAGCAAGTATAAGACTATGATAGTACCTCATCATAGCATTTCTTAAAACCATTCATCATTATAACCCAAGTGTTCCATAGTCCTTACTACGAGGACAGGGCTCATGTCAAGTGCTCACTATCCAGGAGCGATGGCGATTCGAATCGATTTCTAACCAGCTGGCGAGGTATTCCCCACACAAACCACACTCACTGATCAAGTGAGCTACAGATCACCGTATTACACTATCCAGGACCAATTCGCGGGTTCGGCAGGCACCGCCAGGACCCGAGGACCATTCCGACGACCTAGGTATCCAAGGTATACCAAGGTTGCGCGCCGCGCCCTCGTCGTTCTCCTCAACCATCACCAATACAGCGCATGGCGGCTCGATTCCCGGCCCGGATAGTGTTCAGGCTTCGCGGTCGGAACGACTTATCCTTCTAGCTAAGTGTGGGGCATGCGTTCAACATGACAAGAGGGCCGTCAACGATCGGTCCTTAATCGACACAGGCAGGGGCACTATGGTCAACCTACCATAAGACCCTGCCCGGTCTCCAATTACATTCCATACTTGGTTATTCCTTTCCCCAAGCAACCACTGCTTAATCAAGCAGGTATCCATCTATATCTCGCAGGTGACAGGGAATCACCCGACTTCTACCGGACTAAGCAAGCTAAGCATTGACTCCGCGCCTATCTACATAGGACAAGGTAGATAAACGAGTAGGGATAACAAGGAGTACATATGCAGCAACGGTATCAGGCAACTCCTACCACTTAAATGCAATATAGTAGAACAAGTATAGTGCATCACATAAGTTAGCGAGAATAGGGAGACTTAGAATGCTCCGGGGCTTGCCTTTCTCAAACGTGCTGGGTCGGTGATCCGGACACTCCTGCAGTTCCTCTCCGGGTTCCTGTGCTTCCGGAGGTTCCTGCTCGTGAATCTCCTCGGGCTCCTCGGGTCCCACCTCGTTCTCCTGCGAGCCTGTATGATGCATGTATGCTCATGAGTGGAGTGCGAGATGCCCGAGTGGATGCTTGTATGGGGAGGTACCAAAGGATCATGGCATGATGCATAGATGATACACTCGGTCATGCTCATTACAAGGTAGTCAACATCATCCAAGAACAAACAATTAACTCAAACATCTATTGCATTCTCTTCTACAATTATTTTTCAAATGCAACCAGCAACCCACATGATGCTTCAAAGATACACCAAACCCAACTTATTCTATTCAACCTATATATATACAACAATCCATGATTTTCTTTATTCATTTCTGGGCCCATTAAAAATCACATGCAATTCTGTTCATCAATAAATTCCACAAAAATTACAGGAGACTACTAGCTAAGCACAAAGTCTACTGTAAATTTTTCATAATTTTTGGATACTTATTTTGAGCCACAAAAACACAAGATTAATTAATAAAGTAAGTATAATTACTCCACTGTGATATAAATGTCAAACAACAGATTTCATATTTTTACCATTTGTCTAATATCATAAGAAATACCCACAAAATTTTCCAGATTTATTGCATGACCCAATTAATTATTAAAAATCATAAATCACTGCCATGCAAGCATTTAAATTACCATAAATTCATTTATACACCAAATAACATGTAACACTATTTTCCCAGTGAGTAAACACACATGCAGAGCCAACAAAACAAGTTTCACATTTTTCTGAGCCATATTTTATTTACTATGCATTTTCCAAGTTTAACAAAAACATAGATTAAATATTTTCATACAGAAAAGTTACTCAAACATGACATGCAATTACATCAAACTGTAGATCTGGAAATATAGAGCACAGCAAAATTTATTTCATCAATTTTGGAGCAGTAGAACTCAAGATATGGATTTTATAAGTTTTAAACCGATTTCTGGAAAACATTTATTTAAGAAAACCGACGAAAAAGGCTACGTACACCCAGATCTACACCCACCGGGGTACCCCTGCGACTGACAGTGGGCCCCTGACCCCACCGGTCAGCGAGACCGAGAGGGAGCTCACCTCCGACGAGCAGATCTCGCCGGCGGTGAGGTCTCCAGCCACGGGGTAAGCACCTACGTGCTCCCCGCAGTAAGGCGCACCCAGCGGTACCCTTGGATCGACCGAAGGATGACCGGAACACCTCCGACGAGCATGCATGGCGGCACGGCGGCGCTGCTCGCCGTGGCCAGGCTGCTCCGGCGCGGTAGAGCGTGCGCAAACGCCTCTCCGAGCTTCCTCACCACCCTACCGACCTAGCGCAACAAAGAACGAGCGAAAAGAGGCAGAGAAACGCGAGATCCGTCGCGGCGGAGTACTCCGGCGAGCTCGGGGTAACTCCGGCGAGCGATTCAAGGCGCCCGACGGACTCTCACCTCGGTAGAACGTTCGCACAAGCTTACCCTAGCGACGGCGAGTGCGCTGGTGCTCTCGGCGTCGAGGTTGGGGCTCTGGTGCGACCGGCGGCGAGCGGCGGAGCTTTCTCCGGCAATGGCGCGCGGAGGAGCTGCTGCTGCGCTGAGCGAGCGGAGGAAGAGGAGAGAGGGGGAGGCAGGCGACAAAATGGAGGGAGGCGGTCTGGGAGCCCGAGCCGGCGTCCCGACCAGGGGGGTTGGAGGCCGGCCGCGGCGCGTCCAACGCCGGCGTACGGCCGCCACGTGGCCGGCGCCGGGTGGAGCGAGGCGCGTCCGCGCGCGGGAGAGAAGAGAAGGGGGAGGCAGGCCGGGCCGCTCGCTGGGCCGAAAGGGAAGCGGGGTTGGCCCAGCAGCGCCTGCCCCTTTCTTTTTTTTGAATTTCTTTTCTCAAATTCTTTTCTAAATTCATTTGGGCTAATTTAAAGTCATTTTCACCTCTTGTTCCCAAAAACAAAGTTGTTCCAAAACAAAAACTCTACAACTTTGCTTTAATAAGCAAGACCAAATTCCCAATAGAATTTGAACTACAAATTAAAACTTAGTTCTAGGTTTTTAAATAAATTCAATTTGGAAATTTTGTATAAATTCCATTTCTCAAATTCTATAGCTCCAAAAATTGCACAAAAATATTCTTAATTCTTCTTACACATAAATCAACCTAGTTTGAATATTTCACAATTTTAGAAGCAAGCATCATATCTTTAACATATTTAAAACACATGAAATAATGCACATAAAATCATATTTTTAAAAGAATAACATGCTCATGATGCTTATGCTTGATGAGAATGCTTATGCATGTTGTGATGGGACTAAATGCATGCTTAACACCTAGGGTGTTACAGGACGGATCTTCGGTTTCTTAAATTTTTTTTAGGAAATGGGAGAAAGACCTTGGGTCGGGGTTCTTTTTGACTTGTGCGAAAAGAAAAAGGAAAAGAACTCGGAGTTGCCACAGGGGGTTCCCCCCTATGTAGCCCCCGAGGGAGGCTCGGACTCTGCGGAGCAGGTCCGAGGCTTACTCAAAAGAAAAGGCCATATAACTTAAACTTTCATTTATTCTTTTAAGGTGATGAACGAATGGAATTTTTTACAAAATTCTAAGGGTAAAAGCGACGTAGCTGTTCAATGTTCCACGCGTTTTTGAAGACCTCCCCTGCTTCGTTGGCGAGCTTATAGGTGCCGGGCCGGAGGACTTCGGCGACGACGAAAGGTCCTTCCTAGGGGGTGTGAACTTGTGACGACCCTTATTGATCTGCCTGAGCTTCAGCACCAAGTCGCCGACTTGAAAGGCTCGGCCTCGAACTCGTCGCGCATGGTATCGGCGGAGGGCCTGCTGATACTTGGCGGAGTGCAGGAGGGCCACATCTCTAGCCTCATCCAGCTGGTCCAGCGCGTCTTCTTGGAATGTTTTGCAGCTATTCTTGTCGTAGGCTTGTACCCTTGGAGACCCGTACTCAAGATCCGTGGGGAGGACGGCTTCCGACCCATAGACCATGAAGAACGGGGTGAACCCTGTGGCTCGGCTTCGAGAAGTCCTTAGAATCCAGACTACGACCGGTAGTTGTTTGAGCCACCTTTTTCCGAACTTGTTCAACCGGTTGAAAATCCTCGGCTTCAGACCTTGGAGGATCATGCCATTGGCACGTTCCACCTGACCGTTGGTATTTGGGTGAGCCACTGCTGCCCAGTCCACACGTATGTGGTGTCTATCGCAGAATTCCAGGAACTTTCGCCCGGTGAACTGTGTGCCATTATCGGTGATTATGGAGTTTGGTACTCCAAATCGGTGGATGATATCCGTGAAGAACAGCACAACTTGTTCGGCCTTGATCCTTGTGATGGGTCGGACCTCAATCCACTTGGAAATCTTGTCGATTGCGACAAGCAAGTGGGTGAAGCCCCCGGGCGCCTTTTGCAGAGGTCCGACAAGATCGAGGCTCCAGACGGTAAAGGGCCAGGTGATGGGGATAGTCTGCAGAGCCTGGGCGGGGAGATGAATCTGTCGAGCGTAAAACTGGCATCCCTCACAGGTCCGCACGATCTCCGTGGCGTCGGCTACGGCGGTGGGCCAATAGAAGCCCTGTCGGAAGGCATTTCCTACCAGCGTCCGAGGTGCGGCGTGGTGGCCACAAGCCCCCGAGTGTATGTCCTGCAGGAGCATGATTCCCTCCTGACGTGGGATGCAACGCATAAGGATGCCCGAGGGGCTGCGCATATACATTTCCCCATCAAGGAGGACAAAAGTCTTGGCCCGACGAGCCACACGCCTTGCCTCAGCCTGGTCTAGGGGTAGAGTGCCATCGACGAGGCGTTGCAGCAATGGGTAGCGCCAGTCTGGCGAGTCGTTAGGTGCAGGGGGCTCGAGCTCGATGTCCATGGCCTCCTGCTCCTGAGCAGTGGTGCCCTCGAGGTCAGGGTCTGGTTCGCTTGGGGGCTTATCCGACCCCTCGTCGTCCTTGCTGTCGACAGAAGGCTTGTAGAGGTCGCTGACGAAAACATCCAGGGGAACCGTGACCCGCTCGGATGCCATCTTAGCGAGCGCGTTAGCAGCCTCGTTGTATTTCCTTAACACGTGGTTAAGCTCGAGGCCGTCGAACCTTTCCTCTAGTCGCCGTACTGCCTTGCAATATGCATCCATCTTGGGATCATGACAGCTAGACTCTTTCATGACTTGGTCGATGACGAGTCTGGAGTCGCCACAGACGTCTAGCCGTTTGATCCCAAGCTCGATGGCAATATGGAGACCGTTGACGAGGGCCTCGTACTCCGCCGCATTATTTGAGGCGGGGAAGTGGAGACGGATTGCATACCGCATCCTTACTCCGAGGGGTGAGATGAAGACGAGGCCGGCGCCGGCCTCGGTCTTCATCAAAGACCCATCGAAGTACAAGGTCCAGCACTCGTGCTGGATTTGTGGTGGGGGGAGCTGAGTCCCAGTTCATTCTGCCACAAAATCTGCTAGGACCTGGGATTTTATGGCTTTCCGGGGCTCATAGGTGAACCCGTCACCCATAAGTTTTATAGCCCACTTAGCAATTCTACCATTGGCTTCTAGGTTCTGAATCACTTCCCCCAGAGGGAAAGACGACACTACCGAGACCGGATGAGACTCGAAATAATGGCGGAGCTTGCGTCGGGCCATGACTACTGCGTAGAGTAGCTTTTGGATTTGGGGGTATCGGGTCTTTGTGTCGGACAGTACTTCACTGATGAAGTACACCGGTCTCTGGACCGGCAGGGCGTGCCCTTCCTCCTTCCTTTCGGCCACGATAGCTGCGCTGGCCACTTGATCGGTGGATGCGACATAGAGAAGCAGTGGCTCCCCCTCGGCGGGGGACACCAGAACGGGAGGATTGGTGAGCAGAGCCTTGAGCTTGTCAAGGGCTTCCTAGGCCTCGGGGGTCTAGGAAAAATGCTCTGATTTCCTGAGTAACCTATACAGAGGTAGCCCTTTCTCTCCGAGATGAGAGATGAAACGACTCAAGGAGGCTAGACACCCCATGACTCTCTGTACTCCCTTTAGGTTACGAATCAGGCCCATGTTTGCGATGGCCGAGACCTTTTCTGGGTTGGCCTCGATCCCTCGCTCAGACACAATAAACCCGAGGAGCATGCCTCGGGGGACCCCGAAAACGTATTTTTCAGGGTTGAGTCTGATCCCCTTTGCCCTGAGGCATCGGAATGTTTCTTCCAGGTCGGCTACCAGGCCGCTCGCCTTCCTGGATTTGACAACAATGTCATCTACATAAGCCTCTACTGTTTTGCCTATGAGGTCCCCAAAGACCTGGAGCATACATCGTTGATATGTAGCCCCCGCGTTCTTGAGGCCAAAAGGCATGGTTACGTAGCAATACATTCTGAAAGGGGTAATGAAAGAAGTCGCGAGCTGGTCGGACTCTTTCATCTTAATTTGGTGGTAACCGGAATAAGCATCAAGAAAAGATAATATTTCACATCCCGCGGTGGAGTCAACTATCTGATCAATTCGAGGTAATGGAAAGGGGTTCTTAGGACATGCTTTATTTAAACTAGTATAGTCTACACACATCCTCCACTTTCCATTTTTCTTTTTGACTAGTACAGGGTTAGCTAACCACTCGGGATGGAATACCTCCTTGATGAATCCGGCCGCCAGCAGCTTGTGGATCTCCTCCCCGATGGCCCGACGCTTCTCCTCGTCGAATCGGCGCAGGCGTTGCTTCACGGGCTTGGAGCCGGCTCGGATGTCCAAGGAGTGCTCGGCGACTTCCCTCGGTATGCCAGGCATGTCCGAGGGACTCCACGCAAATATGTCGGCATTTGCGTGGAGAAATTCGACGAGCACTACTTCCTATTTGGGGTCGAGGCGAGAGCTGATCCTCAACACCCTGCCCTTAGAGGTTCTCGGGTCGAGGAAAACTAGCTTGGTCTCTTCCGCCGGTTCGAAGCTCCCGGCGTGACGCTTGGAGTCGGGGACGTCCTGGTCGCAGTCGCCGAGGCCGGTGAGAATGGCCAGAGACTCAGCCAGGGCCTCGGCCTGCTCAATGCACTCGACGTCGCACTAATAGGCGTGCTGACTGGTCGTGCTGACGGTGATGATGCCCTTTGGCCCTGGCATCTTGAGCTTGAGGTAGGTGTAATTGGGGACGGCCATGAACTTGGCGTAGCATGGTCGTCCTAGGATTGCATGGTAGGTTCCTGGGAACCCGACCACGTCGAAAGTGAGGACCTCCCGTCTGAAGTTATCGGGGGTCCCAAAGCAGACGGGCAGATCGATCTGTCCGAGGGGGTGGGCACGATGTCCCGGCACCACTCCGTGGAATGGCGATGTGTCATTCCTCAGCCGGGACTTGCTGATCCCTATGAGGGCCAGAGTCTCGGCGTAAAGGATGTTGAGGCCGCTGCCTCCGTCCATCAGTACCTTGGTGAGACGAGTCTCAGCGATGATGGGGTCGACGATCAAAGGATAGCTCCCGGGATTGGGGATCCGATCCGGGTGATCCTGTCGGTCGAAAGTGATCGCGCTCTCGAACCACTTGAGGTACGAGGGCGCGACTATGCTGACTGCGCAAACTTCTCGGAGTTCGCGTTTCCTCTGACTTGCTGTGAGGCAAGCCGCACGCCCCCTGAAGATCAAGAGGCAGTTCTTGATCTTGGGGAAGCCTTCCCCTTGAGAGTCGTCGTCCTTGGGGGGGCTCTTCAGCGCCCTCCTTGGTGATGATGTCGGTATAATACCGACGCAGGACAGTGCACTCCTCAAGGGTGTGCTTGGTTGGTCCCCTATGATAGGGGCACGGCTTCTTCAACATCTCGTCGAAGAGACCGGGGCCAGCAGGAGCCCGCTTGGGGTTCTTGCGATCTGCCGCGGCGACTAAGTTGTCGTCTGGCCGGCCCTGCTTCCCCTTGCGACCCTTCTTTTTCTTTTTGGGGTCGCGTGAGCCCGAGGCCTCGGCGGCCTCGGCCTTCTGTTTCCCCATGGCTGCGCCGTCGGAGAAAATGGCGCCAACCGCCTCTTCACCCGAGGCAAAGTTGGTGGCGATGTCGAGCAGCTAGCTGGTGCTCGTGGGGGTCTTGCGACCGAGCTCGTGTACCAGCTCCTTGCAGGTGGTACCAGAGATGAAGGCTCCGATGACGTCGGAGTCTGATGTTGGGGAGCTCGGTGCATTGCTTGGAGAATCGCCTGATTATGTCTCGGAGGGACTCATCGGGCTTCTACCGACAACTCCTAATGTCCCAAGAGTTCCCAAGGCGCACATATGTGCCCTGGAAGTTCCCAACGAAGATCCTGACCAGGTCGGCCCAGTCGTGGATCATGCGGTCAGGAAGGTGCTCGAGCCATGCTCTGGCCGTATCGGCCAGATGCAGTGGGAGGTTGCGGATGATGAGCAGGTCATCGTCCGCTCCGCCTAGTTGACATGCTAGGCGGTAATCCGCCAGCCAGAGCTCAGGGTTTGTCTCCCCTGAGTACTTGGTGAGGTTGGCGGGCTGTCGGAATCGCGCCGGGAACTTAGCCCTGCGTATGGCCTCGCTGAAGACGCAGGGACCCGAGGGCTCTGGCGACGTGCTGCGATCGTGGTCAGGGTCGAACCTCCCGCCTCGGCGCGGCCGATAGCATCGAGACTCGGCCTCGTCCCTATCACGTCGTCTGGCCTCGAGGGTGGCCCGGACGTCCGCGTCAGCCCCAACGCGCTCGTGGATAGATGGGGCCCTGTTGCCCCCTTGCGGGTTAGGAGGCGGCGGACCCTGCACTGTCGGTGCCTTGTTAGGAGGGGGTCGGTCCTCTTGACGTCTTGTGCCGTGGGACTGTGATGCAGAACTTTCTGCGTTCTGCACCACGGCTTGCTCCAGGAGGCCACGTAGCCCCTGGCGAACTCTTCTTCCCTCAGGAGTCGACGGCTCGGGCATCGCCCTGAGGAGGAGTGCGGCAGCCATCATGTTCTGGCTGGCCGTGCTGAAAACTGGAGCGTCACCCCCTGCGTCTTCGACGATACGGCGGTTGATGTCTCGGGCTCGGCGTCTAGCTTCACCCCCGTTCCCGCGGCCGGATGTGTCTCGGACCAGGGTTTCGCGGATTTGGCGGAGGCGCGCGCGTTCTTCTTCGAGCCTGGCCTCCAGCTCATTGAGCTGCTCGAGGTCAAGGCGGTGTCCTCCTACGGGGGCTGATGCTACCCCACGGGCTCCAGGATCGGTCCTGGGACTAGGGTTGGGAGGTGGGGTTGCATTCTCCTGCCTAGAGGGTCCTGCACCTCCCTGAGCGTTATGCGGCGTCCCTTCGATTTCAAGGTTAAAACACTCTCGTGACGGGTCGTAGCTGTCGTCGGAGTCAGAGTAACCGAGGCAATAGTTGTTGGCCTCCAGGAAGCGCATGAAAGTCTCCGGGTCGCCACACTCGGAAAAGTCAGCGCCCGCCCACTCGTCATCGCTTGAGGTAGGGTCCTCTGGGTATGACGAAATGGGTGGCGAAGCAAGGAGATCCAGGGTAGACCTGAGATGGTGCCCTAGAAGATCTGGGTACGCACTTAACGAAGTGCTTACGGAAGAGGCGTAAGTGGCGGCTGCGTTCCTGAGCCCAAAAGGGAGCTCAGGAGGTGCCGCTGTCTCTCCTCCATTTGTATGTGGAGGGGGACGAGACGGTGAGGCCCCTTTGTCCCCCTTCTGGGGAGCGGGCGTGGGCCGTGCCTTCCCCTTCGACCGGGGCAGAACAGGAGGTCGTGATGATCCCCTGTTGGTCCAGGGAGCGGAGCTTAATGCCCCGCGAGCCCTTCCTCTAGCGCCTGTCGGGCCAGAGGAACGGGCGATCTGGTGAGGAATTTTCTGGGGGAGGGCCGGACGGACCCTCGCCTCAGTGGTAGGGTTAGAGATGCTGGACCTCTGACGCCCCCGCCGGGCAGCCCCCGCATGGTGCCCCGAGCGCCTCCCACGCACTAGCTGTGGTGGGATCGGCTCAGGACGCGGCTCGGTACCATCACGCGGTGGAAGGAGGACCATGTCATAGCCGGAGCTGAGGGACATGAACTCTAAACTCCCAAACATCATGATGGTGCCGCGCCGAAGTGGGTGAAATCCGTCTGCCATCCAGGCCTTCCCCCAGTAGGAAAAGGTGAATGTCACGCAAAAGGCCCCTACCTGGCGCGCCAACTGTCGGCGTCTAGACTCGTGGTCTAGACACAAACGAGTATAAATATGCGTGACTACCTAAGCCTGGATGGTGATGCAAGTGGAACACAGAGAATTTATACTAGTTCGGGCCAAGAATGCCCTACGTCCAGTGAGATCGGGAGTATGTATAACCTTGCACCCGAAGGTGCTTGTAGTAGGGGGGTACAAGCAGGTTGCGAGAGAGGGCTAAGTCCCAAGTCTCGGCTTTGTGGTGGACAGAGCACTGGTTGCTACTCTGTGAGTGAGTGTGGTGATCGTGTGTCGTGTGTGTGATCCTGGTGGACTTTTTTTGGTTGTGAGCCCTGGCTCTCCTTTTATAGTCTCAAGGGGGCGCAGGATTTTACATGTATGATGGGTGATTTTCCTCTGTTGAGTGGTGAAACTACAGCCCCAGCCCTATTGAAGCTTGCCCATGCCGTCCTTGAGGTATGGTTGACAGTATGGTTACTCTTGTGGAGGGTCGTCGAGGCCTGTTGAAGTCGTGGGGGTCGGATCGGTGGTACTGCAGCTTGTCCTGTTACAGTGGGAGAAGACAGCCAATAGTGATGCTGGTTAATCTCCCCCATTCTTTTTTCACTGTGAGGCGGTACTCCATAGTGAAAGGGGTAAGGTTGTATAGTAAAAGAGGTAAGGCTATAGTGACCAGGGTGGTTGGAATAGTCGCCACCATGCCCTGCTGCGACATGGGAGTCACTACGCCTGTCGCGTCGTAGGTACGGGCGCCGTGCGTCGGAAGCCTCGCCCTGGTCCGGTGGAGCGGCGTTTGGCGCCCGAGTCCTGGTGGGGTCGGGCGAGGCGGTGTCTGCGTCCGAGCCCCTGGGTCGGGCGAGACGAAACTTGCGTCTGAGGCCTTGAGGGGTCGGGCGAGGCGGAACTTGCGTCCGAGGCCCAGGGGGTCGGGCGAGTCGTGGTTTGGATCTGAGGCCCATGAGTCAGATGAGCTGGGGGCCGTGCCCTGGCGATTGTAGTTAATTTGTTTTGTCCTTTGCGTTATTTATTGCTCTGATTTGAGTATTCTTTTTATGGTACCCAACAAGCATGTTCAAAAGCGGGGAGGCCAAGTTCATAGCTACACCTGTTAAACCTCCGCCGCCAGCGCTACGACGCTTTTGTAAAAAACTTTACTGATACGCGAACTTTTTGCGTATTCGAGAAAACAGTTGGTTGGTTTGCACGACGTACGGTTGTGTGTCAACCATCGTGCTAAGTTTTAATTAGTCACCGACTCACCGATCATCCTCGATCTACGTTGGCGCGTCCCTAGCTGCAGCAGCCAGCAGGAATCCATGACACGGGATGATCCCAATCTTGCAGTCAGGGCAAGAGGGCTCTCTGATGGTAGGGTTGGTGTACGTGTTCTTTGGTGGACGAAAGGATAACCCAAGGATCGATGGACGGAGTGGGTTGGTTGACCCAAAACCCAAAGAGAATTTACTGGGTAGCTAGATTGGGTAACAAAATCTGACCTCTACTTAATTATATATATAGGTGCCTGTTTGGATCTAGGGATAAAACTAATTCCAACAATTTTATTGGATTTCGATATTCTGTAAAATTTGTGAATTAAAATTCCTCTAAAATGTTAGGCGTTTGGATGAGATATAACATGATAGTGAGATTTTTGTCTATGTATGATTGAGTGGCTGTGTGTGTATAAATAGATGCGCGTATCTGACCTCCTTCTTGGGTCTCTCCAAGTCTCTCACTGCCTGCTACAGCTGCTTGATAGCTTGGACGCACCGACCACCTGCAGCACCATAACAACCCTGCTTGTCCTCTCTGCTAGCTCCGGCCTGACGCAAAGAATCAAGCGTACGTGATTGGCGATGATGTACGAGTACGATAGCATGGACGGGGCGAGGATCATAGCGTATTTCAAGGGCAAGAGCATCCTCATCACCGGCTCAACAGGCTTTCTTGGGAAGAGTACGTATATATGTTCTCTCCTGCAAATAAACTAGTATAGCTAGGATAGTGTGTAGCTTGGTTTGTGTTGTTCAGTTTATCTTGTGTTTTCATTTACATAATATGCATAGATCGTAAGTGTGGGCGCTTGTACATATATGCATGGATGCAGTTCTTGTGGAGAAGATACTCCGGGTGCAGCCTGATGCCAACAAGATCTACCTTCTTGTACGAGGGAAGGACGCGTCATCTGCAAAGCAACGCGTCCAACAAGAGGTCATTTACTTCACCATGCATGCTTGCACTTCTCTATATTATTGCTTTACAGGCGCCTGTCCGCGCAGTCCTCTCACTCCGGCCGGCCGGTCAGGCTGAAGCGGAAGGGAGTACGTGTTGTTACAATTCTGACACACAGCCATCACTTACAGGATTGGAAATAGATTAGCTAGCATTGCCGGCGTCATTTTCTTTTCAACGAACTCTGCCTTTAATTTCAATATAATTAAGAAGAGAGGTTTTATATGTTTATATATATTATACACAAATGGCAACGACCAAATAAATGTCGGTGAGCAACACGCAGAATTAATGGGAGAGAAAAAACACACAACTCACAAAAATAAAACTCCGCCAAAAGGAGGATCCAACGGCCGGCGAGCTCTTTTATGTAGGTCTAGATTTTCTTTGATCCTTCCAAGCAACATATATGGCATGAGTGCCTTTGAAGATCCACATGGTGTAGATAGCTAGGCCTGCTTTCTTTGGGCCGGCAGTACCAGTCGTTGTTGGGTGTTCTACCACCAATCTGTTATCTGTTAGGGCGTCAAATTAAAGTTTGCATATACCGTACCGTCGGTGGGTCAACCCCTTCAAAGTGCTCCCAAGAGAAAATTTGAATCTAGATGACTGCTTGCGCAAAAGGGCATGCCAAGCAAATGGTGGTAAACCGTTCTGATCTAGTGGCCCGTTCTGATCAAGAGTTTTTTTTATCTATATATTTAATGTTTTATGTATATATCCAAAGATTCGATGTGATGGAAAATCTTAATAAATTTTAGGAACTAAACAAGGCCTTGAGAAAGTAGCATATCTGTAATATAATCTCTGGTAGACGACAGATTTATCATCGACGAGAGAGAGGATTAGATAATTCATCAATCACATCATGTGTTATTTCTGAGTAAAGCTACATTTGAGCATTGGAGTACTTCAGTTTAGGTACAGATGTAAACAAGCCAAGTGATGTAGAGTAGTGACTGACAATAAATCCGCGGTGCGTGCATATGCATGCAGGTGATTGGCACCGAGCTGTTCGGCAAGCTGAGAGAGAAGCACGGGGAAGACGGGTTCCAGCAGTTCATGCAGGAGAAGATAGTTGCCTTGCCTGGGGACATCATCTACGACAACCTGGGACTGGATGCTCCTACGCTGGAGGCTCTGGCCAAGGACATAGACATCATTGTCAACATTGCGGCAACTACCAACTTCTACGAAAGGTTCTTATTAGTGTGTCTTCACAGTAGCTAGCTAGGTCAAATAATAAATTAATAACTGCATGCAACGTTAACATAAATTAATTTTTTATGTGAATTGATTATCTGGAATGAACCGTTGAAATGTTATATTATAGTTTCTGTTTTTTTTTTGTAAAACCAGTAAATGGCTTGATTAGCTACCGCTATAGCTAGCAAAATCTATGTTCTTAGCTGTTGGAGAAGACAACCGCTAGTCTCTTATTGTTTTTAGAAAGGACAGCAAAAGCTTTACGGTAGATGATGTCCCTAGGCAAGGCAACAATGATCTTCTGCAACCAACTGGGATAAAACCCCAAACTGAATGCAACCACTGAAACTGACTGCAACTACCGGACTACTGGAGCACCGCTGGTTCTTGCACGGGGGCAATATATGGCCGCACACGGTACTGAATAATGTCATCCTTAGCCCCTTTTAAAACTGATTTTTTTAATAACTTGTGTAGATATGATGTCTCGTTGGACGTGAACGTGATGGGGGTGAAGCACCTCTGCCACTTCGCTCAGCAGTGCGCCAATCTCAAGATGTTCATGCATGTCTCCACTGGTTAGTAGAACTCCCAATCAATAATGTTCTAAATCTCGGCCGGCTAAAGTATTTAATAGATGGCTTCTCAAACAGCTAAACAGCGGAGTTAAATAAAGCTATAGCAGGCTATAGCTGCTAGATTTTATATATATATATATATATATATATATATATATATATATATATATATATATATATATATATATATATATATATATATATAGAGAGAGAGAGAGAGAGAGAGAGAGAGAGAGAGAGCTGTAGTTTGATCCGTTTCAAATAGCTATAGTCAAGAGGCAGCTGTAAATGGAGATTTAAAACCTTGCTCATCCCAAATTATTCAAGACGAAGCAAGAAGAGAGCGATCGAGGTGAATTAACTTTGCATTGGTCTATATGTTTACAGCATATGTCTGCGGCGACAGGGACGGGCTCCACCTGGAGAAGCCCATCAACCATGGCGAGTCGCTGTGGGAGGGCAGGTACCTCGACGTCGACGCCGAGCTGCAGCTCGTCAGGGAAGCCAAGAAGGAGCTCATCATGGACGACACCAGCGGCGACGAGGCCGCCGGCAGGAAGACGGAGAGGAAGGCGATGAAGGAGCTGGGCATCCAGAGGGCTCGCCACTTTGGTTGGTCCAACACGTACGTCTTCACCAAGGCCATGGGGGAGATGGTGCTGGGGCAGCTCCGCGGCGACATGCCCGTGGTGGTCATGCGCCCCAGCATCATCACCAGCGTGCTGGCGGACCCGCTGCCGGGGTGGATGCAGGGCATGCGCACCATCGACACGCTCATCATCGGCTACGCCAAGCAGAACCTCTCCTGCTTCCTCGGCGACCTCAGCGTCGTCGTGGACGTCGTCCCGGGGGACATGGTGGCCAACGCGATGATGGCGGCCATGGTGGCGCACTCGGAGGAGAAGAGTAGTACTGCGGAGGCGGTGCCGGTGTACCACGTCACCTCGTCGCTGCGCAACCCAGTCACCTACTCCGTCCTGTACGAATCCGGCCGCCGGCACTTCTACCAGAACCCGCGCGTGGGGATGGACGGCAAGGTCATCCCCACCAAGGAGATGCGCTTCTTCCCCACCATCGCGCAGTTCCAGCTCTACATGCTGTTCACATTCAAGCTGCCACTAGAGGTCAGATAATAAGTGACGATACTGTATTAATTATACTCCCTCTAATAATTCAGAATAATTATATAATGTACGTACGTATACATGCTTTTTAAAGATTATATATTGACCAAATACTAGCAACTGACAAAACAATTATTAGACATATAGTATATTAATAGAGAAGAGGCAAGGTCTATGCCATAACAAAGAATTATAAGGTCAAAACAAGAATTATTAGACGCACATGAATAATTAAGGTGGATACGAGTGCAGCCAAACAAATCCTATCTAAATTTATCAATTAATATTTAATCATCTTGTTTTAAAATGTTACTAAGTTTTTTTGTAGAAATTGCTAGCTCTAGTCACACCTTATATATTATAGGCCATGCGTAGGCGTCCTACAAACCTACATTTAGAATCGGAGGGGTAAATAATTAAATGTCTTTACTATATTGTGGTTACTAATAATTGAGTCATCTAGCTGTCTGATTTTGTCTCAATCACTCAAGTGAGCTAATGTGCACTGTAGGTTCTGCATTTGGTGAATCTGCTGCTTTGTGGGCTTTTCTCGCGGCTCTACAACGATCTCAACCGCAAGTATAAGTTTGTGATGCATCTTGTTGACGTCTATGGCCCCTTTGCCTTCTTCAACGGATGGTGATTAATTACATTACCTCCATTATTATATTATATAAAAGGCTAACATTTCCAATATATAATTTTTATTGCCTGGTGATGAAGCTTTGATGACATGAACTTGGAGCGGTTGAGGTTGACAATGGCGATGAAGACCTCTGAAGATCACATGTTCAATTTTGACCCCAAGACAATCGACTGGGACGATTACTTCACTAGAATCCACATCCCTGGTGTTCTCAAGTATTTGTGCAAGTGAAGCCTCCTTTTTTTGAACTACTTTGCTTTCATATTGTAAAAAATAAAAGCTCTTAACAGTCTCGAATAAGGAGGCAGCTTATTATCTCATTATAAACTTGTAATCTTTGTCTGTGTGTCAATGATAAAAGAAGGATGATATGAAATAATGTCAGTCTTTGATGCTAATCAGCAAATTGAGAAACAAAGCTTAATCAAAAAAGTAACGTGGTCCAATTGAAAAAAAAAACAACCAAGAAGGAGCTATATATACAGTTTTTCATTAAGAAAAAAAAAGAAGCACACAAATTTAAGTCCAAGAGGATTGAAATATGAGTGGTTGCCTAGTTGGGTGCATGACCATTAACCACACCTACACCACCCAATCAAACCATGCACATATTCGAGTACTCTTGAACTCGAATTTGGGTACACTACTACAAAAATTATTTTAAAAGACCTAGATTTTTGTGCGGATATGGTTCTATCCCTAAAAATGGTTTATGAGTCAGTCTCTAAAATCGAATTTTAGAGTCAAGTGTATTTATAGAGGCGGTTCGGTTTGCTAGCCACGTCTAGAAAGATACACATTGATAGATCAGTTGATAATTTAGTCCGCCTCTAAAATATGCAGAGTGCAGTAAAATTAATAACTTTCTCAAATCAAGTCGGATAAAGTTAAACTTTAGTCGTTTTTGGCATGGCTCAGCACCAAAACCTGGCTCCATGCCATGCAGGTAAAACGGCTCCGTGCCATCTCTGATATGGCCTGGCGCCAAACATGCGCTAACTAGCATTTCATTTCGCTTCTGCTGAATTCAGAGACGAAGGGGATGTTCCGATATATATTTTACTCGGTGCAGTTCGGTTCGGGCTGCAGCCTGCAGGCTGCAGCTACATCCCTTGACTGAATGTGCAGCCTCGCTCTGAAGTTGGGAGTAAGCATTTAATTGCAGCGGCTTGCCCATTCTGAAGAAACTTAATTGGGCCAACTATCGGTCTCGTGGCCTCTTGGGCTCAAAGCCAGTCCAAAATGGAGACTGGGTTGGGTCCTTTACTTCTTGGGCCTTTACTGAGAAGCACATAACAAGTGTTACGAGAGAAATATAATGACTTGCTTAGTTGAATAGCTTGCAAGAAGAGAAATATTGTGACTTGCTTAGTTGGTCAACTTGCATGTTAAGAGAAATATAGTGACTTACTAACATAGACACTATAATTGCATGAGCTAGTGGATTTTTAATTGTGTGTGATAGTGGGTTGCTTAGTTGAACAACTTACATGTTAAAAGAAATATGTAGAAACTGTATCTTGTATCAACAATAAGTTTACGCTTTTTCTGTAATAATATAACAGGACGACGTCTCCTGCTGCAACCATAAACATGTGTGCATGGCCACTGGTAGCATAAAAACAGTTTGTGGATAATACACAAATGTTTCAAGGCGTTGCCAACTTAACACTACAAGAAACCATAAGGAGTTTCTAGTCTTGATGTAATAAGAAACCATTATTCTCGATGTTACTTTTTCTATATAGTGTCGAGACAAAAATTTAGCCAATTATTCATCATGTGTACACTAGATAAAAATCTGGCCAATCAAAGCACACGGTGAATGATTGGCTAGATTTTTATCTAGACACTAGATATAAAAGTTGCTTTAGAAATGATGATTTCCTATTACGATATCCTAACTACAGAAACTACTTATGGTTTCTGCTACGTGAATGCCCTAAGTTAGTTTTTTTATTTATCTCTCCTTATTAAATTGTTTACCACATCTACAAAATACTTACTTAACAGGATAATTAATATACATAGAAACTATAATGGTTTCTTTACCGGATGCCCTAATCTATACATATACCTATATACTCATATTAAGGAACCAAAATTTCTGGCGTAGTTTTTGGTCAAATCTATCCATCTTACTTCCCTCTATCATCGATTAAGGGTGTTGAAGGGGCTCCTGCTTCGGCACTATAACACCACTATGGCGGAGCCCCAAAATCATAGCTCTAGCAGTACTGGAAAACCAAATCAGTAACAACATGGATGAATACAAAATGGATTAGATTAATTTTTCGTCTGTGGGTGCTAGGGATCTAGGACGGAGGGGAGTGAATAAGTGAGGGAGAATAGACCATAGACGAGGACCGCATCTGAGGGAGCCGGATCCGTCGCTATCGCTGACCTCGTCCCGTGGCCCAACAGCCCTACCTCACCACACCTCGCCACTAGGGGGCCACCCACCACCGATAGCTGGATGTGCCATCACCAAGGGTAGCGCGACTATTTGGGGCCAGGAGAAGGGTGCAGAGGGTGCTGCAGCTTGGTTCCCCACCTTGCTAAAGGGATGCGCCGCCGCCTCCTACTCGTGAGCTGTGCGGCCGCTCTAGTCCACGCCGAGCTAAAGGGGCACGCCACCACTGCTGATAGATGTGGATGCCATGGGACTGCATGAGGTTCAGGGTGGGGGGAGGCGGGTGGGGCTATGATTTGGGCACCACACATTTATGTGTCTGCGGGCACAACCAGCCGCCTTTGGGCCGGCGGAAAGGCCGGTGCAGCCCAGCCCACGTTGGCTATGTGGGTCAAGTCTTGCACCTCGCTGAAATTAAATCTTTTATCAGTATAATACAGACACACAGAAAAACTATGAATTTTTCTATTGGTAGTAGAGAAACCGACCAAAAAAATGTTTACTCTATTGTTTTTACATTTTTTTTTTGTCAATTCTTGCGACCCGATAGAAAAAGTCAAATTTTCCTGTCTGTTGAAGGTAAACCAACAAAACAATTTTAGTTTCAAGTAGTGGGTAGCAGGAGAAAGTGGCACCCTGGACATTTAGTGTTAGGATATGTGTCCCTAGGATTTTCTATATTCCTTGTTAGGAAAGATTCCATGCAAGCACTAACATCGCTCGTTGAAGGACCACCGCTCTGCCGGCTCACGATGAAATCGTGCACTTCCTAGGGAAATACCAGTTTTCCTATGGTTTTGAATAGGACCAGGGAGATAGATAATTCCCTAGGATTGATAAAATGTAGTAGGGAACTACATAAACCGTAGGAGAACTGCAGTTTCCACTAGTGTTGAGTCATGATAAATACTCCCTTTGTATCCGAATTTGTTGACGTTTTGGGCTCTAGGCCCATTTTAACAAAGATTGACGTTCTACTCCCTCGGCAACCCGCCTGTTCAGCTCCTAGCTAGGCAATGCAAAGCCATGCGGCAACAAAAAAAGAGGCCACACCGGAACATGAACCTGGGACCTCATGACTCAACCCCCTCACAAAGATTGATGTTCTACTCCCTCAGCAACTCGCTAGCCACTTGAGCCTTTGATTGCTTCTTGGAAGAAATGCACCTGCAACCATATTTATTAGAGGTAGAGATGGAAAACTAATCTCTAATTAATTACTCTTTGGTAAGCACAATCATGTCCTAAACATCAACAAATTCGGGTATGGAGGGAGTAGCATCAGTGCATCACTAAAGGTCAAGCATAAGTGCAGATGGCAATGGGTAACAACCAACCAACAACAAAAGGAAACCAATAATGGGTTAACCCAGGAGAAGAAACCGTCAATTCTGCAATAAACACGAAAGGTTGTCGATAAAGAAGAGCAGCGACAGAGAGCTGCAAAGACGAAAAGGATAGCTAAAATAATCAATGCCTCAAGAAAATTAAAGGGGCAATAAGTAGGCGTCAACAAGCTATTGTGTTCCTAGTCCTGTCTTACACAGACATGTTTTTACTGTTTACTGTACTAATCCCTTATAAAGGCAAAAGCATCACGTCTGGCAGTTTTCGGGCAATTGAGGTCACCATTTTATTTCTCCCATTTGCTCAATGATTTGTGGAGCTCTGCTAAGAACCATGAATTTTGGTATGGTTAACTCAAGCTCTACGTAATCCCTGAAAGGCAAGATATATACATAAGAAGCATAAAAGTGAGAACTTTTAGTTTATGCTATTATATTACTAGACTATGTAATCATGAGGCCCCAACCTATTTGCTCCTTTTTAATGAATTTGTGATCTTTTTGGTATTTGCTGATTTATCGTGAGAGAAAAATAATGTTGGCTCACAAAAAAAGTACGGCTTATAAGACAAGCGGACATGCTCAATCCAATATATACCCAATAACCATCTTGTTCAACCATATATCACTCAATAATTTTATTCTTTCAACCTAAACCAATTCAACACACCAACTACTTGAGCCCACAGATTAATTTGCTAATGAAACCCAGAACTTGCATAAAAGGTATCAGGAGTTATTAAAAACCACTCGAGTCTCCTCCCACCAGAGCATTCTAGGCATCGGTGGCGCATCTGTGGAGCGACACACATCTCTGTATGTTTTTTTAAAAAAACCCTCTGACATTTAAAAAATCAACCTGCAGTCTATCCTATCCGATCTATGGCAGTTTTGCAGAGAGCCACCCACAGACCAACCCTAGCGCAATGCTCCATCCTCATCTCTTATCAGGTTTTCTCCCCTCTCTCTCTTCATCCCGACACTATCACCGCCGCCACCTCCTCACCGCGATGCTGCCCCGTGCACCTCCCCGCTCGCCGTCGTACTGTAATGCTCCCCCGCCTCCATCTCTGGAACGCAGACAGATGCACGAGCTCCAATGGTGTTCTACCTACGTACACAACAACCAGGAGGGGCGTCCGAAGCCGCGTGAAATTTGTTGCGGGAATTAGGTGAACTCATCACGTTCACATGAGCCCTAGCTCGACCATGTGCGTGATCTGGTGAGCTGAGCTCCTACGTCTTCGGATCTAGGTGAGGCGGCCTCGAATCCTGTCTCCCCATCGAGCCGTGAAAGAAGGCGCAGTGTGGTGCAGTGGTCCACGAGCCCTTGACCAAGCCCATGGGTTTGGACATCCGGGTACTTGAGAATGTACCTTCAAAACAAAAAGGAATTTCGAACATCTAGTTCAGGAGACATGACCACAAACATGTGGCTGAACATTCTTAAAAATATAAAAAATGGTAACAAAGTTAGAAAAACATGAAATTTGTACATATGTCATGTTATTATACATGGAGGTTGTGGAAAAAGTTTGAGAATGTTTCGTGCAAGTTGTCACATACATTGGTTACAAACGAAAGAATAGCCGAAGATGTAGAGAGCTGAGAATGAAGAGGTATGATTTGGAGTCGATTCAAATTTTGTGTTGGGGTATGACTTCAAAACATTTTGTATAGGAAACACACCACATTGATTCTGTCGTGTGAAGTTTTTGAACATTTTTGGACCCGCTTGCGAATTTTAATGTATTTGCAGCAATTATATGATTTTAATTGAGAAAAAATAAATTTGTGAAATAGTCGTATGAAATAATGGTGTAATATTCATATAAACATCAGATATGCATTGTTGAGTTAATTTGACAAAGAATGTTCCTAATACCTTAGAACAATTTAGTAAAATATGTTGCGGAAAATAAAAAGTGGAGGAATAACAAATTATTTGGCGTGTGCTAGTTAGGCAGCACTCGGCAAAGTGGGCATTTGTTGTGTGCCCCGTAGCCTAGCACACACGACAAAGTTGGAAAAAAAAGAAAAACAAAAAAAGAAGAAAGAGAAAAACATAAAAGGAAATAAAAAAGAAAAAAATTGAAAAAGGAAAAATATGAAAAATAAAAACAAGAAAGAGAAAAATAAAAAAAGGAAAACGATGAAAAATAAAAAGAAAAAAAAACGACATGGGTTTGCGGTGTGGCTGTTCGATCAGCGGCACACGACAAAGGTGACGGGTTTACCGTGTGCCGTGCATGTGGCACATGGCAAAGTCTACAAGTTTGTTGTGTGCCATGCATGTGACACTCGACAAACTTGTAAAATTTGTCGTGTGCCTCTAGCCAGACACACGGCAAAATATTTATTTTTTTTAGTTTTCTCTTTTATTTTGTCTACATACATGTTTTGCCGAGTGTTGATATAGGCACACGGCGAAGCTTCGCTGTGTTACACTTTTTCTGCCGAGGGTCAACATGGGCACACGACAAAGGTTGCCATGTGCTATGGCGTTTGCCCACGGCAATGTGCCTTAATGTCGTCAGTATGTTTGCTGTGTGCGGTTTGCCGTGGACGATACTCGGCAAATACTTTGCCATGTGCATCTGGGCATTTGCCGAGTGCTTCGGGCACACGGCAAAGTCATGGAATACGTAGTCAACTAAGATTAGGGACTCATTGATACAATTTATACTAAGGCCCTGTTTAGTTTCCCACCTAAAAATTTTTCATCCATCCCATCGAATCTTTGGACACATGCATGGAACATTAAATGTAGATAAAAAATAAACTAATTACACAGTTTAGTTGAGAATCGCGAGACGAATCTTTTAAGCCTAGTTACTCCATGATTAGCCTTAAGTGCTACAGTAACCCACATATGCTAATGACAGATTAATTATGCTTAATAAATTTGTCTTGCAGTTTTCTGATGAGCTATGTAATTTGTTTTTTTATTAGTTTCTAAAAACCTCTCCCGACATCCTTCCGACACATCCGATGTGACACTCAAAAAATTTTCGTTCTCAATCTAAACAGGCCCTAAAGAGTTGGCAAAAATTGAGAAACAATAAATTTGCCTTTTCCAGTCATCCTTGCCTATTTGCAGAAGGAAGCAAGCAGGAGATAATAATATGATGTATTAAAGTATGAATCACTCAATTTTACACTGGTTTCGATCAGCAGATGAAAAAAAAACGTGGCTGTAAAAATTGGCATGGTTTTGTGTCCAGTGGCTGAGAGGAACAAATAAAAGGTGAGATATAGCAGAGCTGTCTTTATTGAGTGCTGTGCTAGAAAAATAAAGAGAGAAAGCTAGCAAAGATGAGTTATTTTTATTAATTATAGAATTAGCACGAACTTCTAATGTTTCTCTCTTAAATTCCAGCAAGTGCAGGAGCATGGGTATAGCGAGACCAAACATTCGATGTGTCCAACAGCCTGTCACAACCCGTGGCTGAAGGCGTATTCGCAGGATAGTTTCTATTATTCGTTAAGCGTAATATGTAATAGTGTCGGTTTATTTCAGTATGACATGTGGGACCAAGATGTCAGGTCTTTAGGCATATAAGATGCCAGTTGCTGTAAGACTAAAACAGATGAGAATTGAATCAGAAAACGCAGTCACGTGCAGAGGTGTTCCTCTGTTCGTCCTCGTGCTCACTTCTCGATCCCATTGCGATGCTCACGTCCCGGTGATCACTGGCGGCCAGGGGCTTACAATGGTATCAGAAGCTTATCGATCCTCGGCCTCACAATCCCTACCCACCCTCCCGTAGCGATTTGGAGTTCATCGGAGCAGCAGGTCGGAGGCGGAACGAGTTCTCGCAGCAGCTTCGGCCGCCGCGAATTAATCTCGCTTCTGCGTCGATTTCTGGTTGTCTCACCTCCGATTCGTTACCCACCCACCCCACCCACCAAATCGAGGTCCGGATCTCTCTTCGCGCGCGTCGTCTTCCCCATCGGCGGCGGCGGCTTCATCACCATCCTCTATGGCGACGCGTCAACCTCCACCAGCGTCGTCGTCGGCGTCTCTTCATCGACTGGGGTCTGCATCGACACTAGGGTTCGGCGGCGTGAACCACTATGAGCTTATTCCTCTTCGCTCACTACTTTCCGTGATACTAGCGTCGATTTCGACCCAGGGTTGCGTAGCAATTGTCTGCGTGTAAAATTCCGTAAGTCAGCTTCGATTTACTAGTGGTGGCGTGTGGCGAGGAACGGTCTGTCGACCCAGGTTGCGGAGCAAGTCTCCGTGTGAAATCCCGAGGTCGCGCCTTCGTTCCAGGCGGCAGTGATTTGGGGCAGAACACTTGTGGGGAGGCTAGGCCAAACCAGCTGTTCGGTCCTTGTTGCATTTTGTGTTGTTGCTGCTCCAAATAGTCATCACGGCTCCCAGGCGACAGCCGGCTAATCCTGTTCCTTCTACTCAAACTCAGTTTGTGTTGACTCAGATGGCTGCTAACGCTGAGGCTGAGCGGCAGTTCCGTGAGGATATGCAGGAGAATTTTAATCTCATGTTTGCCAGGATGAATGATCTGGGTAAAATTCAACAGGAGATGAAATCAGATATGACCAACACCACCACTCGACTGACTAAGTGTCTGGATGATCAGAAGCTTGTGGCTCAGCAAGTGTTGGCTAATGGGGATGCTATTTCTCAATTGATTCAAAGAGAGCGGCCAACACCACCGCAGTCTGTCAACAACAGTTCTGGCCTCTCTAAGGAGGAGGATGTGGACTCATTCCAGAATGAGTTTGCTACTGGCAGTGGACCTTCTCATCGCAGACATAGAGGCTCTCATCGACATCACCGTCCTCACAATGATAGGAACTCCATGCCTCATCATGCTATTCCCAAGATGCAGTTTCCCTTCTTTGATGGCACTCAACCAAAAATTTGGCTAGACAAGTGCACCAGATACTTCAAGATTTACAACATGGAGAAGAAACTGTGGGTGGAAGCAGCCTCTATGCATCTTCAGGAGAATGCAGCTAAGTGGTGGCAAGTATATCAGCTTCAGCATCCTGATGTCAAGTGGAAGAAATTTGCTGAGGATATACAGTCCAAGTTTGGCAATGATGATCACAGATCTGCAATGAGTGAGCTCCTGGATTTGAGGCAAACCACTACTGTTGAAGATTATGCCTCTCAGTTTCAGTCCTTGCAGTATGATGTTACTATGCATGAGGGTCATGATGATCCTGTATTCTTTGCAACTCAGTTTGTCAAAGGTCTTCGAGAGGACATCAGAGCAGTGGTAGAGCCTCAAGTACCTACAACTGTGGATAGAGCTGTCATTATTGCTAAAATCCAACAGAAAGTTGTGGATCGCAGCAAGCTTAAGGGTCCAGCTAAGCCCATGGCTCCTAAACCTTTTGCTGCCAAACCTGAAGCTAAACAAGCCACTACATATACCAATCTTTGGAGAGACAAGCAACTCCGGGACTACAGAAAGGCCAACAACCTTTGCTATTCTTGTGGTGAGAAATATGAACCTGGTCATGCCGAGGTCTGCAGTAAAAGAGGTAACAAACAACTCAATGCTCTGGTTGTTAATGATCTTGATAGACCATTGAGTGATGATATCCTTAATGAATTTGCTGTGGATGAATTGTTGACTGAGAGTTTTGGTAACTTAGCTATCAATGCTATGGCTAGTACTACTGAACCTGATACTGTGAAATTAAAGGCAACTATCAGAAACAAAACCATGCTAATTCTGATAGATTCTGGTAGTACCAACTCTTTCATCAATTCCCAGTTTGTTGATCTTACTCGCCTACCTTCTGTTCCAATTGCTACTCACCAAGTTTCATTAGCTAATGATCAACAAATGCACACTAATAGAATGGTCAAAGATTTGGAGTGGTATTTGCAGGGCCATACATTTGTTACTGACATGATTGTGTTAGATAAGTTGCCCTATGATGCCATTCTGGGTATGGACTGGCTCAAAACAGTTAGTCCCATGTACTGTGACTGGGAGCACAAATCACTACAGTTTCCTCATCAGGGCCAGATCATTACAATTCAGACAGTTCCTTCCCCAACTTCAGCTGTTCAGGCAATTTATGCCAAACAAGTGTGCAAGTCTTTGCAAGCCAATGATATTTGGGCATGTGCTGTGATCAGGTCAGTGTCAGACCCTCCAGTGGGTGCAGTACCTCCTTCAACCAAAAATCAGGAAGCACTGCAGGATTTGTTGGTCCAATATGCTGACATTTTTCAAGATCCCAAACAACTGCCTCCTCAGAGGGTATATGATCATGCCATTCCATTATACCCTGATGCCATACCAATCAATGCTCGCCCTTATCACTATTCCCCACATCACAAATCTGAGATTGAGTCCCAGGTGCAGCAGCTGTTGACTGATGGCCTCATTACACACAGTCACAGTCCTTTTGCCTCACCAGTTCTCCTAGTCAAAAAAAAGATGGCAGCTGGAGGATGTGTGTGGATTACAGAAAGCTGAATGCTATGACTATTAAAAACATATTCCCTTTGCCAATTGTGGAGGAAATTTTGGATGAACTGTCTGGAGCTAGGCTGTTCACTAAGCTTGATATGAAATCTGGGTATCACCAAATTAGAATGTGTCCATCTGATGAGTACAAAACAGCCTTTAAAACACATCAAGGACATTATGAGTACAAGGTCATGCCTTTTGGCTTGACTAATGCACCAGCAACCTTCTAGTGTCTCATGAATTAACTTCTCCAACCCTTCTTGAGAAAATTTGTGTTAGTATTCCTAGATGACATTCTGATTTATAGTGCAAACATGGCTGATCATTTGGAGCACATTCAGCAAGTGTTTGGGGTCCTCAGGAAGAATCAGTTGTATCTGAAGGCTCTTAAGTGTTCATTTGCTCAGTCTAGCATTGAGTATTTGGGTCACATCATTTCTGATGCTGGAGTAGCTACTGACCCAGCCAAAACAAGGGACATGCTTGCTTGGCCTGTGCCCACTACAATGACTGAGCTCAGGGGATTCTTAGGACTCACAGGATATTACAGAAGATTTGTGAGAGGGTATGGGATCATTGCAAAACCATTAACCAACATCTTGAGGCTCAAAACCTTTCAGTGGAATGCTCAAGCTCAAGAATCCTTTGATAATCTGAAGGTTGCCATGACTACCACTCCTGTCCTGAGTTTACCCAATTTTCAACTACCATTTCAGGTGGAAACAGATGCATGTGCTGATGGTATTGGTGTTGTGCTCATGCAGTCAGGCCAACCAATTGCATATCTCAGTAAAGGTCTGGGGGAGAAACACAAAAACATGTTCATCTATGAAAAAGAATTCTTGGCTTTGATTTTGGCAGTGGAGAAATGGAGGCCCTACCTTCAGAGACAAGAGTTCCAGATCCTGACTGATCACAAGTCTCTTTCCTACCTCAATGAGCAAAACCTGCATAGTGACATGCAAAGGAAGGCAATGACCAGACTCATGGGACTTCAGTTCAAAATCATCTATAGAAAGGGGAAGGAGAATTTAGCAGCTGATGGTCGATCTATCTAGGATGCCTCATCTCCTGGCCCTTCATGCAGTTTCATTGCTCCAACCTCAATGGCTTCAAGAAGTGCTTAACTCTTATGCAACTGACACTCAGTCTCAAGAATTGTTGGCACAACTGGCCATTTCTAGTCCCAACAGTCAAGGTTTCTACCTGGATCAAGGCATTATCAAGAAGGGCACCCAAATCTGGGTAGGTAACAATTCAGCTCTCCAAACAAAGTTAATTGCTGCATTTCATTCTTCAGCACTTGGGGGTCATTCTGGAGTAGGGGCTACTTATCACAGAATGAGGAAGTTATTTTACTGGAAGGGTCTCAAGGCTGATGTGGACAACTTTGTTAAGCAATGTGAGATTTGCCAGAAGAGTAAGCACTCTACTACTCTTCCTGCTGGGTTGCTGCAACCATTACCAATTCCATCTAGAGTTTGGCAGGATATCTCCATGGATTTTATTGAAGGGCTTCCAAAGTCTGAAGGTTATACTGTCATCCTGGTGATCATTGACAGATTGACCAAGTATGGCCATTTTATTCCTCTCAAGCATCCTTATACAGCTACTATAGTGGCTCATGCTTTTTTAGACAACATTGTCAAATTATATGGCTTACCAAGGAGTATAGTTAGTGATAGGGATCAAATTTTTACAAGCCGGTTCTGGCAGCACCTGTTCACTAAGTACAAAATCACATTATCACTGTCCACAGCATATCATCCTCAGACTGATGGCCAAACTGAAAGGCTAAACCAATGTTTGGAGATGTATGTGCGCTGTGCAGTCCAGGATGCCCCCACTACTTGGAAAGCATGGTTGCCTTTGGCCCAAATTTGGTATAATTCTTCTCATCATTCTGCTCTGGGCTGTTCTCCTGCAAAAGCTCTGTATGGCATTGATCCTAATCTGGGTGGCTATCCATTAACCACCCCAGATACCCCAATAGAGGTTGCAGAAGTCATTACACATCGAGCTGAACATTTGGAACTGTTGAAACAGCGTCTGCTGCAAGCACAGAACAGAATGAAAGTGCAAGCGGACAAACATCGGCTGGACAAGGAATTCTCAGTGGGTGATCAAGTTCTTCTGAAGCTTCAACCTTACACCCAATCATCTGTTGCCAGTTGACCTTATCCGAAGTTGGCTTTCAAGTACTATGGTCCATATCGTATTCTGGAGAAGATTGGAGCGGTTGCGTACAAACTGGAACTTCCAAGTCACAGTGACATTCATCCAGTTTTCCACATATCCCAGTTGAAGCCATTCACTCCAAATTTCTCACCTGTTTACTCGACACTACCCACTGTGTCACTGATCTGCAGGCTACTGATGCTGAACCGGCGACAATCTTGCAGCGTCGTCTGGTGCGCAAGGGGAGTACTGCTGTCCCACAAGTTCAAGTCACATGGACTGGTTTACCAGACACGGTGGTGACATGGGAAGACTACAATGTTCTCAGGGACAGGTTTCCATCGGCGCCTGCCTGGGGACCAGCAGGATCTTCGGCGGGGGGAGATGTCACAACCCGTGGCTGAAGGCGTATTCGCAGGATACGTTTCTATTATTCGTTAAGCGTAATATGTAATGGTGTCGGTTTATTTCAGTATGACATGTGGGACCAAGATGTCAGGTCTTTAGGCATATAAGATGCTAGTTGCTGTAAGACTAAAACAGATGAGAATTGAATCAGAAAACGCAGTCGCGTGCAGAGGTGTTCCTCTGTTCGTCCTCGTGCTCACTTCTCGACCCCATTGCGATGCTCACGTCCCGGTGATCACCGGCGGCTAGGGGCTTACACAGCCCACCCTCACCCTATCTATAATCAGGTCAGTAGGCTCGTAGCTAGCTCCAAGAACACCGTACCGGGCCCGATCTCCCGCTGTCCAACTACCGAGTTCGTCGCTATTCGCCTGACATGATGCGGCGGCTTCTATCTTCTGCCTAAGTTTTAATTAGGCTAGCTTGCACCGAGATCATCCTCTGCCACGTTTCCATTTTGCCCCCACAAACAACACACATACCCCAGGAAACACTTCAGAAATGACTGTTTGTCTGTGCAGTGTGTGTATAAATAGATGCGCATATGCTACCTGCTGCTCCACCAGCACCATAGCACTTGTGTCCTCATTTCTCTCACCCTGATGAAGCAAGATTAGCACACACAGAAATAGTAGTATAGAGGTGGCTCAGGCTGCTGGGGAGAGAGACCAACCGTACGTACGTCATCGATGTACGAGAGCATGGACGCGGCGAGGATCGTAGCGTATTTCAAGGGCAAGAGAATCCTCATCACTGGCGCAACTGGCTTTCTTGGGAAGAGTATGCGCGCGCGCACACACACACACTTATATATAGATTTGTAGTATTGTTGATCAGTTTGTCTTGTATTTTATTATATAATAGTAATATATAAGTGGCTTATACATGCATACAGTTCTTGTGGAGAAGATACTCCGGGTGCAGCCTGATGTCAACAAGATCTACCTTCTTGTACGAGGGACGAACGAGTCATCTGCAAAGCAACGCGTCCAACAAGAGGTTGTTACTTCTCTCTCTTGCTTTTATAGTACAGTGCCTGTTAAGGCCCTGTCCCCACCCAAAAATTTTTTATCCATTCCATCGAATAGACGAATCTTTTAAGCCTAGTTACTTCATGATTAACCTTAAGTGCTACAGTAACCCACATATGCTAATGATAAATTAATTATGCTTAATAAATTTGTCTTGCAGTTTTCTGACGAGCTATGTAATTTGTTTTTTTATTAGTTTCTAAAAACTCCTCCCGACATCCTTCCGACACATCCGATGTAACATCCAAAAAATTTTCATCTACAATCTAAACAGGGCCTAACCGCAGCACGTACATGCAGTCCTCACACTGCTCACTCCGTCCGGGCAGAATCGGAGGCAGTGTTGCAATTTTTCAGCAACTGGATGGTCTGATCACTACTGGAAACCGAGAATTTGCCGTATGCCCGCATGTTTGCCGTGGGCAAAGAACGTGGCACATGGCACAAGCTCTTTTTACCGTGTGTCCAGCGCCAAACCCTCGGCAAAAACGAGACACACGGCAAAATGAGTGTTTTGCCGAGAGCTGCCCACGACGAAGAGAAGGCACTCGGCTTAACATTAGTTGCCGTTAACTACAGCCAGCGCCGCCAGCTGCCTCTACACACTTTGCCGAGTGTCAATGCAATAACACTCGGCAAAGAGCGCAGGGATTGAGGACCTGGAAACCGTTTTATCGAGAGCAGGAACCAAAATACACGGCAAAACTTCCATTTTTACCGAGATCAAGAGCCAAAACACACGGCAAAGTGTTAAAGTTTGCCGAGTGTCCAGCGTGAAACACACGGAAAGCTTCCATGTTTGTCGTGCGCTCCACTTTTAGCCCACGACAAACTATAATTGCCGAGTGCAGCTCATGTCTCATGGCAAACTTTGCCGTGTGCCACCCACAGCAAATTATCATAACGGCCGTTAGGCCATCGTCCGTTACTCTGTTCTTTGCCGAGTGTGGAATTTAATACACGGTAAAAATATGTGGATGTACCGCAGCACACGACAAAGAACGTGTTTGTCGTCAATTGCTTTGCCGTACGGTGGAAGCCAGTATCGCTCACGGCAACGATTATGCCGTGTGTATATGTTTCTTTGCTGAGTGCAAGTGGCACACGGCAAAATGCTGGAATCTAGTAGTGGATATGCGGGCGCCATACTACACTAGTTACTAGTACCTATCTTAGCTTTTTACTAGTACAACCCTACATGTTAATTGACAACTGCTAGCTCTCTCAAAAGACGCAATTCTAAAAAATATTGCTAACAAATTTGTTCATTTGTTAAAAAATGCTAATATCTATTATATACCAAATAAGTATCATTATATTTGTTATGCAATATATTTTCATAGTATACATAATTTGTTGGATCATAAATGTTGACACTATTCATTTCATATGAACCTAGTCAAATTTAAGATATTGGATTTAAGTATATCTTTTCAAGATAGAATTATATAGTAGTAGCACTGCGATTTCCTCCATCTTTTCCATAATTTTCATGTCCGCCTCTTGATCCCTGAATATATGATGAGGTATGTATATGATGCATGGTGAACGCCATGACTCTAAGAGTCTAATATAAGTTAGGACTTAGGATGCCTTGTGTAGAGATCCATTCTGCATAGTATCTTGCAAAAGCTAGACTTTATAACGCGTGGCCATATATATGTGGGTCTCGTCTTAATACTAGCTAGTTTGTGTTACGAACATTAAAAGTCGTCCTAAGACGACTGAAGACGTTTTTGGCACATATCAGTACATGCTGCCGTATCTCCATCATGTATTCATGATATCTCCCCTCATCAGTAATGGACACTACAGAGTACGCGGTCACTTCTCAATTCAAGCTAGTCTAACACCAAAATTTGATTGAATGAGGGGATAATTGGATTCATCCGTACTGGAGTTCATTTTCATGCTTGGCAACTTGCTCCAATACTTATATTCAGCAAAGGAATAATTATCAGCCAACAACTAACAACGGTCAAGCCTTGTTCGTTTGGGCTTATCAGCCGAATCTGCCTACTTTGTCTCACAACTAACAACTGCATCTCCAGCAATTAATACTACCCGAAACATGCCCCCTCTATTTTTCACTTTGCGTAACATAATTCCGTGCAATTCCGTGGTGCGTTCATGATGATGATGATGATATATTTATTTAAAATAATTCCGTGGTGCGTGCATGCATGCATGCAGGTGATTGGCACCGATCTGTTCGGCAAGCTGAGAGAGAAGCACGGCGACGTGTTCCAGCAGTTCATCCAGGACAAGATTGTTGCCTTGCCTGGGGACATCATCTGCGACAACCTGGGATTAGAAACTCCTAAGCTGGAGACTCTGGCCAAGGACATAGACATCATTGTCAACATTGCGGCAACCACCAACTTCTATGAAAGGTTATTATTATTAGTGCAATAATCTTTATTTGAGAAATAATTATTTGAAGGAAAACGGTAATGTTACTATGTATTTTTGATGAGTTGTGTAGATATGATGTCTCGTTGGATGTGAACGTGATGGGGGTGAAGCACCTTTGCCAGTTCGCCCAGCAGTGCTCCAACCTCAAGATGTTTATGCATGTCTCCACTGGTCAGTATCAGTACAACGACTCCTAATGCATGCAAGAACAGAGCGATGTCAATTGATCTCACTGATTAGACAATATTTGTCCAATACAAACGAAAATGTTACACCATTTTATAAAAAAAAGTTACAACTAAAAAAGACCCTGGTCTACCCGCACGTACGCTTTGCAGCTTATGTCTGCGGCGACAGGGACGGGCTCATCCTGGAGAATCCCATCCAACCCGGCGAGTCTCGGCGGGAGGGCAGGTACCTCGACGTCGACGCCGAGCTGCGGCTCGTCAGCGAAGCCAAGAAGGAGCTCATGGCGGACGCCAGCCGTCATGAGCTGAAGACGACGGAGACGAAGGCGATGAAGGAGCTGGGCCTCCAGAGGGCTCGCCACTTCGGGTGGTCCAACACGTACGTCTTCACCAAGGCCATGGGCGAGATGCTGCTGCTGGAGGAGCTGCAGCTCCGGGGGACGACGGACATGGCGCCCGTGGTGATCATGCGCCCTAGCATCATCACCAGCGTGCTGGCAGACCCGCTGCCCGGGTGGATGCAGGGCACCCGCACCATCGACACGCTCATCATCGGGTACGCCAAGCAGAACCTGTCGTGCTTCCTCGCCGACCTGGGACTCGTCATGGACGTCATCCCGGGGGACATGGTGGCCAACGCCATGATGGCGGCCATGGTGGCGCACTCGGAGGAGGCGGCGGCGGTACCACCGCCGGTGTACCACGTCACCTCGTCGCTGCGCAACCCGGTCACCTACTCCGTGCTGTACGAGTCCGGCCGCCGGCACTTCTACCCGAACCCGCGCGTGGGGAAGGACGGCAAGGTCATCCCCACCAGGGAGATGCGTTTTTTCCCCACCGTTGCGCAGTTCCACCTCTACATGATGCTCACCTTCAAGCTGCCTCTAGAGGTCAGATTAGTGATATATTATCATAAACCCCTCTAGCTAGCTAGTTCTGAATAATTTATTAATGTATGTACGCCTTTTTAAGAGGGGTTAATTTATCGTAATCCCTCTAGCTAGCTAGATTAATTTTAATTAATATCTAAATTTTAGAAATATATTTAAATATCCTCTTGTTGTTGTTGTCTCAATCACTAAAGTGAGCTGATGTGCACTGTAGATTCTGCACTTGGTGAATCTGCTGCTTTGTGGGCTCTTCTCGCGGCTTTACAACGACCTCAACCGCAAGTACAAGTTTGTGATGCATCTTGTTGATGTCTACGCACCCTTCGCCTTGTTCAAAGGATGGTAATTAATTGCAGTTCAGCTTATTGCTCTCCCTAGCTCCCAAAATAAATCAATAAAATGGCCTAAGTCAAACTACCTTAAGTTTAATCAACTTTCAGTAAAAAAAACATCTACCATATCAAATAAGTATATCATGAAAATATATTTCATTATATATTCGGTGATACTAATTTGCCGTCATAAATATTGATGTTATTTTCTACAAAGTTAGTTAAAACTAAAATAGTTCGACTTAGAACAACTCTGGAAGCTGATTTTATTTAGGATGGAAGGAGAAATTAGGCTAATGCGTGCAAATCAAACTAACTAGACCAGACATCTGTACTAATCTTGATGTACATGTAGAAAAAACCGTGCAGTACATCCCAACTTGATGCAGGCTAGACATAGTACCGGTTATAGCCCATTACTAATCCCTTTCCAAATTATTAGATATATATATTTTAGCTTTTCTAGAGACATTGTTCTTATTATATATTTTAGTCACAAGTGCATAATAAGAGATATGTGTATCTAGAAAATAAGAAAATCAAAACTTTTTTTATATATGATAGTATTATATATATTTTTTTTAAAAAGCTAACGTTCCCTATATATACTTTTTATTTGCCCGGTGCTGAAGCTTTGATGACATGAATTTGGAGCGGCTGAGGCTGACGATAACGATGAAGACCCCTGAAGATCACATGTTCAATTTCGACACCAAGATTATCGACTGGGATGATTACTTCACCAGAATCCACATCCCAGGTGTTCTCAAGTATTTGTGCAAGTGAAGCCTTCTTTGATTATTATAGCTACATCTCGCGCGCCTTCATCTCGTCCAAAATAAAACACTTGTACTGTCACACCGAAATGAAATAGCACAATCCGTTCGTTCGCTAGACAAACGCGTATCAGTGATTATGAAGGAAATAAATCATACTATAAGTCAACTATATATTGTAACTTGTATATTTGCATATTGGAGAAATTCCATATTACTCTTTACTAGAACTACATATACAGGTTCTCACTTCTCAGGTGCCGACGGTGGCCATGTCATCCTTTTAACTGTGTGTATCGTCCAATCTTCTACATGACGTGCAAATTTTTTTCCCACACTTCTTAGGCCTTGTTTAGTTCCCAAAATTTTTTAAGATTCCCCGTCACATCGAATCTTGCGACACATGCATGAAGCATTAAATATAGACGAAAACAAAAACTAATTATGCACTTTACCTGTAAATCACGAGACGAATCTTTTGATCATAGTTAGTCTATGATTGGATAATATTTATCACAAACAAACGAAAGTGCTACAGTGGCGAAATCCAAAATTTTTCCCAAACTAAACAAGGCCTTAGACAGTGGTCTCCACGCCGCTGTGGAGCTAATTGATGAGATGTACGGAGACTGTATGCAGCCTGTAAAAAGTCTATAGTTGAAAGTACTGATCGTTAATTTACTGTTGAATGCATGCGCAAGCTCGATGGCTGCCGCGTGTCTCTGCCCTGTTATCCTGGACATGCGTGTGGGCGCTATTGGGGTGTTCTCTGTTCTCTTCTCCTCTGTTGCGCGCGCTCTCAAGCAGCAGAACGGAGGGGCACGAACCTTGATCCTGCCCACTATAGGGGCTAAGGCCAAGGGGGTTAGTTTGGTCCCTTGCGTTTGCGTGAGAAACCTAAATAAAAAAGATAAAATGTTAAATGGAGAAAAGGAGGAGAAAACATCTGTTTTCAACGAATTCGTAGCAAGAGTGCTAATTTTTCAATGACGAGTGAATTGGATGTCAAATGTTCACGGGTGCGTAGATTGGGTGTCAGATATATTCAATTTTCTAGCTGCTCCCTAGGTCTCCTTGCCATTGCTACCGCCATGCCTAGATTGACACCCTCCTCGCTTAGATCCAACCGTGGTTCTAGTTTCCCAAGCCGACATGGGAGCGGTGGGTCTAACTGGCCGGCGTGACCCGTTTTTTCATTGGCGCTTGCTGGTGGAGTTTGCTGATCCATACTATCAACCATTCGTCACACTACCATAGCATCCACCAGATTAATGCAAGAGAAATCGACATACTAAATATTTTTTCTGGGGACGATACAAAACAACGTTCAGTACAGGTGACAAGAGATAAACAAATGGTGGATCTGATTAATAGTTCAAAATAACTAACCCTAAGAAGAAGCATGCCTAATGCAACATCCATATCTAGCTTGACGAAATTGTTTGTCGGTAGCTTGCTCCTATAGTCCTATTCTTCGTCAAGATCCATGTGACTCTCCACCGTCAGAGGATGAATCATTGATTCTGTTGCACAGTTCGTGGCAAACTACAAAGTAGAAAACAAAGCATGTTAATTTGCTAACAACGTAAATGGTAGTTAAAATTAAGATCCACGGAAAAAGCATGGCAAACTACGAAGTGACCTGAGCTCGTGTTTTCCTGCTGGAACACGGTTAGAGGCAGTCCAATTTTGACACCATGTAGTCCACCCAGATCCACTCAATAAAACCCATAATTTGTTTATGGGTGATCCAAAATCCTTTCAAATACTCCACACCCATCCACGTCACTAATGAGGAGCCAAGGCGTAATTTACGAGATGAATTTTTAAATAGTCTAAATTAATCTCAATATCTGTCCAAACTAAAAACACAGATTGCGACTAATTTACGAGACGAAATTTTAAGCCTAATTAGTCTATAATTAATAATAAATTAATCTATGATTGCTACAGTAAAAATATGCTAATGACAGATTACTTAGGCTTTATAAATTCGTCTTGCGGATTACTGATGATCTATAATTTAATTTTTTATTAGTACCTGAACACCTTATCATCCCATATGATATTCGATATGACACCTATTAAATTTATTTAGTCTCTACATCCAAACACCTCTAACCTAGTTGCAAAAGCGGTGGGTGAGCGTGATTGATGGTTGTGTGGTACCCTCTCTAATCATGGTTCTGTTTTTGTTGGTGCTTTTGATTAGCATGTAGCTTGTGCGGAGAGTTTTCCTAGCTAATAAGAAAAATTTCTGGCTCCGCCGCTGATAGATAGCTTGGTGACAGTGGCGGATCCATAATGGGGACAAAGGAGAGACTAAATAGTAAACATATAGGATTAAAACTAGAGATTAATAAGAATTTAAGGTTAATTAATACTAATTTAGTGGACAAATCAGGCTCATAGAGGGCTGGAGCCCACCCAGCCCCCCTTTCGATCCGCCCCTGCTTGGTGACAGCTACTTAGCTATGCCTAGATTGACATTCTTTTACCTTGTCTGTTTAATTTTCTTGGTGCATTGATCATTTCAGCAACCACTTTCTCCTTTGCTGCACGCTGCCCATCGTTATCAACAGTCTTCAGTATTTATTGTAGAATTAACAGTTTCTTCTATTGGCTGGGTTACCCGCTGGTTGCTGTTACCCATTGCCATCTGCACTTATGCTTGGACTTCAGTGATAAACTAAGTGAGACAGGACAAGGAACACAGGTAGCTTGGTGACTGCTAATTAGCTAGATATATATGCCTGGATTAACTTTTCTTGGACTTGGACCTTGCCTCTTTATTTTTTTTCTAGGCCAAAGACCTATGCTACTTAGCTAGATGCTTAGAGCATCTCCAAGAGTTTCCTAAATATTTCTCCTAAAACGTCTATATTCCCAACCTCCTAAAAAGATTTTAGGAGAAAAAAAGAAGTTCATCTCCAATAATTCCTAATATTTGACTTCCAAAAAATCAAATGTTGGTCCCACTTTGCTTTTTTTTCTGCACTCTTTTTTTCGCACGAAACCCTTCGTTGCCGCGCCTACCCATGACGCCGTCGCCTCCATCCATCATGCTGCCCTTTCCAAAAACCTTTCCAGGCATCGGTGATCTCCTCCCAGCGAGCCGTGGCCTTCTTCCAGCCGGCCGTGGACAAGGCCGGTAGCACCTCCCAAGTGGCAGCACTTCCCAAGCACAGGCCGCTAGCGACCAAGGAAAACCCATAGGTAACGGTAGCGGCGGCCGGCACGAATCCATGGCGGCGGCGGCGTAGCAAACCCATGGCAAAGCAGTAGACTGTAGATCAGACTACGTACCTCGATGATATGTTCTCGGCGGCTTCGTTCGTCGACCTAGACCGCGACCTCTATACAACGGATGGACGAGCGGTTGTACGTGAGAAGCAGAAGCCCTACAACAGAAGGCGCGGGAAGAAGGATTCCACACGTGAACGATGGATCCGTGCGACGCATCGTCCGCGCAAAGTTACGCGGAAGAGGCCGGAATTTGCCAAGTCCTAAAAGATTAGAAGTAGATATTAGAAGTTGTTGGAGAAGAGTTTTTGCCCATCTTTCTAAAAAACAAGTATTAGGAGGATGTTTAGGAAACTCTTGGAGATGCTCTTAGATTGAGATTCTAACTAGCCACCTCTCACTGCGACTACCTCTCTTCTCTCTTCACCTGACAAGATCCCTCTTTAGTTTTCTTGGTGCATTGATCATTTCAGCAAATCCTTTCGCCTTTGCTCTGCGTATTTCCCATATTTATCGACAATCTTCTGTGTTTATCGTAGAATTGACTGTTTCTTCTCTTGGGTTACCCTCCCTTTGTTTTGGTTGGCTGGTTTTGCTGTTAACCATTTACCATTGCCATCGTATCTGCACGTATGCTTCGACTTAAGTGATGCTCCTGCCATGACTTATGACTGAATAGGGAACCCGATGGGCCACTCCCCACCCAAACCCTAGGACCCTTGGCTCCTACACCACCATCGGCGGCGGCGGCAGCCCTGTCGCTGGCGCTTGCCCCCTCCCTGCCCCTCCCCTACAACCCTTCCTACATCTGACCCCCTCTCCTCTTCCTCACTCGCGCATGGCTCAGCCAACAATGCTTCTCGCGTCGTACTGCTCCGCCATCGTTCCCCATGCGGCGGCGATGGATGTCGCCATCTCCCACGACCTTTGCCTGAAATTACTTTTCATCGTGTATGAATTCAAACCGTTATTACTTATTGATTCCAAGAATTCAATTACTACAATTACAAATTTCAAAACTTACTATGATTGTTGTTTCAAAAGATTATTCCTACCCAAAAAAATTGGACGTGTCGCCCAAAAATAAGCTATAAAACAAGTACTCCCTTCATCCCGAATTATAAGTCATTCCAAAAATCTTGGAGAGTCAAAGCATCTCAAGTTTGACCAAATTTATATGATAAAATAATATTACTACAATCACAAATTTCAAAACTTACTATGATTGTTGTTTTATATCTACTTAATCTCACAAATCTTTATAAATTTTTAATAATTTTGGTTAAACTTGAGATGTTTTGACTCTCCAAGATTCTTGGAATGTCTTAGAGCAACTCCAGCAGTAGCCCCAAATACAGATCCCCTACTTTTCATTTGGATACTCCACCCATTTTTGTTGGCCCAGTTTTTTTTATACCAATCCACGGAGCCGGAAAAAATTATAGCTGGAGCGAATTACAATGAGAAAATGAACTAAAAGACACCATATTCACATACTAGAATCACACAAATTATGGCAAAAACACTACAATCACACATATTATGGCTAAAAGTAGATGAGAAACACAATCATAATCCTTAAACCATTTTGAGTGAAAGACTCTAATATCACTACCAATACAGGCTTGCTTACTGCTCGTCGGCTGGTGAGGCGTGCGTTGTGCGTGTGCAGTGGTTGGGAGGCCGGATGCGAGCGGCTGGGCAGGGCCGTGGCCGCGCAAGGGAGAGGGGCTGGCCATGGCCAACGCAGCATCAACGATGGGCAACGCCGCGGGCACACGGCGCCGCCGCAGTTAGTGGGCAGCGACGTCCTCATCTCCTTGACTAGGGATTTGACGATTGGAAATTTGGGATCCATCGGTTGAGCTAAGGGATGGAGGAGTATGCGATGGTGGGCTTTGAATATGGGCCTCTCACCTCTGCTGGGCTGAAAGAGCAAAGAAAAGACCCATTCTTCCTCCAGGTTCTAGTGCTGCAGCGTTGTCTTGCCTGCTCGTGCCCGCGACTTGGCACTCCAATGCTTCTCGCTGCCGGTGTTTGTGATGAACGGGTCCGGGGGTATGGGGCAAGCTCGCCGGTAGCTGGGGTGGCCCCGCCCCTAGGGTGGCTCCGCCAGAGCCAACAACAGTACCCAAATTTGGCCACCCAAATCTATTTGATAGACACTGACAAATGGGACCCGTATGTCATTCTCTCTGCCCTTCCTCATCTCCATCTAATAGAGCAGCACGACAGCCGCACGCGAGAGCATTCGTGCTGACGCCACCATGGGATCGGCCTCGCTAGATCTGCGTCGAAACCACGTCGGAGCCTCACGCCAGGACGAGCGTTGGGACCACGCTGGGAAGAGCAGGCAGGAGTCGGACTCACCCACACCGGGAATAGAGCGTGCGCTGGGGAAGAAAGGAGATAAGCGACTTCAGGACGGAAGGGGAGCTGCACGTGCCCCTGGTGGTTGCTGGCGAGGCCTTCCCGGCCGCTGGTGCAGCAACCCTAGCAGGAGCAAAAACCAACTGTTAGGTTGATCTCAGGACCAGCCAACGGCTGGGGCCTTTTCCCTCTGGATCGCGCCCTGATCGGGGGCGCCCAACCGATCCATGGTTGGTGGGCCCCCGACGCGCTGCGCTATATAAACAGGAGTGGGGGCCGCAGGCACGTAACCCTAAGTTCGCTGTGCACACACCCCACTCGACAAACCCTAGGCCATCCGATCGGCTTGCGCAGTGGCGTCGGGAAGCACCACTGCGCCACTCTCCCACCCAGCCGTCGTCGGTCAGTGCCGGTGGAGGCCCGAAGGACGACAGGATCTACTCCGCCACCGCGTCAGCACTCTCAACATGGACGCCACCGGATCCGCTCTTGCCGGGAACACTGATGGTCGAAACCCTAACCTGTCTGTTTCTCTGTTTCTAGTGTAGATTAATCATATGCATGTACCACAGTTTACTGCTACATGTTATTTTGTACCCCGACTCGATTCACTGCTAGTAGATCCTGTTTCTATCAATGGTATCAGCCGATCTAGTAGTAGATCGGGACTCGGGGACCACCCAGCAAGCACAGCAAGTAAGAGGGGATTCTTTTTTCAAAATCCTAAACCTAACTCAGTCAAAACCGAGACCACCCTAACCCTAACGCCTAGATCCAAACGAGCACAGATCGGGGAAAGAGACACCTAACCCCAGTAAGCACAAGAAACTTAGCAGAGAAATCCAGATCGAGGAAGAAAAAAAAAAGCAAGTCTCGGCGAGAAAGAGCCCTGCATGGGGGCCAAGCACAGGGCACCCTCGCGACTCCCATCGACGGCGGCGCGCTCACCCACCACGGGGAGTGCGACCTCCGGCAATAGGGCCCGCGGGGCGCCACCTCCTCCGGCGCCGAGGACTCCAGCGCTGCTGCTGCTGCGGCGGCTTCGCTGCTGCTGGGCGCGGCGCGCGCGTTGCGAGCGAGAAGAAGCAAGGCGCCGGCGGCTCCCTATGCGCCGCACGCCGGAAGAAGGAGCAAGAACGCCAGCGGCGGCTCCCTGCCGACCGGCGCGCTGAGAGAGGAGAGGAAGGGCAACGGCGCAAGAGAAACTGAGGAATGGGGGCTAGGGTTTCAGTGGCGAGCCGGCCTGGGGTTTTGACTCCCCGAAATCAAAGGATGGCCGTCGGATCGTCATCAACGGCCAAGATTTATCTGGGCCAGAAAAAGCCCATGCGGGTTTCGGCACTGGGCCAAATTCGCGCCGCCGGCCCAGGTTGCGGACTGGCTGGGCGCGCCCACCCCGCGCGAAATGGGCTAGGCCAAAACTAGGTACGTGGGCCTGGGCGCTGCGCGCTGCTCCGCGCGCCGAGCTGGGCCGCAAGCGACCGTGGGCCGAATCGTTGGCCGCGGCCTGTTTAAGCATAGTAATTCTTTTGTTATATTCTATTTGATTTTTAGAAGCATTTAAAGATTCAGTTTTGCTCAGTTTTAAATTCTATTTAATTTGCACCAACGTGTATATTAATTAGAAAGCACAGTCAGCAAGTTATGCTTCTGAAAATAGCAAGTAAATTAACGTTTTCCGTTGCGCAAGTTATCTTTTCGTTCTCATATTAAATTGAACCAACGAGATATTTAATTTGAGACATGAGTTTTAAAGCCCAGTATTTTTGTGATATTGTTATTTTTTGACCAACGTTAATAATAACAATATTGCAAATTTCAAGTTCTAATTTTATGCATTTATTCTATTCTGCCCAACGGTGATTAGAATTTATGTAGAGAGTTAATTTTTGTATATCTTGATTTTGACCAACGTTAAATTAAGATATGCAATTATTTTTCCTAGATTTAATGTTGATGTTCTCACTATTTTCTCATGTTTAATTTCAGACCAAGTGCTGAATGCGATGCACTTCATTAGTGCAATTCCAAAGCTGACGGGACAGAACTATGTTCTGTGGCGCGAGGAACTTGATGCTGCTCTAGCACTTGCTGAGATAGATTTGGCTCTTCAGGAGCCAAAGCCCACTGAGCCAGAGGAGCCCGAAAGGGCTCAGAATGAGACCGATGAAGCTTTTGCTAATCGGAAGCGAGACTTTGCTCCTATCAGAGCAAAGTATGATCTTGAGAAGTACAAGTGGGAAAAGTCAAACCGCAAGTGCAAGATTGTCATCAAGAAGACCATCACAGAGGGCCTAAGAGGTGCAATCCCAGAATGTGACACAGCAAAAGAATATCTTGAGAAAGTGAAGAATCAGTTCACTGGTTCCACCAAAGCTCATGCTTCCACCCTGATCCAGAAACTCACTAACATGAGGTTCACAGGGGGAGTGTGAGAGAGCACATTCTGAGCATGAGCACCATGGCAGCCAAGTTAGAGAAGCTAAAGATGCCCCTCGCTGATGGTTTCCTCATTCACCTAGCTCTAAACTCACTTCCTAAAGAGTATGAGACATTTGTTGTTAACTACAACACACAGCCAGAGGAGTGGGATTTAGAAAAGGTGATTGCTATGTGTGTGCAAGAGGAAGAAAGGCTCAAGAATGCAAATGGTGGTTCTGTGAACTTTGTGAAAGGAAAGAACAAGAAGCCATTCTACAACAAGAAAGCTCCAGATGCCTCCACCTCCCAGAACAAGGGAGGAAGCACTTCACAGCCTAAAGCACAACCAAAGCAAGACAACCAGCACAGGCAGGAGGACCCGGATCGCTGTAGATGGTGTAATGAGACAGGACATTGGAAGCATGACTGCCCTAAGTTCATGAAACATTGCCTAGTGAAAGGTGAGGACATTATAACTTTTGTTGATGAATCCTTATATCTAAGTTATGCTAGATCCACATGGTGGATTGACTCAGGTGCAACTGTTCATGTTGCAAACTCTTTGCAGGGATTCAGTGGAGGGAGAACCCTTCAAAGAGGAGAAAGACAGATTAAGGTGGCCACTGGTGTTGAAGCTGAAGTTCAAGCTATAGGAAATTTATCTCTAGATTTAGCTAGTGGCTTCACCCTTGAGTTGCATGATGTTCTTTATGTTCCATCTTTAGCTAGAAATTTAATTTCAATTTCATGTTTGTCAGACTATGGTTTTGATTGCCATTTCAGCAAGAATGATTGTAAGCTACAGTTAAATAATAAATGTGTGGGTCTTGCCTTCCGACAAGACAAACTTTATTTATTATCTTTGTCTGAGAATGTGAATGCTGAATGTAATAATGCTGAGAATGCAATACCCACAGATGCTAGCAAGAAAAGAAAGAGAATTGATTCCTCATCGAAATTATGGCACTGTCGTTTAGGCCATATTTCGAGGGGGAGAATAGAACGCTTAGTCAAAGAATCAATCCTCCCACCATTAGAACTCTCAGAGTTAGAGCAATGCGTTGATTGCATTAAAGGCAAGTTAGTAAAGAACATAAAGAAAGGCGCTAAGCGAAGCACGGGAGTACTAGAATTGATCCACACAGACATCTGTGGACCTTTTCCAGTGACATCTGTGGATGGTTTTGATTCCTTCATCACATTCACAGATGACTACTCTCGTTTTGGATATATCTATCCAATCAAAGAACGCTCAGAAGCTTTAGACAAATTTAAGATATTCAAGGCTAAGGTTGAAAACCAACTAGACAGAAAAATCAAAGTAGTAAGATCTGACCGTGGGGGGGAGTACTACGGTCGACATACCCCTTATGGACAAGTTCCTGGACCTTTTGCAAGGTTCTTACAGGAAAATGGCATAGTAGCCCAGTATTCAATGCCAGGGGACCCACAGCAGAATGGAGTAGCAGAAAGGCGTAACCGTACTCTGATGGATATGGTGCGCAGCATGATGAGCTATTCCACTCTGCCACTGAGTTTGTGGATGGAGGCCTTAAAAACCGCCATTCATATTCTCAACAGAGTTCCAAGCAAGTCAGTACTTAAAACCTCGTATGAGTTGTGGACCGGTAGGAAACCCTCAGTCAACCATCTGCGTGTCTGGGGGAGCCCTGCTGAAACAAAAGTGTTTAACCCAAACATAGGAAAGTGTCGACGAAAGCTGGTCGGCAGTCTACCTTGGGGTATACCCACGGTAGTAGTTTATCGGTAGACGGTGCGCAAACTACGAACTCGATGGTGACGCAGGACACGGACAAGCTTTTTATCCAGGTTCGGCCGCCGAGTTGGCGTAATACCTACGTCCTGCGTCTGGTTGTATTGATTTGTGTTGAGAGAATATGATGTATGATCTGTCCTCTAGGGGACCCCTGCCCCTCCTTATATATCGTGAAGGGACAGAGTTACAAGTAAAGTATCCTATTTGGTACAAAATCTTGTAGCCTTGCGGTGCACGCCGACCAGTCGTGCGCCGCACGTCTTCATCCTGTGGGCCGAGCCACCTCTGATGGTGCGGCCCATATAGGCCCATGAGGGTATAGGGGTTTATACCCCCACAGCTAGTCCCCGAGCACCATGTATTGTGATGTAACACGCCGTCTTGAGCTTCTTCGATTGGTGAGGCTTGACGTCTTCAATAAGCAGGAAAGTCGCCCAAACAGTTGCAATGGTATTTTGACCAACTCAAAAGACAGTTGATCAACATTGACATCGAAGAAGCAGGTTGTTCGAAGAATGCATGGTGCTCTTAATTAAAAAATATTTCTTTCCTGGTGAAGTGTGCCCACTTTACTTTTCTGAAAAGTATAGACCTCAAAATAGCAAGCATATTCACCGCAAGGTGAAGTGTGCCCACTTAGTCCCCGAGCCTTGTAGTAGGTGACGTAGGCACGTGGTGCCAGGGTCAAAAGAAAATTCCCCAAAGTAGTTTTGAGACTGAGATGCATCGCTAGATGCATCGTACCGATGTAGTCCCCGAGCTTGCTGGAAGGCGAAGTATGAGCCTTGTAGCAAGGTCTAAAAAATTGAATTTACCAGTCCCCGAGCATATCATGCTCGTCTGTAATTGAATAGACTAATCGACCAGTCTCCGAGCATATAACGCTCGGTGGTCGGTACAGTCCCCGAATTCTCAAATTGGTGGGCTGGTCGACCAGTCCCCGAGCGTATAATGCTCGGTGGTCGGTGCAGTCCCCAAGTTCTTAAATTGGTGAGCTGGTCGACCAGTCCCCGAGCGTATAGTGCTCGGTGGTCGGCACAGTCCCTGAGCACGTCGTAGGGACCGGTGGACAAGTCCCCGAGCGTGGTTGGGAACGTAAACGTGCTCGGTGGTCGGCACAGTCTTCGAGCACAGCATAGAGAGTAGTCGACAAGTCCCGGAGCGTGGTTGGGAACGTAAACGTGCTCGGTGGTCGGAGCAGTCCCCGGGCACAGCGTAGGGAATAGTCGACGAGTCCCCGAGCGTAGCTTGTCGACTGGGCCAAACCCCTGAAAAATAAATATAAAGAATAGGTAGTACATGATGTATAAATAAACTTTAGATAAAAATCAGTACTGAGATAAGTTTTAGATTTTTTGTTATAAAATTAGCACAAGTAGTTAATTCATCCTAGAGCTTGTACCAGCTCTGGTCTAGCCAACAATCAGCATGAGGTGCGGAACCTAGACACGCGTGGGATTGCCAGCTTCGCCAGAGAGCTACTGCCGACCACCCGGAACGCAGAGGGCGGATCTCGTGCACGTGTAGGGAGGAGTCGGAGACAGTACCGGCTCTGGAAAGCTCGTGTAGGAGAAAAAACTAGTGTGGCTAAACAAAAAGTTGTTTTTGAAGGATAATAAAAAATATTATGCCAAAAATAAATAAGATATTAGAAGTGTACTTATCTTTGGATGAAAGTCTGGTCGGGAGAGTTGCTTGACTTGTTGTCGTGATGGTGGTCGCGGCTATCGTAGCGCCGTTCTTCGCGGCGATTATTATTGCGACTCGTGGTCAGAGCAAGTAGGCCAAACAAGTTGGTCGATAGCCTGAGCTGGTCGGTGTCGTCGATCTGCCTCCCTTTGTAGCAAAGAAGCGGGTGACGCGTTGTCGGCGTGGTCGGAGACGTTGCTGGAGTAGTTGGAGTCGTAGCCAGCGTGGTTGAAGCCGCCGCCGACGTCGATGAAGAAGTGGTTGGTGCAGATCGGATCTACACCTCCTCCGTGGTCGTGGCGGTGAAGCTGTTGAAGCTGACGGTGAACGTGAAGTCGCCCGCCATGGCCACGAAGTCGGGGATGATGACCATCTCGTTCGTCGGGAGAGCTGTACGCATACCCCCTACCTGGCGCGCCACTGTCGACGAAAGCTGGTCGGCAGTCTACCTTGGGGTATACCCACGGTAGTAGTTTATCGGTAGACGGTGCGCAAACTACGAACTCGATGGTGACGCAGGACACGGACAAGCTTTTTATCCAGGTTCGGCCGCCGAGTTGGCGTAATACCTACGTCCTGCGTCTGGTTGTATTGATTTGTGTTGAGAGAATATGATGTATGATCTGTCCTCTAGGGGACCCCTGCCCCTCCTTATATATCGTGAAGGGACAGAGTTACAAGTAAAGTATCCTATTTGGTACAAAATCTTGTAGCCTTGCGGTGCACGCCGACCAGTCGTGCGCCGCACGTCTTCATCCTGTGGGCCGAGCCACCTCTGATGGTGCGGCCCATATAGGCCCATGAGGGTATAGGGGTTTATACCCCCACAGAAAGCTAGACCCCAAAACAGTAAGTTGTCATTTTGTTGGCTATCCAGAAAAGTCAAAAGGTTATCGTTTCCACTGCCCTGGTAGACATACCAAGTTTGTGGAAACGAGACACGCCAGTTTTCTAGAAGATCAGATGATCAGGGGGAGCAAGGCAGCGCGAGAAATTACCCTTGAAGAAAAGCGGGTGTTCGTGCCCACTCCCATGGTGCAAGAACCCTACTTTACGCTGCCTGTTGTTGTTGGATTTACACCAGTAGTGACAACACCTGCTGCTTTTTCGCCTATGGCTAATTTGGAACCTGTCCCTCAGGAGCCGAATGAACCCATAGTCGAAGAACAACAGCCCCAACAAGAGCAACCTCAAGAAGAAATGCCAGTAGCAGAAACTTCTGGCAGACCCCAAAGAGCAAGAAAGTCTCCTATTCCAGATGACTATATAGTCTATGAATGCGAAGAAGTTCAGATGGAGGATGAACCCACTTCATTTGAAGAAGCCATGAGGAGCACCGAAGCATCTAAGTGGCAAGAAGCCATGGAAGATGAATTAAAGTCTATGAGTACCAATAAAGTTTGGGACCTAGAGGAAATTCCTGAAGGAGCCAAAACAGTAGGCTGCAAATGGGTCTACAAGGTAAAACGTGACTCCAAAGGGAACATAGAAAGGTACAAAGCAAGACTGGTAGCCAAGGGTTTTACTCAGCGAGAAGGGATAGATTATAATGAAACATTCTCTCCCGTCTCGAGCAAGGACTCTTTTAGAATCATAATGGCCCTAGTGGCATATTTTGATCTAGAATTGCATCAAATGGATGTGAAGACAGCTTTCCTCAATGGGGATCTAGAAGAAAGAGTATACATGGCACAACCGAAAGGTTTTGTTGTGACAGGGAAAGAAAGAATGGGCTGTCGCTTGAAGAAATCCATTTATGGATTAAAGCAAGCATCCAGACAGTGGTATTTGAAGTTTGATAAGACAATCAGAAAGTTTGGGTTTAAAGAGAACATTGAGGACAATTGCGTATATGCAAAGTTTAAGAATGGGAAATATATTTTCCTAGTACTGTATATAGATGACATTCTACTAGCCAGTAGTGATGTCACTCTACTGCAGGAAACCAAGAGATTTTTGTCCTCAAATTTCGATATGAAAGATTTAGGTGAAGCTTCTTTTGTCTTGGGCATAAAGATTCACCGAGATAGAAGTCGAGGGGTATTGGGATTGTCCCAAGAGGCATATATAGAGAAAATATTGAAGAAATTCAATATGCATAAGTGTAGACCTTCACCTGCTCCTATTGTAAAAGGTGACAAGTATGGGGAACATCAATGTCCCAAGAGCAAGTTCGAGCGCGATCGCATGCAAGCTGTTCCATACGCTTCAGCTGTCGGAAGCTTACAGTATGCTCAAGTGTGCACACGCCCAGACCTGGCCTTTGTGACCGGGCTACTTGGTAGATATCAAAGTAATCCAGGTATGGAACACTGGAATCTAGTAAAGAAAGTCTTAAGGTACTTGCAAGGCACGAAAGGGCTCATGTTAACCTATAGAAGATCTGATGACCTACAAATAGTAGGGTATTCAGATTCTGATTACGCGGGAGATGATAGAAAGTCTACCTCGGGGTATATATTCACTCTCGCGCAAGGAGCCATATCATGGAAGAGCTCAAAACAAACAATAGTCACTGCATCGTCCACAATGTATGCTGAGTTTATTGCTTGTTATGAGGCATCAGGACAGGTGAATTGGCTTAAGAAATTTATACCTAGTTTAAAGGTGGTCGACAGCATCGATAAACCACTAAAGTTGTATTGTGACAACGAGCCAGCAGTGTTGTATGCTCACAACAATAAGTCAAGCAATGCCGCCAAGCACATTGACATAAAATATTATGTTGTCAAGGATAAAATCCGGGATCACGTCATAAGTCTTGAACATATAAGCACAGAAAAGATGCTAGCGGATCCGCTTACGAAAGGCTTACCGCCCAATGTGTTCAGAGAACATGTAGCCGGCTTGGGTTTAAGGGAAACCTGTGATTCCTGGATAGTAAGGGGCCCAAGGCGAGAATTCACCTCTAAACAGAAAAGTGTTTGTGGCTGTCTAATCTAGCAGTGATAACTGTTAAGATGAAGCATGCTCAATACACTGATTTGTGATGGGGTGAGTTGACAAAGCGAGAAAGCATATATGAGATCAAGGGGGAGAATGTTAGGTTGATCTCAGGCCCAGCCCAACGGCTGGGGCCTTTTCCCTCTGGATCGCGCCCTGATCGGGGGCGCCCAACCGATCCATGGTTGGTGGGCCCCCGACGCGCTGCGCTATATAAACAGGAGTGGGGGCCGCAGGCACGTAACCCTAAGTTCGCTGTGCACACACCCCACTCGACAAACCCTAGGCCATCCGATCGGCTTGCGCAGTGGCGTCGGGAAGCACCACTGCGCCACTCTCCCACCCAGCCGTCGTCGGTCAGTGCCGGTGGAGGCCCGAAGGACGACAGGATCTACTCCGCCACCGCGTCACCACTCTCAACATGGACGCCACCGGATCCGCTCTCGCCGGGAACACTGATGGTCGAAACCCTAACCTGTCTGTTTCTCTGTTTCTAGTGTAGATTAATCATATGCATGTACCACAGTTTACTGCTACATGTTATTTTGTACCCCGACTCAATTCACTGCTAGTAGATCCTGTTTCTATCACCAACATGACAAGGGATGGTAGGCGCGGGCGGACCTTTGGCGGCCGGGGACTGATGGATCTGGGGCAGGGGAGACGGGGGCTCGCCGGCACCTGGAAACCGCGGCGAGCGGCGGCGACTCCGGGACTCCGGGTACGAGCGGCCAGCGACGGTGCGGGTGGAGCGTGCGAGAAGTTTTTGTCGTTGTGGGAGTCAGATGGGAGGAGATCGTACGACGCGGGGAGGAATGAGCGGATGAGGGCGTCCTGTTGGGCCAACCGGAATAGAGTCTTCTTTATATGTGAAAATTTTTTAGATTTCGCTATTGTAGCACTTTCGTTTATTTGTCATAAATATTGTCTAATTATAGACTAACTAAAATTAAAAGATTCGTCTCGCGATTTACAGTCAAACTGTATGATTAGTTTTTATTTTTGTCTATATTTAATGCTTCATGCATATGCCGCAAGATTCGATGTGACAGAGAATCTTGAAAACTTTTTTGATTTCAGGGTGAACTAAACAAGGCGTAGGATCTGGAGGTTGAATATGGGGCGCTGCTGAAGTAATGTTTTTAGTCTGGGCATTCATATTTAGCTATAAGGCCGGTTTGGTTGGGTGGCCAAACCCTGGCCAGGCCCGCTGGAACTAAGATGTGGATGTTTAGTTCTTTGTTTTTGGGCCTTAGCCAGGCTTAAGGTGGCCTCCGTACAAGTCTTAGCCTAGCTCTGAACGACCGGGAGGTCCGTTTTTCTGGGGCCTGGCTTGGCTAAGCCCCGCAGAAGTCTCATCACCGCTCACGCTCCTCTGCTCAAGCTTTGCCTTCGCCCGACCCCTCTCGGTGCTCGACGGTGCTCCTCCGCCCGACCCCCCTCAGTGCTCGTCGGTGCTCCTCCTTCATCGTGCTCGCAAGCGCCATGCCCCGCCTGGCGGCCGCCATGGACACTAGCGCCTGCGTGCGGCGTGGTGCGGTGCCCTATGCGCCCACCGCTTCCTCCCGTTAACCTCGGTCTCCGCCTCCGCCATCTTCTTGGGCCGCTTTAGATCCTCCGCCTCCGACCGAGCACGCCGGCCACACCAGCATGCCGGCTTCAGATCTAGCGAGCACGCCTCCGCCTCCGACCGAGCACGCCGACTTCAGATCCACGCCGATGCCGGTCTTGTCGTCGGCGCTAGCCAGGGACCTGTCGTGCTGCCCACGAGGTCCGAGTCGTCCGACTCCAGCGGGATCGACTGCGGCGGTGGCGATGCGGGCGATGGCGGATGGACGAGCTCCATGTGTCGGCTATGGCGGACGGATGAGCCCCAGGTGTTTGATGAAATGACTAAAAGAAGGTAGACTTACCAGTGAAAGGAAGAGGTGACTCTATGCCCTTTGTACAACAAACCAAACATGAACTCGTCCTGACTAGGCACTCCAGTGCAAGCAACCAAAACAAACACCTCTTGGCTCCCTAAAAACAAGCCCATGGTGCCCAGGCTAAGATTCGTGGCCAGGATACCATAGACCTACGAACCAAACACACCCATAGGGGCTTAAGTAAGAGCCCTGCTAAATTTGCTTTTATAATTTGGGATCGAGGAAGTACTACTTAGTTTAGAGATTTACTCATGACCTATTACTTAATAAAAATATAAATAATACTAAATTTACTTCCGGTCCTTAAACTCATGTCTGAAATTAGAGTACCTTAAGGTTCAATTACCGATCGTCCTCACATAATTTCCACGTTTGAATTTGCCCCCACATCGTTTCCACGTTTCAATTATCAATTGTCCTCTGCCACGCGTTTCCATTTTGCCCCCACATAGATATGTGTACAAATAGATAGATGTGCGTATGTGACCTACTTCGCTTGGTTTTTGTTCGTTTGACTCATAAGTTATGACAGAAAATACTGTTAGTTGATTTGTTGTGAAAGAAAAATATTGCTGAATGACTGATAGATTCGGTTGATAAGTTAAGTCCTGTCCCCGTCCCCGATTGTCTAGATTCTCCTCGTTCTCTGGCCTCAATCCCTGTCTATGGGGCATGTTTTATCCTATCCCTGTCCTCGATTGTGGTCGCGGGCCTCGATAGGTGAAATACACCCGACTATAAATAATTGAATCAGATAAATACTCTGAGAAAATACTAAGATCCAATAAAAGTTCAAAAACTTTGACAGATTGAAAAACAGAATTACAACAATGGCTTTGTTCTTTACATGGAATAGGCAACACGTGCATATATTTAATAAAAAAAATCAACGAATCTGGAAATACACCAAAGTGAAGCATCCATCTTGACTCCTGAGTCCTGCTGCTGGGCAAGGTGCTCACGGGTTGTCTCTGCTCACGGCCTGCGCGGGCGGAGGGAGTGCAGGGCGCAGCGACGAGTTGGCCACTCCATGACGGCCAGGTGCTAGCGGAAGGAATCGAGCGAGCAGCAGGAGGAAGAAGCGAGCGACAGCGAGAACACGAGCAGCTGGCGGCTGGTGGGAGTGGGAGACTGGGAGCTGATATTTATATGTCCAACTTTGAGCTTGGGCTGCAAATTTTGCATTGGGCTTCTTTTGGTCTGTATGCTGGATCAAATTCATACCGTTTTCATACCCTAGTGGATGAAATCTCATTTATTTATTAGCTTATGAGATTGTTAATATTTTAAATATTTGTATCATGTAATAAATTTAGTCTGATTTCTCGCTTATATATGGAAATTTGAGGCCGCATATTCTTCCATTATCTTAAAAAAAGTCTCACTGCCTACTACTGCTGGGTAGCTTTGGAACCACCGGCACCATAATTTCTCTTCTCTCTCGACCAAGATCAGTACACACACAATGCAAAGAGTAGAGCGAGAGGCCCAGCAAGGAAGAGATCAAGAGTGGTACCTAGTACTGGAATTCACCGTAATGATAGTTGTGTCACTACACACGGCGAAGGAGACAAGGACTCTAGATTGGCTGAATTCTACTTGGTTCTCGTACTTATCGAGCTTGGAGTTACGTGTAACACAACGCGCCCAAAACTGTTTATATGTGCTTATATGGTACAGCTAGCTACACAAGTAGAACAAACCTGTATATGTATACACTTTTGTTCTCTAAAAGATTTAACCCGAAGGTGGCAAGGCTTATAACACTACTGGCTTATAACACTACTACTACAAAATTGGATATCACTGCCGGTTGTATCATTGCCAGATTTCAATAAACCAACAATGATAGCCCTTAAAACTACATCACCCTTAGTTTTTGGCTAAAAGCGGCTGTCGGTTCATATCACTATTGGTTTTAGCCATGACACATTGATACTAGGTCATCACTGCTGGTTGCCAAGAACTGATACTGATAGTGATACTATGGCTATCGGTTCGTGGCTTAAACCCACAGTGATATGCTGTAAGAAAATTTCATAAGTTTCTCATATAATGTCCGATGAAGACGAACCTTTCATCAAAGTTTTAATACTCAACGGGATCTACAACTTTGTAGTTCAAACCTTTTTCATTTGAGATTGTTTGAATGTCCAAATTTTTTATTTGAAATAAGTTATGTTTGATTTCTAAAATTTAAAATTTGAATTTTTAAAACAACCTCAGATGGAGAAACACCAAAAACAAGCTGCAGACCTTAAAAATTATGCAAATTTATAGTTGATAAATTTTTTATTTGAAATCATTTACTACTTCAAAATGGTATTTGAAATTAAACTTTGAAAATTGTCAAAGAAAACTTGTAACTAGTTTTTCTCCCTCGTATTGCCTAAAAATTTCTAAAATCATGCTCCACCAATTTATTGTGTTATGTGCTATTATTTTATCCATCTTTTTTTCATGTGACTGTATTATCTATTTGAATTCTGTATTTCAAAAAATGGCAACTTCAAACATCATTTTGGAATACTAAATGATTTCAATTGAAAAAGTCATGAACATAAAATTTGTAGAACTTATCAAGATCTACAGCTTTTGTTTTGGTCATTTATTCATCCAATAAAGTGGTATCAATATTGTTCATAAAATTTATATCTCTTTTTTATAGTTTCATAAACTATAAGAGGGATATATAATATTTATGAACAATAATACTACCACTATGTCACAAGAATAAATAACGAAAATAAAAGTTATAGGTCTTGAGAAGTTATACAACTTTATAGCTGACAACTTTTTATTTGAAATCATCTTGCCATGGAAAACTAAGTTTAAATTTCCAAAATTTGAAATTTGAATTTCTAAATGACCTCGGATGGAGAAACTCTCAAAATGAAAGTTGTAGACCTTAAAAAGTTATGAAACATTATAGTTGAGAACTTTTTGATGTGAAATCATGTTGTCATGGGAAACTATATTTGAATTGGGATAAAGTTGAAATTCAAATTTTATAAATGACCTCGGATGGAGATACAACCAAAATGAAAGTTGTAGATCTCAAAAAAAACTATAAAACTTTATAGTTAACAACTTTTTCATTTGAATTCATTTAGGATTTCAAACTCTCATTTCAAAATCAGATGAGCATAACATGACTAAAACAAAAATCTCATTTGAACACAAATAACTTGTGGAGTGGTTAGAGGTTGAAGTCGTGAAGCAGCAGGGTAGGGTTTGAGTGTTGGTGGCCGCGAAGCACGCGTTTTTCGCGTAAAAACTTTGTGACTTGTGCTTTGCGATCGTGTGGCTTTCCGGTGGGTCCTCTCCCAATAATATAAAAAACTTATTTCTGTTTTTTTTGTAGTTTTTGGGCTTATTTCAAGTGCCTGTTCAACATCATTATCGATTTATAAGAATCGGAAGTGATGTCAATTTTCCATCATTGTCGGTTCAAAATCTGGCATTGACAAGGGTTTTTAAACCGGCAGTGAAGACAAAATCTAACGTAGTGTAAACTGGCTGTCATCCTCCTAAACTTAAACTTCTAAGGTGGTACTAAACCCACCAGCAACAACTCCACATATGCCACTTGGCCTACATGGGTCAACTTCACAACTACTAAAGACTACTAACACTACTACAGAAAACTTAACCGAAGCGAGCAAAATTGCTTAACCGAGGCGAGCAAAACAATCGCCTCCACCAAAAAGTCCGTGCTTAACGAAGGTGATTGTCCAACCACTATAGTTAATCGATTAACCAAGGCGGTCGGTTATAAAAACCACCTCAGTTAATAGATTAAAAAAATAAAAAACAAGCGAGCTCAATCGAGCCCGTCATCAAGCCCGCTTGAACGCCAATCCTACTCACACTATCGGACCACCGTCGGATTTGGACGTGGAGGTAGGGGTGTTCTTGCGCACCACTCCGCCACCAATTCCCCTCGGAGCTACCGGGATCCGCCTTCGTGCGTCGCCATTGAGGGCTTCCTACGCCGCCTCCAGACAGTTCTATCCTCCCTTTTCATTGCCCCCACCAGATGCTCCTTGGGGCCACCTAGATCCGTCTTCCTACGCTGCCGTCAAGGGCTCCTGCACCGCTCCCCGTCGGATCCACCTTGGGGCCACCATCGAGGGCTCCCTATATCACCCCCAACCGGATCTGCCTCCTGCGCCGCCCAAGCCGGAGAGGGAGGGAGGAGCGCCACCGTGCCAGAGAGGGAGGGTCCCTGTCAAATCTAGCCGCTCCTATATGCACTGCCGGAGAAGAGAGAGGTGGAGAGGAAGGAGGGGTGTCGTGCATGCAGTATAGAGGGAGGTGGGGCACCAATGCGCTGTGCATGTAGTGGAGAGTAGGGGTGCCGTGCATGTAGTGGATGGGAGAGGCTAAGAGAGATGGGGGAAGGGAGGGGTGTTGTTGCAAGGGGAAGGGGAGGAAGCGGTAGGATGGGGGAGGTGAGGGGTTTTGCTCGTGGGATGTGAATGAAAACCCTAAGTTCCAGCATTTATATCGAAGTCGGTTATCGGAGGCGGGCAACCAGCCCGCCCAACTCCGAGGCTATTTTCAAAACGTCTCGCATAAGTTTTATTGTAGTATTATAATGGGTTGGTGTGTTACATTGTCTTTGTCAAACCAACGGCATAAGAAACACTACGACATAAAGTTCATCACCACCATTTCCAATTTCCAAACCCCTTATTCACCATCGTTTTAAACTACCGTTAGTTATAGTCGTTCTTGATCATCGCTGGTTTTGAAATATCGGTGTCATTGTTCTGACGTACCATTTCCATTTAGTGGTGATGATGGAGGCATCAAAGCTGGACGAGCGTATTGTCCGATGGTGGTGTTGGATACATCAACGCCTAGGCCTTGTTTAGTTCAATCCGAAATTCAAAAAAATTTCAAGATTTCCTGTCACATTAAATCTTGTGGCACATGCATGAAGTACTTAATATAGAAGAAAACAAAAACTAATTGCACAGTTTGTCTGTAATTTACGAGACGAATTTTTTTGAGCCTAGTTAGTTTATAATTGGACAATATTTGCCACAAACAAACGAAAATGCTACAGTACCAAAACCCGAAATCTTTTCGAAACTAAACATGGCCCTAGTTCTTTGGCCTAGAAAATAAAAATTAAAGAGGCAAGGTCCACGAATCTCAATCTAAGCATCTAGCTAAGTAGCCTAGGTCTTTGGCCTATTAAGGGCCTGATTAGATTGGGGATAAAAAATTTTTGGGTGTCACATCGAATGTGTCGGAAGGATTTCGGGAGGGGTTTTTAGAAACTAATAAAAAAATAAATTACATAGCTCGTCAGGAAACTGCAAGACAAATTTATTAAGCATAATTAATCTATCATTAGCATATGTGGGTTACTGTAGCACTTAAGGCTAATCATGTAGTAACTAGGCTTAAAAGATTTGTCTCGCGATTCTCAACTAAACTGTGTAATTAGTTTATTTTTTTATCTATATTTAATGTTCTATGCATGTGTCCAAAGATTCGATGGGATGGATGAAAATTTTTTGGATGGGAAACTAAACAGGCCTAAAAAAGAAAATTAAAGAGGCAAGGTCCACTCATGTCAATGTAGACACATCTAGCTAATAAGCCGTCACCAGGTTATGTGTTTCTAGTTCACAATTGGCCTTGTTTAGTTGACTCTAAAAAGTAAAAAAATTTCAAGATTCTCCGTCACATCGAATCTTGCGATGCATGAAGTATTAAATATAAATGAAAATAAAAACTAATTACATATTGCCTGTAAATCGCGAGACGAATCTTTTAACTCTAGTTAGTCCATGTGGGGGTATAAACCCCTATACCCTCATGGGCCTATATGGGCCGCACCATCAGAGGTGGCTCGGCCCACAAGATGAAGACGTGCGGCGCACGACTGGTCGGCGTGCACCGCAAGGCTACAAGATTTTGTACCAAATAGGATACTTTGCTTGTAACTCTGTCCCTTCAGGATATATAAGGAGGGGCAGGGGTCCCCTAGAGGACAGATCACACATCATATTCTCTCAGCACAAATCAATACAACCAGACGCAGGACGTAGGTATTACGCCAACTCGGCGGCCGAACCTGGATAAAAAGCCTGTCCGTGTCTTGCGTCACCATCGAGTTCGTAGTTTGCGCACCGTCTACCGATAAACTACTACCGTGGGTATACCCCAAGGTAGACTGCCGACTAGCTTTCGTCGACAGTGGCGCGCCAGGTAGGGGGTGTGCGTACAGCTCTTCCGACGAACAAGATGGCCATCATCCCTGACTTCGCGGCCATGGCGGGCGACTTCACGTTCACCGTCAGCTTCAACAACTTCACCGCCATGACCACGGAGGAGGTGTAGATCCGATCTGCGCCAACCACTTCTTCATCGACGTCGGCGGCGGCTTCAACCACGCTGGCTACGACTCCGACTACTCCAGCAACGTCTCCGACCACGCCGACAACGCGTCACCCGCTTCCCTGCTACAAAGGGAGGCAGATCGACAACACCGACCTGCTCGGGCCATCGACCAAATTGTTTAGCCTACTTGCTCTGACCACCAGTCGCAATAATAATCGCCGCGAAGAACGACGCTACGACAACAGCGACCACCGTCATGACAAGTCGAAAAGCTCGAGGGTCGGACAATTTTGTCGTCACCGACTAGACTTTCATCCAAAGATAAGTACACTTCTAATATCTTATTTATTTTTGGCATAATATTTTTTATTATCCTTCAAAAACAACTTTTTGTTTAGCCACACTAGTTTTTTCTCCTACACGAGCTTTCCAGAGCCGGTACTGTCTCCGACTCCTCCCTACACGTGCACGAGATCCGCCCTCTGCGTTCCGGGTGGTCGGCAGTAGCTCTCTGGCGAGGCTGGCAATCCCACGCGTGTCTAGGTTCCGCACCTCATGCTGATTGTTGGCTAGACCAGAGCTGTTACAAGCTCTAGGATGAATTAACTACTTGTGCTAATTTTATAACAAAAAATCTAAAACTTATCTCAGTACTGATTTTTATCTAAAGTTTATTTATACATCATGTACTACCTATTATTTATATTTATTTTTCAGGGGTTTGGCCCAGTCGACAAGCTACGCTCGGGGACTCGTCGACTATTCCCTACGCTGTGCCCGGGGACTGCTCCGACCACCGAGCACGTTTACGTTCCCAACCACGCTCGGGGACTTGTCGACTACTCTCTATGCTATGCTCAAAGACTGTGCCGACCACCGAGCACGTTTACGTTCCCAACCACGCTCGGGGACTTGTCCGTCGGTCCCTACGCCGTGCTCGAGGACTGTGCCGACCACCGAGCACTATACGCTCGGGGACTGGTCGACCAGCCCACCAATTTAAGAACTTGGGGACTGCACCGACCACCGAGCACTATACGCTCGGGGACTGGTCGACCAGCCCACCAATTTGAGAATTCGGGGACTGCACCGACCACCGAGCACTATACGCTCAGGGACTGGTCGACCAGCCCACCATGAGAATTCGGTGACTGTACCGACCACCGAGCGTTATATGCTCGGAGACTGGTCGATTAGTCTATTCAATTGCAGACGAGCATGATATGCTCGGGGACTGGTAAATTCAATTTTTTAGACCTTGCTACAAGGCTCATACTTCGCCTTCCAGCAAGCTCGGGGACTACATCGGTACGATGCATCTGGCGATGCATCTCAGTTTCAGAATTTCTTTAAGAACTTTTCTTTTGACCCTGGCACCACGTGTCTACGTCACCTACTACCAGGCTCGGGGACTAAGTGGGCACACTTCACCTTGCGGTGAATATGCTTGCTATTTTGAGGTCTATACTTTTCAGAAAAGTAAAGTGGGCACACTTCACCAGGAAAGAAATCTTTTTTAATTAAGAGCACCATGCATTCTTCGAACAATCTGCTTCTTCGATGTCAATGTTGATCAACTGTCTTTTAAGTTTGTCAAAATACCGTTGCAACTGTTTGGGCGACTTTCCTACTTATTGAAGACGTCAAGCCTCACTAATCGAAGAAGCTCAAGACGGCGTGTTACATCATAATACATGGTGCTCGGGGATTAGCTGTGGGGGTATAAACCCCTATACCCTCATGGGCCTATATGGGCCGCACCATCAGAGGTGGCTCGGCCTACAAGATGAAGACGTGCGGCGCACGACTGGTCGGCGTGCACCGCAAGGCTACAAGATTTTGTACCAAATAGGATACTTTGCTTGTAACTCTGTCCCTTCAGGATATATAAGGAGGGGCAGGGGTCCCCTAGAGGACAGATCACACATCATATTCTCTCAGCACAAATTAATACAACCAGACGCAGGACGTAGGTATTACGCCAACTCGGCGGCCGAACCTGGATAAAAAGCCTGTCCGTGTCTTGCGTCACCATCGAGTTCGTAGTTTGCGCACCGTCTACCGATAAACTACTACCGTGGGTATACCCCAAGGTAGACTGCCGACTAGCTTTCGTCGACAGTCCATGATTGGACAATATTTGCCACAAACAAACGAAAATGTTACAGTAGCGAAATCTAAAAAAGTTGCACAATGAGTCGCCACAAATTATGGTCGTGGGTGGTCATCGAGTGGTGCTACATTGCTACTCCATCATCGATCATATCAGAATATCTTTAGACTCTATAGCTATGTGCTTGTGTGAGGCCCAAACCTATATCTGCTCTTTTTTCATGAGTTTGTGATCTTTTCGAATTTGTCCAGGTCCATAGTCTACCGAGAGGTCTCCTAACGAGTTGACCCCATGCTTTATCCAATCCACGCCTATGTCAAGTTAACCTTCTCAGATTGATAAAATTTTTTTGTAGAGGATTTCACACGACTGGAGCTACTTTGTGCCAACTATCATACTGTCCCATATCAACATATGTAAGGCCCTGGCCCCCGGCCCGCGTGAAAACCAGATCCTCAAAACTAAAATCCAGCTTGCATACCATAAAAATCTTACATCTCTACTATAATTGAAATCTTCTTGAAGTCCCCTCCCTTCTTCAAAATCAACGGCTCACAACATACCAACTAAGAGCATCTCCAAGGGCTTTGCAAACAAACTTTGCATTGCCCTATTTGCAAAAAGGAGTAGAAAATACCCCTCCAATGGTTTTGCAAATAAGGTTTGCAATTTGGTTAACTTTGCAAATAGAGGTTGAGGCTTTGCATATATGCAAACCTTGCCACCACTTTGCATCTACAATTTCGGCCTTCCACGTCGGACTCCGTCCCCCCGGCCACGTCTGGACGACGTACGCGGCCACGGCGCGGGAACGGTGGTGGACCTTCACTCACGGGGACCTTCCCTCGAAGGAGGACGGAGGTGGACGGAGCCAAACTGACGCGAACGACGACGGCGACGAACAACGAACGCGGCCTAGGCTGGGCGGCGACTGGTGCGAAGACCTGGGCTGGGCGGCAACTGGCGGCGACTTGGCCTGGGCGGCGACTGGCACGCACGACGTACGTCAAAATGGCGCGAAGGAAAAAAAAACGTGCGGGCGCGATCGGTGAAAATAAAATAATTCAGAGGTGGGGTCCACACTTTGGGTTTGCCAAGTCTAAATACAAAGTCCTTTGGAGTTGGACTATTTTTAGACTTTGCAAATAAGTTTGGGACTTTGCAAACAACACCAAATGCAAAATTCATTTGCAAAGTCCCTTGGAGATGCTCTAAGAGTCCAACGTCTAAGATTAAGAGGTGAGAAGCCGCTTCCAACTCTCCTCACTCCCACCCTCGCCCGCAGCTGCTGCAACTCACCCCACGCATGCTCGACGCCTCTCCCGTAGATCGGACTCGCGCGACTCTTCCTCTCCTCTCCCCCACGGACGACCATGGCAGGGCGCCGCCGCTAGCCACCAGGCCAGGCCAGGCCGCTGGTAGTCCAAGCTCGACCTTTCTCCCCCAGGTGCAACTTCATCTCCTCCTCTCCCCTCCCTTCCCCAACGCGCCTTCCCAGGCTCGAAACCCTAGCGCGCCCCTACGGCCTCGTCTGCGGCGTCCCCTACACCGCGCTCCCCGTCGCTGCCGTTCTCTCCGTCGACCGCTCCATCCCCATGCTCATGCGCCACAAGGAGGTCAAGGCCCACGGCACCGCCAAGTCCATCGAGGGCTCCTTCCGCCCCGGGGACACCGTCCTCATCATCGAGGACCTCGTCACCAGCGGCACCTCCGTGCTCGAGACCGCCGCCCCGCTCCACGCCGAGGGGCTCGTCGTCGCCGACGCCGTCGTCGTCGTCGACCGCGAGCAGGGCGGGAGGGAGAACCTCGCCGCTAACGGGATCACGCTCCACTCGCTCATGACCCTCACCAAGGTGCTCGCTGTGCTGCTCAAGCACGGCAAGGTGACCGAGGAGAAGGCACAGGAGGTGAGGCAGTTCCTCGACGCCAACAGGAAGGTGGCGGTGCCGGGGGCGGCGCCTGTTAAACCCAGGGTGCTCAGGAAGACATTTTCGGAGAGGGCGAAACTGGCCACCAACCCTATGGGGAAGAAGCTCTTCGAGCTGATGGAGGCCAAGCAGACCAACCTGTGTGTCGCTGCTGATGTTGGGACAGCAAAGGAACTCCTTGAGCTGGCTGACAAGGTAGGAGCGTATTGCTTTATTTAGTAGTAGTTTTGGACTTCTGATGTTGGTTGGTAGAGGGCTCAAGACTTGTTAAGGACTTGATCGATTAGATCATGACTTGATTTATACTCTTGGATGCATATAATTTTTGGATGCATATAATTAGCTAACTTGTCAATATGTTAATCAAGAATTTTTGGATAATGGAGGTAATTTCTGTCCTCTGCACTAAGTAGGAATGCAATTTATAGCTGCAACACAAATTTGGCAGTGTGGCCTTGTGTAGTACTGTGCAATAGGCACTCGCATAAGCTCTTGATCTGTTAACTTAAGTTGTTTAGGTATGTGAAAATATTGAGAAGTGGATGTGCTGCCATATGTCTTCAACATTTGGCACAGTGAGTAGTGTGTCCAGATTCAGTCATTATATCACAGCATACCGTTCTGTCTGCTTACATGCATTTTAAATTTGCTAAAAATAGTAAAAGTAGTACTTAATAGTTAAAGAGTTTTGTTCTTGTTCTCATTTCTCACGTCTTTTGGAAGAATGAATCCCCGGATTTGATATGTACATTTACTTACACTATTATCAAATTGTTTTGCGGGTCGGCCCTCAAATTTGTATGTTGAAAACCCATGTGGATATATTGTCTGATTTTACACCAGATTTTGGCTCTAAGCTCCGCTCGGTATGTGCTCTCACGATACTATACTGGTTTTTGCTCATGTCGCTTTTGTGTTTTACTTCTACAACCATATGCTACATGATAGCTTTGATCCATATCTTAAGTTGGGTTCATTTTTTTTCCTTTTTTTTAATTTAAAAACAGATGTAGGTTCTTTTATGTCTAGCACAGTAATTTTTGTGATGATTTCCGGAGCTGTAGAAGCGCATGCCCTCGGAGTCGTCGATGTCCGACAGCGGCTTCGTCTCCTGCGGCGTCGGCGATGACGGCGCCACCAGCACGGGATCCCCGCGCCGCACCGTGAACGGCGGCAGAGACGATGCCATTGCCATGACGCGTACGAACGTGATCAGCTGAGAGCTGGCCGGCTGGGCGTGCCGAGGTAGGTAGCTGGTAGTGTGTTTGGTTTCTCAACATTGCAATAATTTGATTGTGGGTTTGAGGATATATGTGTTGCTTACTTATTATATTTAAACTCTGGAAACAGACAATTGACTGTCAGTTATGAGCCCAGTTTTTTCTTTTGCTTTTTCTCTCCGGTGCATGCAACACAGAACCATCTTTAATCCCTATATGATCTACTAATAAATCCCTCTATCAAAGACTGATGCTTATATGACGAAGTCTTTAACCGGCAAACATATTTTTCAAGATAGTTATGGCTAATGCTTCTTCTGTTCAGATGAAGCAATTCACTGCTGCTACCAACTGATGCTAGCTGCTCTTCCCATTGAGATTGCAAGTATTGAAGTACTCCACACGTCAAGCTTCTGTGACATTCATATAGCACCAATTTTGGTTCTAATGGTGGTATTGTTTTTAGTCACTTGTTTGCATCCTTGCAAGTTCTTAAAGACATATTTAATTTTTATTACTCCGCTAGCTGCATCCTTGCAAGTTCTTAATGCGCAGTTCATCGATATCAGCCCACTCAAGGATGCAGGGATGTCATCACGCCTGATCTCAAGGAGTCCTGCAATCTGTTCCTCATCGGCTATGACTTCACAATGTAAGAGCTCCATGCGAAGATCCTGTTGACGCTCTATGGCCACTAGCTCACAGCCCACTGCATATTCCTAGCTAGAAATCTAGAATATAGGTATTGACTTTGACACTATCTGCCTAATTTGTGCACAGATTGTAGGAACTGATTCTACATTGGTGATTGGCTGAGATTTTAGAAAGTTAGTTTTTCCTACATTGGAGGAACCAGGCAGGTCCTATGTTGTTTTAATTTATTCCATGTTCGAAGCCTCCACAAGACTGTCCTAAGATATTCTGTACTGTCACACTTTTCGCATCATGTTGTTATCATGGATCTTTAATCTCAAGTTCAGATATGAATCATTTTGAACAACCATGTGGCCACTGCCTGCTCTATATGTTAATGGACAAGACAAGCTGATCTGCAGTAATAAACAAATGAGTATTGATGCCAACAAATATTTCCAATTGAAAATTGAATTAGCAGTTTTCATGCTAATCTGTACATGTCATATATGAGACAAGACGACCTACAGCGAGAAACAAGTGAGCATTTATGCCACCAAATACATACAACTCAAATTTGATTAAACTTCTCATGTTTATTTCAGAATATGAAACATTTTCAAGTTATACGTAATAAAAAAATTATGTACATTTTATTTTGCCTTATTAGTCTTAGTATACATCGAACACTTGTACCCACACTGCAATAATTAGTATACGATGATGTATACTTGATCGATAGATAGAAAGGATCAACTTGTTTTGATTGCAGCAAAGCATTCCTACCACGTTAAACACTTGTAGATGCTTGGGATCATTTCAGAACTAGAAATATCTGAAAATAATGTTTTCAGTGATATGAGTTTCTTATGAGTTTTTCAAATCTCGCTGAATTTGTTTGGGCTTCTCTTCAATTCTATTATGTTGTTTGAAATTATGGCTAACTATCTGCCATGGATGAACTAGGATGGATTCATTTACTGGAGATCATACTGCCCATAGGCTATCCTGAAAGTCCTTCAATCTTTGTGGTTAGTCTCAATCCTCATATTTCCATAAAGTATGCCTGTTTTTACTATATTTTGCAATTGCATGAAATTTCAGAACCATGGCCATATAATTGAACTTGTCTCATTTATAGGACATACCATTATATCTCCTAAAAATACAGTGGTAAAAAAACCTCAAGAGTGAACTCCTCCAGCAGTGGGATCAAGGTCGTGGACAAAGCACGTCCATAGGTGAGCTTTTTTATTGCTTCAAGAAATGGTTGCCCAATTCATGGCGACGACCATGAATTATGCCTTAGCACTGCGACTATGAAAACCAATAAGTATGCATTTTCTTTTTGCAATGTTGGTTTCAATGTTCTAATAACTAAATCCATTCAGTTGCAGGATTAGGTCCCCATCCTGATTTGGGGCATTGGAGTGGATGAAGTCTTTTGCATCGAACCATCTTCCTTCTACTAATTATAATATATAAATATGCTTCTAGCTGTACTGGGTTAGACTGCTGCCGTGAGTTGCATGTATTATGTGGAAGCACCATGTCTTATACACATGTGCTCATCTATATTTCAGCTTTCATTGACTTGTAGCTGAACCATCTGCCATTTGGATGTCTTCAATTATTTATAGTGACTGACCAAAATAATCTGATGTCTGGCTTTCATTCGTGGATGGACTTTGTTGCCAGCAGCAACCCCAAACAAAACATGTACGGCCTTGGTTATGAAAGTAGGAAACAAAACATATATGGCCATTGAAAAATAGTTTGGTTGATTTTATGTCCATTTCTAAAATTTGTCGTAGCGTTAGCACGAGCACTATACTAGTAAAGCAAGCTAGTATGTGTCAGGCCCAAGCCCCCGGCCCCTCGCACAAGATTTACATATAGACCCATATCAAAAGCCGGCCCCCTAAAAACTCACATTTAAACCTTAATTAAATTATTCACTTAAATTTGTTGAATAATAGTATTCGAAGTTACATAAAGCCAGTACAGTTTGTGCCAATATTAGCACGATAAGATCTACTTGTGAGCCCCACATAAAAACCCGGACATTGAAACTAAAATATCATGTCTAGACCTTAAAAATTTAACAAAGTTGCATGATTTTTTGTTAGAAATAATTTAATATAAAAAGAAGCTAAGGTATGTCAACTGACACTGCTAGATGAATCTGTGAATCTCACACAAATTAGCCTACGCGAACTGTCTATAAAGTTCTAGTGACGCAACCTATTTTTAACCAAGACCAACCCTGGTTTAATCCATTTTAACCCACAAAAAAGAACCCAGTCCAACCCTATATATACAACCCAATTTTCTATTAAACCCACTCACTAAAAATAATTCATTCCTACCCAACCAAAGTGTAGCTGACGATATACACTACAGGATTCTGAGGCCTCTTATGCACTCGGCAAAGGCTTTGCCGAGTGCGCACTCGGCAAATGCCGCTCGACAAAGGTTGACTTGACAAAAGAGATCTTTGCCGAGTGCCACGTGTCAAGTGCTTGGCGAAGGTTTTGTCGAGTGCCATGTCAGCACTCGGCATCAGCCGGCCGTGAGCTGACGAGCTCTTTGCCGAGTGCCACCCTAGAAGGCACTCGGCAAAGACAATTTATTTTTTTTAAAAAAAAACTCTTTGCCGAGTGCCACCCTGGAAGGCACTCGGTAAAGACAATTTATAATTTTTTAAAAAAAACACTTTGCCGAGTGCCACGTGGCAGACACTCAGCAAAGACAATTTATATTTTTTTTAAAAAAAACCTCTTTGTCGAGTGCCACGTGGTAGGCACTCGACAAAGCTGCTAGCTTTGCCGAGTGCCTGCTCTGGGCAAAGCTGGGAATTTTTTTAATTTTTTTGTTTTTCAGGTATTTTATATTAGACAAATACAACAACAAATATAATAGACATCCACATATATAGTCACAACATATATAATAGAAATCTGTATATATAGTCACAAATTATCCACACATTCATCCATCAATAGTCACAAATGCAACAACCAACATACATCGAAGTCAACATCCAACATCCATAACATGTCCATATCACAAACGACTCACTCCATCACTGCTCCGGCTGCGACCCGCCGTCACCGTGTCCCGCAGAGTGTGAAGAGCCCTCACCTGCCACCCATGTTGCGCGTAGTTGTACGGCCAACCTGTAGGGTGTTGAGTCCCAGGCGCGCCAGCTGACCACGGAGACCACCCGTGCTGCTGAGGGTGTGGAGAAGCGCCACCTGACCACGGAGATGACTCGTGTTGCTGAGGGTGTGGAGGAGCGCCACCTGACCACGGAGACGACCCAGGCGTCGGAGGCGAAGGAGGAACGTCAACTGGCCACGGGTGGTGTGGACTCTGCCCAACCGGCCACCCATAGCGTGAAGAAGCGCCGTCTCGAGGAGTTGGGTTCGAACCCCGCACCAACTGTGCCTGCACAAAGTAGAAGCGATCTCATTAGTACCTAGGATGGCCGCAGAAGACAAAGCAATGGGCAAACATATATATTCACCGCAGAATGCACTAAAGGGCCTATAGGGCTAGGAAGAGGGAGTGGAGCGAACATCGAGGCAGGCAACGGAGGTGCGACCACACCAGGGATCTGAAGGGAGTGAAAGTAGTTGGCGAAGTCCTGCATCTGACGCTGTTGGTGCTCCCGGAAAGCCTCGAACTGGCGCGCCAGCTCCTGCCGATGGGCCTCGTCTCTAGCCTCTAGCTGGCACGCTAGCTCCTACCGATGGGCCTCCTCTGTCACACCCAATTTTAAGGATAAAATTGAATGCAAAACCTTATGTGTGCCCAGAGATCAATCACACATAAGCCGACAAATTATAGGGAGTATCATCACAAGTGTTTCATACGTAACGATATAATTCAGAGTCTTTACACAAATATAGCGAAAAAATAAAAGATAACTCTTGCATGGAAGCTCCATCTCACAGGCACGTCAACTGGTTGACCACAAGTCTAGAAATCCTCAGGGAAATACTGGTAGTAGTCATTACCATTGCCATCTGTTACCCATCCGGGATTTTTATCCAAATAAAGAAAATAAACAAGTGTAAGTACACCTCGTACTTAACAAGTATAACAGGGGGTTCATGAGGCTCAAAGGCTAGACACTGGTTCAACTGCATGTAGCTTTTAGTTGTCACAATTTTAGCATAAGAGTAGCATCAAGTTGTCAAGACCCATAGTAAACTCATGATCAGGTAAAGTGAATAAAGAATAGCATAACCAGCATATTAACAATAATAACATTTACTGAATTGCCTTTAGTGTTCATTTATTCTGTATTGGTCCAAGGCCGCTCGTGACCGTGAGCACGGCTGATATATCAGTTTTACACTCTGCAGAGGTTGTACACTTTCACTGTGAGTCGTGATTTACCCTTTCGCCCGAGGTGATCAGCCCCTTAGCCCACTCCCAAGGAAGACCGGCAGGGTTCACTATGAAGCCTTTCAAAGGTTCGTCTAACAAGTTAGGGCCGCTAGGTTTCGTTAGTCAGTCCGTGTGACTCACCCGCGGGAATCCACGGTCTGCTATCCCCCACTTGCGCCACAAGGGTAACCACTAACAAGCTAGAAAAGGTCCTCATACTGAGCTAAAGCCAGAGCCATATAGCCCTCACAGTTGTACTGTAAGTCCCGGATGGTCACATACAGATAAGTCCTTATGGAGAGAAACTAGAGCACCATAAGATAGCCCAATGCTCCAGCCCCCTTGTCCAAAGTTGCTAAAAAGTCATCTTTTAATGTTTATTGCATAATTCTTTAGTCAAATTACAAGATCATGGTTTAGTAGAGCACTAGCATAAGCTACCCAATGCAAAACCATAGGTGACAAGGTATAAGATCAATACTAGGAAATCCTTATCAAGGAGACACATGCAATATGATTTGTGTGATTAAAGTTATTAGGAAACAAGGATGATCCCATGCTATACTTGCCTTGATCACACTGGTCCTGCTGGTCCTGCTCGTAGAAGTACTCTTGTTCACCCACGAACTGCTCACAGTCTACTCGCAACCACCACATCAACAACAATCATCCAAAAGCAATCATGCAAAGCAAACAAGCCTATTATTAGAACAGTACACCAACAGTAATAAATAAAGATAAAAAGTTTATAAAACGAATCTACAACGCCCTATGATCACACAGACGTAAAGATCACGAAAATCAGAGTTATAACGAAGAAATTATGATTTTCCAAAGTTTTACTTTAAATAAATAATAGATTAAAACTAAACTCAGATTTAAAAAGTTGAAAACTTGTACTACAGTAGCATTAGACTATAGATTATGCGAAAACGAATCTAACGCAACTTGAACGGATTAAATCGGAGTTAAAACGAAGTTTTTATGAGCAAAATAGATTCGATGGCAAAACTGTAAATCTGGGAAACTTCTTTTTGAACTGCGCGGCTGAAATACGTTTTCCAACTTGGAAAGCGTAAATCGGAAAAGCGTAAAGGACTGCGGGTTATAACATTAAAAAAACGCAGGGGGTTTTCTGAAAAATAGCCGGCCGAAGGGGTATCCTTCGTTTCTGGCCGTTGGATCTCAAACCGATGGCCAGGATTAGATCGGGGGTTGGGGAGGGGAGCTGGCCGCCGGAGTTGGAGGTGCCGGCGGTGGCGCCATGGCCGCGCATGGCCGGAGTTGCTCAATCGAGCGACCCGGAGTGCTAGAACGTGAACCAAAAGTGCGGGAGCGTTTATAAACTCGGCGCGAACTCACCGGTGGCCAAGATTGGAGCCGAGGACGCCCGACTCGAGCTCGCGACGGCAAACGGCGGACGGCGACCCTGGAACAAGGTTCGGCGAACATTAGCGACAAACACGAAGCAGTAGAGCGTGAAAGGAAGGTTCCCGCGACTTCGCACGACGGAGAAGAAGGCCGGCAAGTCGCTCACAAGGCTTGGGACGCGCTGCAATGGCGGATTGGCTGCGACGTGGATCTCGGCGGCGATTTAGCGAGCTTGAACGTGGCGGCTGGTGCTCGGGTAAAGATAGGGGGTTGCGGGCATCGGGGCGAGTATATAAAGGGGGAGAGGCAGGCGGAGAAGGGACTGCTCGCGCGAAACGCGCGCGATTTGGTTGCGCTCGGTCGTGTCCGGCTCGGACTCAAGGTGGGAGACGACCCTGACCGCTGGGCCCCACCTGTCGGTGACACGGAAACGTGGGGTCGGCCTGTCATCTGCTGCGGCGAAGGGAGAGGAGGTGCGCGGCGCTGGTTGTCCTCCTGGGCCGCGAGGCGGGCCGACTGGCGCTGGGCCGGAGCAAGGAGGGGAAAGGGGGAAGGGAACAGCAGGCCGCGGGGGGGAAAAAAAAGGGTTGGGCCAAGCCCAAGTCGGGTAGGAAGGGAATTTCTTTTTTTTTTTCCATTTTCCAATTTAAATCTTGCTCAAACATTTTGAAAAGAAAAGCAAAACAAATTTGAAAGGAGAAACTCCACACACAAAATACATGCAGCAGCATGAATGCACATACATGTTTCTAGATCCTATAGTGAATTTTATTCCAAAAAAATTATTTTCTTACTATTCTTTAGTGCCCACATCAGATAATTAAATCAATTAGCCTATTTGGAAAAGTGAATTTTTAGGGTGTTACAATTCCACCCCCCTTAAGATGAATCTCGTCCTCGAGATTCGGTTGGTGCTTACTCAAACAACTGAGGATATGATTTTCTTAAGTCTTCTTCTCTTTCCCACGTAGCCTCTTCCTCGGTATATCTATTCCACTGTACTCTGCACATTCTGATGACCCGACTCCTAGTGACTCTTTCTGCTGTTTCCAAAATTCGAATCGGATATTCTTCATAAGTAAGATCTCCTTTAACAGTTAATTCCTCTATCGGTATCTGCTCTTCTGGCACTCGCAAGCACTTCTTAAGCTGTGACACGTGGAAGACATCATGCACTCCTTTTAAACTCTCAGGCAGTTCCAACCGGTATGCCACTTCGCCTCGCCTTTCCAACACTCTGAAAGGCCCAATATACCTTGGTGCTAACTTCCCTTTCATGTTGAATCTTCTCACACTTCTCATAGGGGAAACCTTCAAATACACATAGTCTCCTACTTCAAAAGCCAACTCTCTTCTTCGTGTATCAGCATAACTCTTCTGCCGAGACTGTGCTGCTCTCAAGTTCTCTCGAATTATTCTCACCTGCTGTTCTGCATCTCGTAACACATCTGGTCCAAACACTTGTGTTTCTCCCGCTTGATTCCAAAACAACGGGGTTCTACACTTCCGGCCATACAAGGCTTCAAATGGTGCCATCTGGAGACTTTTCTGATAGCTGTTGTTGTATGAAAACTCTGCATATGGCAAACTCTTATCCCAACTCGTCCCATACTGCAAAGCACATGCCCTCAGCATATCTTCTAAAATTTGATTTGTCCTCTCAGTCTGCCCATCAGTCTGAGGATGGTATGCTGTACTAAAATTCAGCTTAGTCCCCAGAGACTCATGCACTTTCTGCCAAAAGTGAGATGTAAACTGGGTACCTCGATCAGATACTATCTTCCTGGGGACCCCATGCAAACACACTATTCTTTCCATGTACAACTCAGCTAATTTTGGTCCACTATATTTGGTCTTGACTGGGATAAAGTGAGCAACCTTTGTTAACCGATCCACTATTACCCATATAGAGTCATAACCTTTCTGAGTGCGGGGTAATCCCACTATGAAGTCCATACCAACTTCCTCCCACTTCCACTCGGGGATCTTCATTGGTTGCAACAATCCTGCCGGTCTCTGATGTTCTGCTTTGACCCTCTGGCAAGTATCACACAAAGCGACATACTCCGCAACATCTCTTTTCAGGCCATACCACCAATACTTCTCTTTTAGGTCTAGGTACATCTTAGTGCTGCCAGGGTGTATAGAATAAGCGGACTCGTGTGCCTCCCGCAGAATTGCCTCTCTAATAGACCGATCCTCCGGCACACATAGCCTTTTCCCAAACCATAGTGTCCCATTATCATCCATTCGGAAACCTGGTGCCTTTCCGACCACTATGTTTTCAGCTATCTCCTTCAGCTTTTCATCCTGTAACTGACCCTTTCGTATTTCTTGCTCCAAGGTAGGTTCTATTACTAACTCAACTGCATTAATAACAAAACCCAAGTTCAAATGTGAAATTTCAGCACACAACTCCTCAGCCATAGAGGCTATTTGCACCTCGTTGGCATAGCTCTTCCTGCTTAGGGCGTCTGCAACTACATTTGCTTTCCCCGGGTGGTAGTGTACCTCCAAATCATAATCCTTGATCAGTTCTAACCACCAACGTTGCCTCAAATTCAGATCCGACTGTGTGAATATATACTTCAAACTCTTATGGTCCGTGTATATGTCACTCTTACGACCAATAAGATAGTGTCTCCAGATCTTCAAGGCATGAACCACTGCGGCTAACTCCAAGTCATGAGTAGGATAATTCAACTCATGCTTCCTCAACTGTCGGGATGCATATGCCACTACTCTTCCTTCTTGCATAAGAACACACCCAAGTCCTAGGCGGGATGCATCACAATATATGGAGAAATTCTTGCTTAGATCTGGTAGTACTAACACTGGAGCTGTAGTCAACCGCTTCTTCAACTCCTCGAAATTTTCTTGACACTTCTCAGACCACACAAACTTGGCGTTTTTCTCAAGCAGAGCTGTCATTGGTTTGGCAAGCTTGGAGAATCCCTCAATGAATCTTCGGTAATAACCAGCCAATCCTAAGAAACTGCGGATTCCACTCACATCGGTAGGTGGTTTCCAATCGAGCACATCCTTCACCTTGCTTGGATCCACCGCTATTCCTCCATTAGAGACAACATGGCCTAGAAAGGAAACTTCCTTCAACCAAAACTCACACTTGCTTCGTTTAGCATATAACTTGTGTTCCCGAAGCTTCTGCAAGACTAACCTCAGATGCTCAGCGTGCTCTCGCTCAGTCTTGGAGAATACCAATATGTCGTCAATAAACACCACCACAAACTTATCAAGAAACTCCATGAACACCTTATTCATCAGGTACATAAAGTAAGCAGGAGCATTGGTCAGACCGAAAGACATCACTGTGTACTCATACAAACCATACCGGGTCGTGAATGCTGTCTTTGGTATATCAGTGGCACGAATCTTCAGCTGATGGTATCCAGAACGAAGATCGATCTTAGAAAACACACAAGCACCTCTCAACTGATCAAACAAATTATCAATTCTAGGCAATGGATATTTATTCTTGATTGTGACCTCATTGAGTGACCGGTAGTCTACACACATCCTCTGTGTACCATCTTTCTTATCGACAAAAATCACTGGTGCCCCCCAAGGTGAAGAGCTAGGACGAATGAACCCTTTTTCCTGCAACTCCTTTATTTGTTTCTTAAGTTCTTCTAATTCTTTAACCCCCATTCTATATGGACGTTTAGCTATAGGTGCAGTGCCAGGTAATAATTCAATAATAAACTCAATGTCACGGTCGGGTGGCATACCTGGCAAATCATCGGGGAACACGTCTGGGAACTCATCAACAACCAAGCCCTCCTGATTGGCACTGTTATCAAGCTGGTTCACTGTAGCTGTTGGCTGAGGCTGAACTGCAACTTCCACACAGATTCTGTCCCCTTTTGGTGTTGTTAGTGCAACTGCCTTTCCTTTACACTGAATTGATGCATCTTGTTGTTTCATCCAGTCCATTCCCAGAATCACATCTATACCAGATGCTCTCAACACAATTGGACTTATCTTGAACTCTACCCCCCTTAAGTTTAAAGTAAGCGGGAGGCAACTATAAGCAGCTTGCATACTTCCCCCCGGTGAATTTACTAATATGGGATTCTTCATGGCACATAAGGGTAGGCTATGTATTCTAACAAATGCTTGTGATATGAAAGTATGCGAAGCTCCAGAATCAAAAAGAACAGATGCGGGGATAGAGTTGACTTCGAACGTACCGAGCATAACTTCCGGTTCCTGCTGTGCTGTCTCAGAGGACATATGGTTCACCCTTCCAGTGTTGGGGGCTGACTTCTGGTTGCTATTTTGCTTCTGGGGGGTGTGCTGATTTTGTTTTTCAGGGCAGTGATATGATAGGTGACCCTCTTTACCACAGCGGTAACACTTGTTGGGGGTGTTAGGGGCACTAGTCTTCATCGGAGTGTTACTGGGCGTACCCTGGCGTGACGTCTGCTGATTTCCCTGCTGCTGATTCTGCTGATACTGCGGGCGCTGCTGGAACTGATTGCGCTGGGGGTACTGACCACGATTCCACTGTGAAGGTGGTCCTTGGTACCTTTGCTGAGAGCCTTGCTGCTGGTTAGTGCGTTGACGAGTATTACTTCCGGAGGCCTGCCCCTGCATCCTCTTCCTTTTAGCATCCATCTCCTTACGCTTGTTATCCACCACGATAGCACGGTTCACAAGTGTCTGATAGTTGGGGTATTCATTGGACATCAGCTGGAGTTGGAGCCCATCATACAATCCCTTCAAAAAGAGGCGCTGTTTATCAGCATCATTAGCCACCTCACTGGGAGCATAGCGCGACAACTGAGCAAACTTGTCCCTATACTCCGGAACTGTCATAGAACCCTGCTTCAAATTCCGGAACTCCTCTGCCTTCAGTTCTATTAACCCTTCAGGTATGTGATAGGACCTAAAGTTCTCCTTGAACTCCAACCATGTGATAGCAGGTGCATTGGGGGGTCGTCCATACTCAAACGACTCCCACCACGTCTGAGCTTCTCCCTGAAGTTGTCCCGATGCGAACAACACCTTCTGCCTATCATCGCACTGTGCTATGTTGAGTTGCTTCTCCACTGCTCGAAGCCAGTCATCTGCCTCCAGTGGGTCAGTAGCATGTGTGAACACAGGGGGATGACCTTTCAAAAATTCACCCCGCTTATCACGCGGTGGTGCTCCTCCGATTGGGTGATTCTGTTGGTTGTTCACCAGGGCTTCCATAAGCTGCGTCTGGACTGCTAGTAGCTGTTCAATGGTGGCGGGTGGGTTGAGTGGGACACCCCTTCCACGTCCTCTACCTCTTGGCGGCATCTGTCATAACATTAAAACTTTAGAAACTCCCAAAATATAGACTTTCATACACAAGTTGCAATCCTGAAAACTTTCTGAGTGAGTCCAGTGCCAGCAGTTCAGTAAAACGATCATAACTTGAGATATAAAAGTCCAACAGAGGCGAAACTTTGATGGTTGGAAAGCTTAAGAAATTGCCTACAACTTTTATTTAGAACACAAATTCAGATTCGGACATTAGATTAGCCATAAACTGTCTCCAACCGAAACTGTCCCAGAACTCAAACTGCACAGGAACCTCTGTTTTCAACATTCATAACTCTCAGCTTAGATCAGATAAAAAGGTGATTCCAGCGGTATAGGAAAGATGCTTAAGTCTAGTTATTCCCATAAAATTTTCATAATATTTGGTCGAACGGATTTTTCTGGGTAAAATTATTAAGACAGAAAGGTTTAAAGAACGAAAACAGGAAAGACAGATTTTCCAACCCAACTATTTATTCATTAAACCTTAATCCTTAATAACCTAAACTATGGAACTTGTAGACATGCCTACAATGTCCCAGCACTCATTACAAAGATCCAACTCACTCATGAACATAATAACAAGCAACTAAGCATAACAAAAGCACACCACACTAACTTGACTCAACTCACTAGCGTTTCTAACGGCTTATTACAAATAGGGACTTCCAACACTAAGGGCGTGGTTCATAGTCAAGTTTTCCATAGATCTTGGGCTGTCCTTCCCTCTCACGATGCTCGTCAATCATCTTGTAGCACCTCTTGAGAGCCTTCCCTTGTGCTATCACCATGTCTTGCAATTTCAAATGCTTTTCCACCATCTCATGAGCGAAGTACACCATCACTCGGGAGACTGGGTCCAAATCTGTTGGCTCCAGCATTCCCCATCCGTGTTCCGGGTCCAGGCGGGGTAGATAACGGTGTATGTCCCACCGCATGTTACCGAAACGCTGCTCACGGAGGAACAAACATGCTGTGAAAGCTGCTTCCTCCATGCTCTCTTCCATGGTAGCCCTATGTCCATCATGACGGTAGCCCCTGTCCTTCAAGTAGGCATCTTTCTCCACATCTTTGGGAAAGATCAACACCTTGGACTTCCAGTAGGTGTTCTCCAGGGGGTGTGTGTACTCAATGCAGGAATACTCCACCACTGCATCCCAGTCAGAAAAGTAATTCTCCAACATTCCCACTAGCCGGTGATGTGACGGAGCGTTGCACGAAGCCTTGTGGTACACCTTTCTAGTCCACCCTATGGGAGGGGACTCATTATCTTCAGCAGGTCCATCTTGTGGTGGTGATGGGGGTTGACCTCCTCCGGGAGCACCTTCTTCTTCATCATCGGAAATAAGTATGAACTCCTGGGGCTCCTCCTCTGGTTCAGACTCCACTTGTGATAGCTCTGGCCCAGATGCTTGCTCTGAAGGTGGTGGGGTCTCCTCATGCTCCGGTGAACTCTCCTCTTGCGGCTCCATAGGCTCGTATTGGTAACGAGGTGGATGGTACCCTCCAGTGGAGATACGGGCGGTCTTGTTGGCACGAACCATCTATAGAATGGACCGGAGAGAAGTTAGATTAGAATCAATGATTTCATAATAGAATAAGATGATAGAAGCATAAAGTTTTTAGAAAATAACAAGAGCAAGATGGTAAGCATTAACGTAGAGAAGAAAAGACTACTGAAACGACCGTTTCTATCTAGGCTTGCGTCCTACAGTCAACACGGCTCTGATACCAATTTGTCACACCCAATTTTAAGGATAAAATTGAATGCAAAACCTTATGTGTGCCCAGAGATCAATCACACATAAGCCGACAAATTATAGGGAGTATCATCACAAGTGTTTCATACGTAACGATATAATTCAGAGTCTTTACACAAATATAGCGAAAAAATAAAAGATAACTCTTGCATGGAAGCTCCATCTCACAGGCACGTCAACTGGTTGACCACAAGTCTAGAAATCCTCAGGGAAATACTGGTAGTAGTCATTACCATTGCCATCTGTTACCCATCCGGGATTTTTATCCAAATAAAGAAAATAAACAAGTGTAAGTACACCTCGTACTTAACAAGTATAACAGGGGGTTCATGAGGCTCAAAGGCTAGACACTGGTTCAACTGCATGTAGCTTTTAGTTGTCACAATTTTAGCATAAGAGTAGCATCAAGTTGTCAAGACCCATAGTAAACTCATGATCAGGTAAAGTGAATAAAGAATAGCATAACCAGCATATTAACAATAATAACATTTACTGAATTGCCTTTAGTGTTCATTTATTCTGTATTGGTCCAAGGCCGCTCGTGACCGTGAGCACGGCTGATATATCAGTTTTACACTCTGCAGAGGTTGTACACTTTCACTGTGAGTCGTGATTTACCCTTTCGCCCGAGGTGATCAGCCCCTTAGCCCACTCCCAAGGAAGACCGGCAGGGTTCACTATGAAGCCTTTCAAAGGTTCGTCTAACAAGTTAGGGCCGCTAGGTTTCGTTAGTCAGTCCGTGTGACTCACCCGCAGGAATCCACGGTCTGCTATCCCCCACTTGCGCCACAAGGGTAACCACTAACAAGCTAGAAAAGGTCCTCATACTGAGCTAAAGCCAGAGCCATATAGCCCTCACAGTTGTACTGTAAGTCCCGGATGGTCAGATACAGATAAGTCCTTATGGAGAGAAACTAGAGCACCATAAGATAGCCCAATGCTCCAGCCCCCTTGTCCAAAGTTGCTAAAAAGTCATCTTTTAATGTTTATTGCATAATTCTTTAGTCAAATTACAAGATCATGGTTTAGTAGAGCACTAGCATAAGCTACCCAATGCAAAACCATAGGTGACAAGGTATAAGATCAATACTAGGAAATCCTTATCAAGGAGACACATGCAATATGATTTGTGTGATTAAAGTTATTAGGAAACAAGGATGATCCCATGCTATACTTGCCTTGATCACACTGGTCCTGCTGGTCCTGCTCGTAGAAGTACTCTTGTTCACCCACGAACTGCTCACAGTCTACTCGCAACCACCACATCAACAACAATCATCCAAAAGCAATCATGCAAAGCAAACAAGCCTATTATTAGAACAGTACACCAACAGTAATAAATAAAGATAAAAAGTTTATAAAACGAATCTACAACGCCCTATGATCACACAGACGTAAAGATCACGAAAATCGGAGTTATAACGAAGAAATTATGATTTTCCAAAGTTTTACTTTAAATAAATAATAGATTAAAACTAAACTCAGATTTAAAAAGTTGAAAACTTGTACTACAGTAGCATTAGACTATAGATTATGCGAAAACGAATCTAACGCAACTTGAACGGATTAAATCGGAGTTAAAACGAAGTTTTTATGAGCAAAATAGATTCGATGGCAAAACTGTAAATCTGGGAAACTTCTTTTTGAACTGCGCGGCTGAAATACGTTTTCCAACTTGGAAAGCGTAAATCGGAAAAGCGTAAAGGACTGCGGGTTATAACATTAAAAAAACGCAGGGGGTTTTCTGAAAAATAGCCGGCCGAAGGGGTATCCTTCGTTTCTGGCCGTTGGATCTCAAACCGATGGCCAGGATTAGATCGGGGGTTGGGGAGGGGAGCTGGCCGCCGGAGTTGGAGGTGCCGGCGGTGGCGCCATGGCCGCGCATGGCCGGAGTTGCTCAATCGAGCGACCCGGAGTGCTAGAACGTGAACCAAAAGTGCGGGAGCGTTTATAAACTCGGCGCGAACTCACCGGTGGCCAAGATTGGAGCCGAGGACGCCCGACTCGAGCTCGCGACGGCAAACGGCGGACGGCGACCCTGGAACAAGGTTCGGCGAACATTAGCGACAAACACGAAGCAGTAGAGCGTGAAAGGAAGGTTCCCGCGACTTCGCACGACGGAGAAGAAGGCCGGCAAGTCGCTCACAAGGCTTGGGACGCGCTGCAATGGCGGATTGGCTGCGACGTGGATCTCGGCGGCGATTTAGCGAGCTTGAACGTGGCGGCTGGTGCTCGGGTAAAGATAGGGGGTTGCGGGCATCGGGGCGAGTATATAAAGGGGGAGAGGCAGGCGGAGAAGGGACTGCTCGCGCGAAACGCGCGCGATTTGGTTGCGCTCGGTCGTGTCCGGCTCGGACTCAAGGTGGGAGACGACCCTGACCGCTGGGCCCCACCTGTCGGTGACACGGAAACGTGGGGTCGGCCTGTCATCTGCTGCGGCGAAGGGAGAGGAGGTGCGCGGCGCTGGTTGTCCTCCTGGGCCGCGAGGCGGGCCGACTGGCGCTGGGCCGGAGCAAGGAGGGGAAAGGGGGAAGGGAACAGCAGGCCGCGGGGGGGAAAAAAAAGGGTTGGGCCAAGCCCAAGTCGGGTAGGAAGGGAATTTCTTTTTTTTTTTTTTCCATTTTCCAATTTAAATCTTGCTCAAACATTTTGAAAAGAAAAGCAAAACAAATTTGAAAGGAGAAACTCCACACACAAAATACATGCAGCAGCATGAATGCACATACATGTTTCTAGATCCTATAGTGAATTTTATTCCAAAAAAATTATTTTCTTACTATTCTTTAGTGCCCACATCAGATAATTAAATCAATTAGCCTATTTGGAAAAGTGAATTTTTAGGGTGTTACATCCTCCAAGGACTCCTGCCTCGTCCACAACTTGGCCAGCTAGGACTGCAATATTACACCCGCGATGTTTCAAGAACGCAAAAGTACATATGTAAGCCCATGAACGATGAATAAAACTAAACTCGGCTGCTGAGGCCGTATGGAGACGTCGGAGAAGGTCGTGCTGCTCACCAGTTGAAAGCCCTTGTTTGGTTTTGGATAATTGATGAAACCCTAGTACTAACCTCTATACTAAGTGTGTGTAGACTTAATGAGGTTGGTACATGCCAAGTGATGGAGCAAGTGATGATCTTGGTGATGATGGTGATGACCACAAGATAATCAAGTGCTCAACTTGAAAAAGAAGGAAGAGAAAAACAAAACCATATGGAGATCAAGGCAAAGGTATTGCTTAGGGTTTTGGTTTTGGTGATCAAGACACCATAGAGGGTGTGATCACATTTAGGATAGATAGCCGTACTATGAAGAGGGGAAATCTTTGGCTAAGCGGTTATCAAGTGCCACTAGGTGTCATTGTTCATGTGCATGCATTTAGAACCTAGTGAGCTAACTTAACTCCTTCGAACAAAAATGTTTGTGAAAATGCTAACACACGTGCACTTGTTGGTACACACTTTGTGGTGTTGGCACTCTTTGAGAAGGGAGTTGAAGTTTGAAGGGTAGAGAGAGGATTAGTTCATGTCTCCCTCCCACCGAGCTTGCGAGGCGGGATTCGGCGCTTTTCGAGAAAATGAAGTGCATATTTTCTATTGCGCCGGTGGAAAATTTAGAGAAGTCACGGGAGTGTTTCTCGCTGAGAAAACACACACCGGACGCTGGCTTCTGGAGCACCGGACGCTGCGTCTGAGCGTCCAGTGCAAACAGTGCCTGGCCCAGCTAGGGTAAGGCACCGGACGATAGGCACCAGACGCAGGCCTGTGCGTTCGGTGGTTAGCGTCCGGTGTGCTCGCGTTTTTGCGACCCTCTCTGCGCATGGGTCCGATGAGCACCGGACGCTACCGGTGCTTAGCGTCCGGTGACCCGCAGGTTTGCATAACTCTCTGCTCATGAGTCCGGTGCCAACTTGCTCAGCGTCCGGTGCACTGCAGGTGACCGTTAGATTCTGACACGAGCGTGACACGTGGCTGACGTTGGAGCACCGGACGCAAGGGCTTAGCGTCCGGTGCCCCTTTAAGAGCGTCTGGTGACCCCGAGTTAGACCCAGTGAGAGAGCCAACGGCTCTATTTGTTTGAGGGGTCTATAAATAGTTGTTGGCCGGCTTAGGGCTCACTCTCTTGACATTCTAACATACTTGACATACTTGCGAGCCTAAGCAAGCACCTCCCACTCATCTCCTTCATAGATTAAACATCTTTGTGAGATTGGGAGTGATTCCAAGTGCATTTGCTTGAGTGATTGCATCTAGTGGCACTTGGGGATCGTTCTAGCTGCGGTTTTCTTGTTACTCTTGTGGTTGCCGCCACCTAGACGGCTTGGAGCAGCGGAGGAGGATTGGCACGAGTTGGTGATTGTTCGTGGTCATCTCCCGGTGATTGTGAGAGGTTTGTGCCTACCTCGGCGGAGAGCCAAAGGTAACATTAGTGGATTGCTCGTGTCATTGAGCTACCTCACTTGTGGGTGGGTTCTTGTGGTGTCCTAGTGAGGACGAGGTTCGTGCTACACCTCTTAGCCACCGAACCACCAAGTGTTGGTCGACACAACGGGGACGTAGCGTGCCAGCAAGCATGTGAACCTCGGGAGAAAAATCTTGTGTCTCCATTGTGTTTGTTGATTGGATTTCTCCCGGTGATTGGACTTCATAATATTGTAATTGGTTCATCCCCTCTACGTGGTGGTATAAAGATCAAACTCTCTCTCTTACTTTCTTGCAAACTAGAGTAGCTTACTTCTTGTATAGAAACTTTAGGTAGCTCTCTAGTGTAAGTAGAGACTTAGTTCTTGTGTGCATAGTGATCATAGCAACTAGAATTATTGGGTAGGTGGCTTGCAAACACCCCATTAGAGCTAGAGCAAAAAGCTTCGCTTTGTTATTTACTAACCTCTTGCTCTAGTGTTTTTGTAGATTTTTTTAAATAGGCTATTCACCCCCCCTCTAGCCATATTAGGACCTTTCACCTGTCGAACCTAGCGGAGCGTGGGAACGGTGGTCAGGTCAATGGCGCTATGGGCCATATAGTACCGGCCGTGCTGCTTCCCTCCTCCCGCCCTCATCGAGATATCTGTATCGAGGGGCTCGGTGGCCGGGTCGAAGTCATCCCCATGGTGCGCGCGAGCCGCCATGGTGTAGTCGGCCATCTTCTCGTAGGCGTTCAAGTTGGTGTACGCCTCGGCCTCATCCACGGGGCTGTAGACGTTACTCGGATCTGTCACTCGGCCCTTGTGAGCAAGGGCGTACCCCACGTACTCGTTGATCTCTAGGCCACCATGCGACTAGGACTGCGAGAAAAACACAAGGATGATTACACGTAATGAGAATGAAGCGCTAAAATAAATAAATGAACAAATGAAATCAACAGCTATCCATGTACGCTCGGAGGTAGCGGCTCCCTTGGTGGTGTGTCGGCCCTGGCATCTGCAGGTGGTACCCCCGTCTAGATTTGCGCTCTGCGTACGCTTCCAGCATTCTCCACCAGTCCACAATGGCCACCCAGCAGTCCAGGTGGCTTTGGCAGCATTTAGCAGGAGACTACATGCAACGTGCATTTGACACATCATAAGATGAATCAGAATTAATGTAGCGTACTTATTTTTTTATGGAAGGAATCAGAAGTAATGTTTCCTACTTACCTGCAGGTACTGCTCCCTGGTGATGTCCGTCTTAGGGTCTAGGACCATCTCCCTGGCTTGGCTCTTCATCACCGACCGGCCAAGGACGTCGGCGTAGTAGGTCATGACGCACTGGATGCGCGCCTCGTGGTACATGTCCTTGAGTCGGTCTTTGCAGGTCTCCTCCTGCGCGTACGCCACCCTCCCCTCTTACGCGCCGTCCTCGCACACGAACCACTCCTGCATATAGACATCCTGCATTATTTCATTATTTCAAGAATAAATGCATAGTATTGAGCAACGTTGTGCGATGATGACTCACCTAGAACTCGGCTTTGATGATCAGCGCAAGAGGAACTCTGTTTGCGTCCAACATGCTGTAGAAGTGGTCCCACGTGAAGGGTGGCTCATGTTTCCCTTTGTGGGTGACCTTACCAGGGTAGTGCTTCTTAATTAGCATGCCCTAGATGCTACTAGGATGGGGGGGTTTTCCCGCACTCACAACCTTAAACCTACGTGAGTCATTAAGAAGAATTATTAGTCTGAAGTTCAATTTTCAACATGTCATATGAATAAGTCGTGAAAACATAAATGGTTACTTACTTATCACCCACGGGTCGAACTGTCCCACGTGAATGTGCCGCGGGCCGCGAGGTAGGGAGGCACGTGACCCCATGCTGGTAGGGCTTCCTCAAACCTGAGGAAGTCGTCTCTGATGGTGTCGTCGCGCCCAAGTCAGCGTCCTGCCCGCCCCCGTTCTCGTCCTGGTCCTGGCCCTGGTCCTGGTCCTCCTCGTCCTGCTCCTCGTCCTCTCATCATCCTTGTCCTGCTCCTCGTGAAGCTCATCCAGCCTCCTCGTGAAGCTCCTCCAGCCTCCTCGTCCTCCTTGTCATCCTCTCCTCCTCCTTCTCCTCCCGATTCTGGTTGTCGGTGGCCCTCATGAAAGTCGAGGTACCCCCTACTGTCGCGGCCGTCTTCTTCCGCCTGGCATTTTGTCTTATGCCTGCAATAACAAAGATTAAAACAATTAGTACAAATAATCAAGAAGTACTTGTTAAGAGATGTAAAATGAACGGCACATAATTATTGCAAAGTTTAACCATGTGGAGATGTCTGGATTTTAGACATTCGGCATTGCAACTTGCTCCGAATCTTCTCAAATTTTAACCGTAGCATCCACATGCGCGCGTCGCCAAGTTTCGTGATTTTTGGACTTCGTTTAGATTTTATATAATTTTAATCCACTTTTCCCGCACGTCACTCGACATGTTACCTCAGTGAGATAGTCGAAATTTCATGTGAGGTCCTGCATATGGACTCAAAATATACCAAATATCATGACTATCATTTTTTAAATCACTACGTTGCAATATTTCATGTAGATGCCGTTCACATTTGAAATTATCCGAAAAAATACAAAGAAACAAAATAAATTAGTTAAATATAGCATAAAAAAGTCAAAATGGTAACAAACTTTGAAATGGAGTTTCAAATAGTGTCACAAAGCCTCACAAAAAAACTCAGCTCAAAAATAAAAAAAAATACATTGCCGAGTGCCACGTCAGATACTCGGCAAAGCCTTCTTTGCCGACTGCCTGGCCAGCTGGCAGTCGACAAAGAACCAGCCTTTGCCGATTGTCAAATGGCAGGCACTCGGCAAAGGGGACGGTGACATGTGCTGTTACTCAGACAGGAACTTTGCTGACTATCTGCCTTTGCCAAGTGCGTGGCGCTCGGCAAAGAGCGTCGTTGCCAAGAGCCTGAGCTTCATTCGGCAAAGAAAGTTTTGCCGAATGTCTGACGTGGCACTCGGCAAAGGCACGGGCGCTCAGCAAAGAATGAGTTTCTAGTGATAGTTATTAGAAGTTAGTATAGATAGCTTCTAGCTACTGATTGATGGTTCGACGATGATGATCGATATATATCATTTAAATTGTCTGAAGAAAACAAAAGTTGCTGAAATTAGTAATATTGTAGGACAGTGATCAATGAGGTGTCCAAAGTAGCATAAGGCGAAGCATCAATACTGTCCAAGAACATGGGAACCTTTTAATGGTTTTTTTTCGACGGATGTGATGTTTGGTATTTTTTATTTTTGCTACCAATTTAGGCTGATTTCTTTGCCTAGCTTACTTGGCTCACATCAACTCTAGTTAATTTATATATTTAATTTGTAATTTTTGGTTCACAACTTTTTATATTATTTTTAAGCTCCAGGTCTACAATAATATAATATTTATAAACAAAAATTAGACAATCAATGGCACAGCTGCGGTTTTTCGAAGCGCCACTGAAGATCGATTTTGACTAACGATAAAAATCATTTTTAGTATGACAAGTATGCACAATGATGTTATATTGAACTTTCATTTTTTAAATTGATGCCAAATGGACTTTTAGTTTTCTATCCATTTAAATGATCCAAACGAACTATCAGTCACAAAAGAAATTTGTACATCAAAATGTGAGTTGGCAAATATTGTTACAGACTCTATTAAAATATTCAGTATATAGGTAGAATGAATCAATATAAGGGCTTATTTGGCAGGGTTCCACTCCGGCTTCGGCTCTAGCTCTTCTAGAGGAGCCCTGCCAAACGTTTTTCTAGAGAAACCATTTTTAAGTAAAAAGTAGAGGAGTCGGAGCCGTTTTGGCAAAGCCACAAATTATGACTTCTCAAAAACGACTCTGACTACTTTAGAGGAGCCCCTTGTGAGGAGCCGTGCCAAACATTCCCTAAGTTGTGACCATCAATATAGATTTTAGCAATGACACTTACATAGACTCTAAGGCCAGTCTCAATGCATAGTTTTATGACACAGTTACCTAGACTATAAACTAGGTAACCGAGCCACATAAGTTTCATGAGGACGAAACTTCTCTCTCATCTGATGAAACTCCTTCATTTAATGAGCCTGCCAAGTCAGCAATTTTGCTTATGTGGCACCTTATTTAATGTGCATGACACTCTCATGAAATATGCATTGAGACTGGCCTAATAGTATAATTTTATACTCATTGATTGTCTACTGCTAAAGTGGTTTTTGTCAACTAACTGTTTGACGTTGTTTCAGGACTATTCCATCTGTCCCCGTTTTAGAGTCGTTTTCACTAAGGTACATGCAACATTCAATGAATTTGGACCGAAGCCTTAACCTAGATACAATGTTTTGAATGGAGACAGCTAGAAGCACAAATACAACGACGCTAGTATAATGCTCGTGCTAACACTACGGCTTTATTTCAAAGATGCACATAAAAATAACCAAATATTTTTTCATAGTTCAAGTTTCACACAATTGTATATGATCATGTATATATATATATATATATATATATATATATATATATATGATCAAGTCATAATAAAATCTCGCCTCAACCATCTAATATAACAAGTCATCTGGTACTGACACAGCCCTTATTATCCCTCGTTGTCCGGCGAGTGGCAAGAACCAAATTAACTAAATTAAATCAAAATGATCTAGAGAGCACCAAACTCAAAACCACTTCTGTAGCATCATCAACATCTCACCTATCCTACCATTAACAACATGTTTCATACAACAATGACAACATGATATATTATTTATATCCATTAAAATAAAGTTACAAACCAGCTGCAAGGAACAACTATATGCTTAATATATGGGTGACACATATTACATATATATCATATTTATACCCCAAGAGCAGAAAGGATGACAACAGATGCATGCATCCTATCCTGCTGCTAACTCAGACAACATGGTAACTCTGCCTTGTATAGTAATACCGTAGTTCAAGCATTATTCATGGGTAGATCTCGATTACTGAAAAGGGGCCCAACACTGGCATGATTTTGTAATCGTCACTGAATCCAGCATCAGAAAAGATCTTCTTCCATTCATTTATGTCTCGTTCCACCCCGTTGATACACAACATGAACATGTTCCGTATAACTTCCATCTCGTTTATTTTGCTATCTCCCTGTGATGATCCTCTCACCATCTCTATGATTATCACCTTTCCTCCTGCAGTTCTAGAAGGAATAGCTTGCTTGCAACGTTGAAGTATCTTGACGCAATTTTCATCACCCCATTCATGTAAAATGTTCTGTAACAGGTAGAAATCTAAAACAATTAATTTGAAGGAAAAAAAAAAGCACAAGCAAAATAATTGAATGACCTATTTCTCTATAAGTTCAATAGTGTATTTCAGCATGCAATCAATGACCTTAAGTCAATTTGTCTGATTTAATGAAATATTATGATCTGTTTGATTTACCCAATTAAATATTTTGAGACTAAAATATTCCATATGATCAAGTTTCAATTCGTAGGTCGATGAAATTTACTTAAAATTGGTTCTTTCACAATATACAAGCGATCGACCTTTCTGTTAATTTTTGTTGCTCCAGTAGTTGAATAAACATACGAGTGGGAAATACCACATCACGTTTCAATTTCTGTTGCGAGAGATTTTCTTCTTATATATATGTCTTATAATACATTCTAACTCCAATTAATTATTAACGTAAGAAATATTGCATTCCAATTGAGTTTATCCTAACCATATGAAACCGAGAGGCTTATTATGTTTTTTATTAATCTTTGTCACAAAGTGTAAGCGATCCAACAATATATTGTAAAAGCATGCACATATATAGCAAAACCAGTCTTACTGAAATGCGCCGGGGGTTGGTAGTTGGTACACCTATAATTTTCCTTTTTATTTGGCATGCATGCTCGTATCAGAATTTTTGTTCATTCATTCAATGGTGGAAATTAATTGTTTTATTGTGTTGTTTCCTCAAATTCAATGCGACAAACAACATCAGTTCGATTAGCGATGATGAGTAGACCATACATACGATGTACTGTACATATTAATGATACCTTGAGTAAGACAGCGTCAGCAGGTGGAATGGACTCAAACATGTCCCCTGCAATGAAATGCATGTTACCATCACTAGCAGTGGCCTCGTTGACGACGTGAGGAAGGTCCAGCACCATGCACTTAATGCGTGGAAACGCCCTCGCGATGACCTGCGCGGCGGCGCCATGGCCGCCGCCGACGTCGACCAGCGAGCTCAGCCCGCGAAAGATACGGCCCTTGTCCATAATAACAACCTCGAGGAACAGCTGGCTATCAGCCGCCATAGAGTCGTTCACAACGCTGCTAAACGCGGCATCCTGCTTCGCCATCTCCCTATGGGAGCATCCATGCGCCAGCTCGAAGAGTGACCCGGCACCGCCGGCGCCGGCAGCAGCCGGCTCCTTCCGTAGCCAGTCAGACAAGCTGAAGAAGGAGGACACGACGAGAGGACTCACCAAGAAGGGCACCATAGGGGACAGGTTGCGATGTCCGACGAGGAAGCGGCACGCCGTGGTTAATCCGTACACGGTTTCAGCACTGCCGTCGTCTTTTTTACTGGCAGTGGCAGTGAAGATGCCCGTAGCGGCGAGTAGTTCCATCACGCGCTGGAGGTCCGGCACCTTGGCTGGGTGTATCTTGGCGTCGGCTGCGATGTCGGCTAGGGTTGCGGCACCGCCATGGCGGTGGATAGTGTCGTGGATGGAGAGATCCACTGCACACTTGAGAGCCATGGACTTGATGTAACTGAGCACATGGGTTTGGAGCTCGGAAAGAGCTACGAGCAAGTCCTGTGGGCTCACTTCGGCAAGGAGTCTAAGCGTCATGATGCAAGGTTAACAAGCTTCACTGCAAATTAAAACTCGACCGATCGTCTGTGTACTCCGTGGCTCAGATTTGTTCCATGATCCAACTCCTTTTATAGAGGAATGGTAGAGTGCGCGGAGGATCCAATCTGCCCTAATGTATATAGTATTCTCGATGTAGAAATTATCATAGTTTTTAAAGACATATTATAGTGTCACCTAAACATTTTGCTGATGTGGCACCAAAACAATGCTAGAAAAATCATGGTCCTAACCATAGAACTAAGCAAAAATTATTGAAACCGGATCTAAGTTAGACACCATGTCTACAGGAGATCCAAGACATGAAGTGTGGTATAATTGGTTGAGAATAGAGAAAGAATGAATATGATTGGTTCTGTATAAACTATCCATTAGGACCATGATTTCTATTTCTATATATATTGTCTATAGAAATTAATATATCTAGAAATTTTTCTAGCATTGGGACTGCTCTTAGGGCACTCACAATGCAAGACTCTATCACAGAGTCCAAGACAATTAACTACATATTATTTATGGTATTTTGCTGATGTGGCAGCATATTTATTGAAGAAAGAGGTAGAAAAAATAAGACTCCAAGTATTATTTAGACTCCAAGTCCACATTGTTCGAGATAATAAATAACTTTAGACTCTATGATAGAGTCTGCATTGTGAGTGCCCTTATGCGCCCGTGCCACCACAAGGCCCTGGGTGCACTAGAGACTGTAATATTGAGCCTATAACATATAAAGTCTCGATCTAGCTCTATGCTCTACCCAAAAGACGTGCCCCTACTATTCATTCATAGGTTAGGGTTGTCCTCCACTTTATGTAAATTATGAGATAAATTTTTTAAATCTAGTTAGTTCATGGTTAGATAATAATTGTTAAATAAAAACAAAAGTGCTACAGTAATAAAAATAAAAAAATCGAAACTAAACAAAGCCGACATATATTCCTTGACTCGTGAATGTTATACCCGTAACTAATGATGAGTACCACCATCATATCAGTTCATAGTGATGAGTACCCATAACTACTGATGAGTATTGTACAGACGTCATTTGGTACAACTTCCAACTTCCAACAGATCATCAATTCCATCATCTTCCAACTGTAAATGCAGTCAAAGGTATTCTGGCCAACTTCCAACAGTAAATATGCAGTCATCAATTCCAACATATCATTACATTCCCTATTATCCAGTACAGTATAAATTAAGCCTGCAGCAGCAGAAACCCATCTCATCATTCAAGCCGACAGTGAGAACCACACCCATCGGCCATGATCAGAGCTCAGGGCGCCGCAATGCATGAGAGTCGGAGCATGCAGCACAGTGAAGGCCCTGCCGCGGTGCTTGCCATCGCCACAGCGAACCCGTCGGGCACCATCCTGTCCCAGGATGAATTCGCCGACCAGTTCTTCCGCATAGCCAAGAGCGATCAGCTTATTGGCCTCAAGGAAAAGCTAAAAAAAATATGTAAGTAAATATATAAACATGCAGCATATGCTACTGGTGGTTAACGTCTACCTACATCAAGCCACGATGTTTGCTATTATAATCCATGCGTATATATAGTCACTGGGCTGCTACACGTACGTACTCCTAGCTAGTCGTAGCTGAAATATATCATTAACCGCTCAATATGTTTCATAGCTTCAGCTCCTTATATCTATTCCAAAATCAATCATCAAAGACGTACGGCACGATTAAGATAATGCATTTGCAGAGACGAATGAACTTCCTGAAAAAATGAAATAAAATCAGAGGTTGTCAGCAAGAACCTGAACCATATATATAATAGTTCTAGGATCAACAATGTTGTCATCTTCAAAAACTTGATGACTAAGCATCCGGTCGTGCCTGTTAACAAGAAAAAGCAGCCTGACCTTAATTAATTAACAGAAACCCGCCATTTTTTTCTACCTTTTGTGAACCTTTATTGCTAACATGTTTGTCACATTTTTTTTCTTGATCGGACATTTGTGACCGTATTTTATTAAGAGCAAGTTTCGGAATACAATCAGGACTGCAGAAGCCGGCTATACTTTTATCAAAATGACTAGCTAACTAGAGGGGCTATATAATTAGCTAGTTAAAATAATAGAAAGACTATACTTTTTAATTTTTATAAGGTGCTATATAAGAGAGTAATATGAACTATTGGACGGTTGAAATTTGATTTTTTTTGTTTAAAAGAACAGGAGGCCGGGGTTTTTGACCTCTACTGGAGATAAATCAAAGCAAAACAAAAGGTTTACAGATATACAGTTACAGAAAAAGAAGAAAAAGAGAAAGAACATAATATATATATACAAGCTCTCTTTCAGGCCATAAAACAGGCATAGAGAAGCGGCACTTCCACCTGAACGAAGAAATCCTCCGTGCCCACCCGGAGTTCCTCGACAGAGCTCTTCCATCCCTCGATGCTCGCATCGACATCGTCGCAACCGAGGTCCCCAAGCTCGCAGAGTCCGCGTCGGTGAAGGCCATCGCCGAGTGGGGACGTCCAGCCACCGACATCACCCACCTCGTCTTCAGCACCTACTCCGGCTACCGTGCTCCGAGCGCTGACCTCCGGCTAGCCTCCCTCCTCGGCCTCCGCACTTCCGTCTGCCGCACCATACTCAGCCTCCATGGCTGCTACGGCGGCGCCAGGGCGCTTCACTTGGCAAAGGAGCTCGCCGAGAACAACCGCGGCGCGCGCGTCCTCGTCGCCTGCTCCGAAATCACCCTCGTCTGCTTCACCGGTCCTGACGGGAGCAACCTCGTCGGCCATGCTCTATTCGGTGACGGCGCCGGCGCCGTCATCGTCGGCGCTGGGCCCTTGGCCGCCGGCGAACGCCCAGTGTTCGAGATGGTTTCCGCCACGCAGACGACGATACCGGAGACGGAGTACGCGCTGGGCATGCAAGTCTCAGAAGGCGGCTTAGATTTCCACCTCGCCATCCAGGTGCCGATGCTGCTCGGACAGAACGTCGAGCAGTGTCTGCGCGACGCATTCAGGTCGGCGGCGGCGCTGGTGGGAGACGACGACGACGGCGACGTCGAGGTGACATGGAACGACCTCTTCTGGGCTGTGCATCCGGGTGGCCGCCCAATCTTGGACAAGATAGAGGATGTGCTTCAGCTGGAGCCTGGGAAGCTGGAGGCCAGCCGGCAAGTTCTGCGGGAGTACGGAAACATGAGCGGCGCAACGATAGTCTTCGTGCTAGATGAGCTACGACGACGCCGGCGGCGGCGTAGGGAGGAGGAAGGCGACCATGACCACCAGCTACCGGAGTTGGGGGTGATGATGGCCTTCGGGCCGGGAATCACAATCGAGACGATGGTGCTGCGCATCCCGAGCGACCCAAAGGGGAATTAGCTGGTTTTATGTACGTATTTGTTATTTATTTTTAATGTGACCCTTGTTGTTGGCATTGCATGCTACTAGTAATTTGCATGATGTTGAATAATTGCTTGTTGGGACGTGTATGTCAGTGTGACTGCTTAGTTGAATTTCTGCAGTTTAAGTGTGTACTACGTGTGTATTCAGTTCAGCTGTTTCAAATAAACAGATGTGTGTTGAATATAGTATTATAGTTATGGTCGTCCCCATATTTTTACTTGCAACAAATATATTTTCCGTGTAGGACTACAACACACAAGAGGTTATGTTGTTGATTGCGTCTTTTCTTGTTGGTCGCAGAGGGGGCACGCAGTGTTTTCGACGATAGGTCGATTTGGCCGAATATAGGTCGGAGTTCAATGGTGTCCATACATGGACGTCCTTCTTTGGTTCGCATGTAACTAAACTTGAGCAAGTGCATCATAGATGGTTCTGAATTTGTGAGGCCCTTTGGGCTACATGTACTGCTGGTTCTATTTGAGTTGTATATCTAGCTAGCCCAACATGTTTGGGCCCTCCCTCTCTCTCTTCTGTTGCGATGGTGCTCTTCGAGATTGTCACACCATAAAATTTTTAATTTTAGCTTGGGAATAGAAAACACTAAACAAAATGTATGGTTCTAATATTTGGATAAAATTTACTAAGTTTAGTTTGATCTAGTGTAAATTTAGTTATAGGAAACATGTGATTTTTTTAAATTTAGTGTATATGTATATGTATATGTATATGTATATGTATATGTATATGTATATGTATATGTATATGTATATGTATATGTATATGTATATGTATATGTATATGTATATGTATATGTATATGTATATGTATATGTATATGTATATGTATATGTATATGTATATGTATATGTATATGTATATGTATATGTATATGTATATGTATATGTATATGTATATGTATATGTATATGTATATGTATATGTATATGTATATGTATATGTATATGTATATGTATATGTATATGTATATGTATATGTATATGTATATGTATATGTATATGTATATGTATATGTATATGTATATGTATATGTATATGTATATGTATATGTATATGTATATAAACATAACCCGCTATAAGGCCTTGTTTAGTTATCTGGGTGAAAATATTTTGGGTACTATAGCATTTTTGTTTGTATTTGGTAATTATTATTCAACCATGAACTAGCGAGGCTTAAAAGATCAATCTCGTAAATTGCAGACAAACTATGCAATTAGCATTTTTTCTATCTAAATTTAATGATCCATAAATGTGTCCAACTTGGCTTATATATGAGCCCAAACATGCCCCTCTATAAGGCCTTGTTTAGTTCCCGTATTGTAGCACTTTCGTTTATATTTGGCAATTATCGTTCAACCATGGATTAACTAGGCTTAAAAGTTTCGTCTCACAAATTATAGACAAATTGTGCAATTAGTTTTTTTCTATCTATATTTAATGATCCATGCATGTGCCGTAAGATTCGATGTGATGTGAAATCTTTAAAAGTTTTTCGATTTTGGGTGTAACTAAACATCAAGATGGCAACAGGCCCCCGATCCCCGACGGGGTTTTCATCCATTAGGCCCGCGGGGGTGTTAACAAGATAAAAGGGATCCCCGTCGGGTAAGTCAAGGATGAGAACGTTCCTTGCATACCAATCCCCGATCCCCATCGGGGACCTATTCCAACTCAAATGTTCTGTAGGTTTGGCCCAAATATTGGCCCAATTCGTGAGCCAACTATTGAAGTAAAAAAGCAAAAAACTCTTGCAACCTTAGCTTCTTCATACTCTCCCACCCAATCAGCCACCGCACGCCCACATGCAAGACACGCTCGTCCGCGATCCGCTACCCTTGTGAGTCGCTTCCCAGCACGGCATCGGGCCCTCGGCGCCTCACCTCGCCCCTCCCTTCTTGCCTTCTAGCTCGTGGCCTCGCCCCTCCCTTCCGTTGCTCCACCACTGTTCCACATATGGTAGACCGCAGTTATGCCATCGTCTGAGCTCGCGACTCTGCGCTATGGTTCACTTCTCCATCCCTATCGTCCCATCCAACACTCCGCCCCCTTCCCTTTCCCTTGAAGCCTTGAACTCGGCCACGCAACTAGCAGCGATAGAGTGAGAGACTGGGATCCTGCAATAGCAAGGGACCAACTATCATGGTGGCATCGTCTGGATCTACTGCCAGTGTGGAAGATGGCTAGTGATAATTGTTTTAGTGTGTTGTGTTTGCGGGGATCAGTTGGGGACGGGGTCCCCATCGGGGCTAAAATCCCCGTGCGGGGACGGGGATAGGGAAGGTTCTATCCGTGCGAGTGGGGACGGGGATGGGGAGTGGGAGGTTTTCGTGAGACGAGGATGAAAACATTCTGCTGAAACCCAGCGGGGATAGCCCCATTGCCATCTTGAACTAAACAAGGCCTAAAAAGAAGAATCTTAGTAGCCTACAAAACTAAATACACCTAGGTTTGCCTTTGGGCACCACTAGACCCACTATTCAAGATTTCTCTCCCCTCCTTTCAAGAAATGAAAACATGCTCATTGGTATAAGCAAATTTCTATCATATCATGGCAGAGTAATTTTGGTGAACTCTATCTTTTCAGCATTGCATACTTTATATATGTGCTCTCTACAGATCCCTTCATAGGTAATCAAGCAAATTTACAAATATATTGTTGGTGGAGCGGATGATGAGGACCAGGCCCGATCTTACGAGAGGTAACCGGTAAGTTCGATTTGTGGAGATCTCGATGTTGGTGATCCGGCTTCAAATCAGACATGATTCGAATTCTGCAACTGTTACACCACTGCTCCGTTGGTTATCAACCAAGCACAACTTGATTGACCTCATCAAGAAGGCTGTTCCTGCAAGCGAATCGAAGAGCATAAGCAAGAAAGTATAAACACACAATCTAAAATTACAAATATGAGTTGACACGAATATCAAAGAGGGTTTAAGAACTCAGTTCCAAAGGACTAATTGACACAATGGAGGAGATCAAGAACGGGAGCCCTAGATCACTGTAAAAGAATTTGTCACCACAGTTACAATGAACGATTTAGTTTCTCGATGGAAAACTAAACTCTAAACAAAACCCCAAGTCTAAACAGTGATGGCTATGTGAAATATAAAAGAGAAGGCGTCCTAGGGTCGGAGGCGTCTAGGGAGAGGCGCCCACAACTTGGGCTTAAGGCCTGACTCGATACATGGCCAAGTTGGCCTAAAATAGGTGACGTAGCACTTTGTCGTGGTCATATAGACTAATCCACGAATGATCTGGAGCTGTGAACAGATCCAAAATGATGGCGTCATCGTCCCCTTTCCAACAATTCTAAGATCACCTGTTACGATGTCGTATGAAGAAGTTATGATCGAAACACTGACGACGTGTCTGCTGAATCCGAGAGTGACATGATAGGTGAGTTGGAGATGAATTGCAACTTAAGAACGACGATGGTGTCGACGTGTCTAGCATGGCAATGTCCTCATCAACAGAGGTGACATATATAAACATAAGAGGCACTTGTTTAGCAGCTGGGGAAGTATCATGCAGACCAAAAGAAGAAGGTACGGTGGCCTTGGAATCATTGATTTGAAGACTCATAACTCAACTCTTTTGCTGAACATCTTGACAAATTTTATAATAATACTGATCTCCCCTAGGTTAAGCTAACTTGGTCAAAGCTCTGGCAACAACTATATCCCTCCACATGCTAGATGCCCCAGTTGGCTGTTTCTGGTGGAAAGATGTTTTGAAGCTTTTTAAAAAATACAAATCTCTTATAGTTTGCCTTCCAAACAAAGACAACAACATTATGTTCTAGCTGCATTGTGTTCTAGCTGGACTCTTGGGCAGGAACCCCTCTGAAGTACACTTATCCACAGTTTTACTCCTTGTCCAAGAAACAAAAATGCTCCATCAGTTATTTTCTTGGTCAGAACATAGACAAAAACCTTAGCCTACCTATATGAGTTTAAGCAGGCCAGCAACTATTGGATCTTCATAAGATGCTATAGCAGAGTGACATGAATAGAGTAACACAAGATGTATGCTATTTTACTTGGACTTCAGGGTGCTACAACTCTTGGAAAATCTATACTCAGCTCGGGACAGTTGAAGCCTCTCCCTTTTATACCTGGCTCTAGTCGTCCAGCAACCTAGGGAAGCACAAGTTTTTCTTTTGGCACCTAAGAGACATGCTAAACACTAGAAACTTGCTAAGAAGTAAAAACAATGAGCTTGATGATTAGAGTTGTGTTCTTTGCAGTAATGGCCTTCAGGAAACCTCCTTCAATTTCTTTTTCAAGTGTCCTTTCAGCCAAACCTGCTGGAATTCCCTGAACATACACTGGAATCTGTAGTTATTGACATGTTCATTAAAGCTAGAGAAAACTTTGGCAATTCAGTCTTTAGAGAAGTCATGATGATAGCTTGTTGGACAATTTGGAGAATGAGAAATAGTGTCATTTTTAACAATGGCATCCATAGTCTCAACACTTGGAAAATTCTTTTTGCTGGTGAATTTGACTTGGTGTGTGCCAAAGCCAAATCAAGTAGAGCAGGTCCTCTTACCTTGTGGAATGAGAATTACTCTTAGCATGTTTTCTTTTTAATTTTTTGGGCCTTGTTGCCTTGTAGTGTTGTTGTTGTTGTTGGTGGTGGTGGTGGTGGTGGTGGTGTTGCTGTTGTTGTTGTTGTTGTTGTTGTTGTTGTTGTTGTTGTTGTTGCTGCTGCTGCTACTGCTGCTGCAAGAGATAGAGAAGAGATGCTCACGACTTCTGTTATCATGAGCAGCTGTCCTTATAAGCGGAAACTCCTAAAACTTCCAACTCGTGTCATTAACCGGCTTGAGTGGCAAAACCAACTATAATACCGCATCGAGTCGGGCTCAGCTCGGCAATGACAGTTGCGTGCGTGTGGCACGCCTTCATCTTTTCTCAACTTCTCAATATCAATGTAGGCAAACACAATCCACACATATAAATCAAGTTAACATTCAACTATAATCCCATATAGGACTAAATCATATAATGCACGCAATATTTAATCTAGATTTTAGGATTTTATTCGATCTAATTAATTAAAATATTGGACAAGTCCACATTAAATCTAACACATTCCTACATGCATATGCACATCCCTATTTTCAATCTTTGACCTTCATCGTAATTATATTGAAGATGTCATTATTGTCTTTTATCCAGCACATTTGGGTCCATTTCGCCAATGTTGTGTGCAATGATTGTCTTTTCTCTCTATTCCTTCTTTTTTCAGACAGGCACGACCAAACAACACTATGAGCGATGATAATAGGCATGTCACATACAGCTTAAATGCCCCGGCAGCTTTCCTGCTCACCACTAGCGGTGACCCGTAGTTGGGCGCCTGCATATTCAGCTCATCTGTTCTTTCATCTCTGTTGGTGTTGGTCATTGGTCAATGCACTGCATAAGTTAGAACAGATTGATGCTCGTAGGAAGTATTGATCGGTTGCTATCTTTTGTGCTTGTTTGCATGGAGGAATCATCCAAGATGGGACGAGATATATGGTTCCTTTTAAGGTCTTATTTAGGTGCATGTGTATCCACTTCAATTCACATGTATTGAAGTGGATTGGAGTAGAATTTCATTCAAATCCACTTCAACACATATAGATTGAGATGAATACATACAGATTAGGCCTGTAAGATTGTAAGTAACTGCTTGCACTGCATTGTGTTTGGATGTTAGAATCGGATCCGTTTCTCATGTGATTCACTAGAAATAGCTCCAAATAGTGTTCAGCTGCTTGAATCCGAAACGTTTCAGTTCCTCGTTTCCTTCAAAAAAAAAGTTGATACATTGTATGTTTCAGTTCCTCGTTTCCTTCACAAAAATTAGAAACTAGAACATGGGATACACTATACTTTTCAGTTCCTCGTTTCCTTCACAAAAGTTAGAAACTAGAAACGGCTCCAAACACAGTGTTTCTTTTTTTGAATAGAATCGTTTCAGATTATTCTTTGATGCACTTATGAGGTACCGATTTTTTTCAGTTGTAATCCTTTTTTGTGTAACAAGTTACATGGTTGTATTCAATTTATTCTTCATCCACAAAAGGTTTTTTAAGAAAAATTGAAGCATACTTTTATTTATACATTTTTTAAGAAAATATATATCTCATGTGAATTTAGATCTAGCCAACCAAACCAAACGATCTCACAAAGTGATTCTGATTCATCACATGAAACATTCTCTTGAGAGAATCTAGATCCTAAACATTTCTACGAGACCATGTTTGGATTTCATGATTTAAAGTTTAGCTAGTAAACTTTAGACTATTTTAGCTTTTAAGGTCTAAAGTCCTCTATAGATAGTTCATAGGACCTAAAGTTCCAATGACCTAAAATACTCTAAAACTTTGGTCATCAACTTTAGCAAACTATACTTTAGAGCATACAAGTGACCTAAACTAATCTAAATAGTCATCTACTTTAGCCAATTAAACTTTCGATCAAAGAATTTAAATACAAAGAGACCCTAGTTCTTTTATTAAAGTGAAATGTGCATAATTATAATATAGAAACATCCTAGGTCGGCTGTAACACCCTAAAATTTACTCCTTTTCAAATAGAGATAAAATTATTTAATTTTATATTTTTGTGCTCATGAAAATATAGGAAAAAGTAATATTTTTTTAAAATTAAAATTTATCATATGGCTTAGCAATATTATTATGCATACATGCTGGTGCATATGTTTTATGTGATGTTTGTTTGTTGTTTGTTGCTCCTTTGTGTGTTGAGATTAAGCAAAGTTTTTAAAATTTCGTTTAGTAGAACGATCTTCGTACATCTTTATCTTCATCTACAACCAAATTCCTTGTTTCTAAGCTCAAGTTTTTATTAGGAGCTTCCTAAAATCTTTTCTTTGTCACTCAAAGCACTTCTTTTAGTTCCTCGTCCATCAAGCAGTCTCTACAAACTTTGTAGGAATTTTCTAGCTTCCGTTCTCACTTTTCTGTAAGCATAGTCTAATTTTTAGATGCTTCAAATTATCTTATCATGAGATCCAAATACTTTAATTGGTTTTCTCATGTTTCATAATGTCTACGAGATTTTTCCTTGAATTTCTGAAATATTTGGAGTATTTTTCATGGCTTAAATCATAATTCTGGACTTTTCTAGGATTATTGTATTCGCCAAATTAATTAATTTCGAAAATAATAAAAAGCTCAAGCCCATGATCTCAATGGTCAATGTCTTTATTTACTAATGGGCTTTAATAATTAATTAGGTCTTTTAGTAAAGATGAAGATTGCAAATCAATTAGTACCATATCGCTAATCGCTAATTGATGTAGATGTGGATAGTTTTTCTCTCTATATATGTGTACCAATCCCTTAGACAAAACATATCATAAAGAAAGCCTTTAGTTTAGGAAATCGCTCTTGTATTAAATTAGAAGTTTCTCTGTTCTTGCCGCCTTTGGATCTCGCCGAGAGACCAGCTGCCGCCGCCGCTCCATCGATCCACGATTTCCGAGCTTGCCTGCCATGACGCTGTTGGCACCGCTGGCCTCTCGCCTGTACGCCCTGCCTACCTCTCCTCGGCAATAAGCAAAGCCACCGGCCATGCTCTGGACGAACACGTACGTGTATCCATATATGATGATCTCTTTTTATCCACCTTGTGTTGCTTAGTAGACGCTGATCTTTTGCTTCTAATCAGATACTCTCCACGTATATATGTGATATACATGCTGTCAATGCCAATCTACTCCTCTTCATGTTCGCTGCAGCGGACACGTAACGCCAGTTCGGTGGCCTTGTCTGGGTGCCTATACCGAGTGCCGTCGCGTGCTGCTACCGTGCCTACCTGAAAAGCCAAATACAATACGTACGCATACATCCTTCACATTTTCTCAATAATCTATTCTTTATTGTATGGTCTTTTTCTTTAAATAATTAGCTACAGTTCTTAAAACTCGGTAGTTTCACTATCCTAAATTTGTTTTTAGTGCGATCAAGTTGTGCTGAGTTTGCAAGGACGTGATGATCACGGTCTATTATTAGTTATGTTTGTTCTGACATGTGCTTATGTGTCTTTAATTAAATTAAATATTAATATAGATTAATCACTATCACCAATGTATTTTTATATTATAATATTTTGCTTCGCTTGAATCCACGCCACATGCAGTTCGTGTAGGTGTTCTCACACGTCCTTTTAATTTGACCAAGATAAATCTAAGTTGAATTATGTGATAATATATGTTAATAAAATATGATTAGTTTTCGCTCAGTTTCTAAACTAAAATATAATTTGATTAATCTGAATTAGTAGATTTTATATGGTTTTGTTAATTAAAATAAAACAAACATATAGTCTTTACTCTTGCAAATCTTTCGGTAGTTGTTCTTTTTACACCGTAGATCCGATTAGTGTGTTTTTTTGTGTCTGCGTGACTGTAACTGTGCGTATATTTGTTTTTAACCTTTTTATTGATTGGTGTACTGTTCTAATTGTAGTCTTGTTTGCTTCGTGTATGTTTTCTCCGTTTGTTTGTGTGATCGATGATCGAGTTTAGCCGGTAAACAATTCGTGGTGATCAAGGGTGCTTCAGTGATCGAGATCAGAGCCTTGGACAACTAGTAAGACCAGCAGAGTTAGCAAGATCAGCAAGAGCAATTAGATTAAGGCAAGTATAACTTGGGACTATCCTTGTTACCTATACACAATTAATATAACATTTATCATATGCATGTGTCCACCTTGATGACCGTAGCAAAATCATAGATGATTGTTATTCTGAATTCCTTGTTACCTATTTGGATATGCATTTGGGTAGTTCTTGCTAGTGCTTGATTAATAATCCATGATCTTGTAACATGAATATTTGAATATACAATAAACAATAAAATAAGCTTTCTAGCAACTTGAATATAAAGGGTGGAAAGAACTCTAGCTTTTGCTGGATTGATCTTGACCCTCCATAAGGACTTATCCCTTGGCAAAAGCTGGGACAACTCGTACAACCATGAGGGCTATATGGCTCTGGCTTTAGTCAAGTATGAGTAAGCTTTTCTAGCTTGTTAGAGGTTACCCGAAAGGGCGGAGGGGCTGAACCGTTTTGGGTATAGTGCGAGCCCCTGTCCCTATGTGTATAGGCTGCGCGTCATTGTGCCATTCGGAAGGGGGTATCTATATCTGCGCGCAAACGAAACCTTGCGGCCCTAACTTGCTAGACGAACCTTTGAAAGACTTCATAGTGAACCCTGCCGGCTTTCCTTGGAAGTGAGCTAAGAGATCGACGGGCCTCGGGCGAAAGGGTAAATCATGACTCATGGGTAAAGATGTACAACCTCTGCAGAGTGTTAAATCTGGTATACTAGCCGTGCCCACGGATACGGGCGGCCCGGAAAACTGACGGAATAGATGGACACTGATGAACTTGATTAATGATGATAAATGATGGTTTATTATGTTGTTTATATGTGTTATTCATAATTCCTGTATACAATTGATCATGTGGTTATGGGATTAATTATGCTACCTTGACATTTGCTATCCAATGATTAAACATGCTATCAACTATTAAAAGCTAAATGCAGTCAAACCAGTGTCAGCTATTTGAGCCTCATGAACCCCTGGTTATACTTGTTGAGTACGATATGTGCTCACTCTTGCAATTTCCCCCCACACCTCAGGAGAAGTTTTGGGCTTGTGATCAACCAGTCAGTTGGATCCTGTGGAGAGGAGTTAATACCCGAAGTTTAAAGTTGTCTATCCGCTGTTTGCTATTAAAGGTTATCTCTTTAATATTACGTACGTTATATATTTATGCATTGTTCTTTGATATTAACCCTTATTTGTAGCTATATGTGAGATTTGACTTCTAAAACTCACATATGGTGCATATCTGGTTTTGTCCTTAAAATCGGGTATTACAAAGTGGTATCAGAGCAATGCTGACTGTAGGCCCTAAGCCTAGTTAGAAATTGGTCGTCATAAGGTTTTGAAATTGCTATAAATCCTTGTTCTATAACCCTTGATACTTTTCTCTACACTATATCCTTTTCATTGCTATTTATCTCTACCTTGTTGCTTATTTTAAAAGTCCTTGTTCTCACCTTCACACCTTGAGTTGGATGCTTTTAGAACCTTCCCTTATCATCTTCTTGTGTGTTTGAAATATAAGTTTTAGGATCTTTACCCTTACTATGAAGAGAACGATAGTATCGTAAGTTGAGTGAAGTGTGAAACTTTAATGCTTAATTGGTTGTTATTATATTTATGCTTGATTTGGATCTTTGTAATGAGTGCAATGATCTTGTGGGATTTTCTCACAAATTCATTAGTTCATAGGTCTAAGGCATAAGGATTAATGAAATAAGTAGTTGGGTTTGGTTATATTCTGTTTCTGTCCTTTGCTGTCTTCTGGAGCAGTCTGCAATAATCATGGCGTACATCAAGATCTAATTGTGCAAATTTTACCAAATATTTCTGGAAACAACTAGACTTCAAGATCTTTCCTTGACCGCAAGTATCACCCTCATAGCTATTATGGTTTGGAAGTTACAAAAATCACAAGATGATACAGATGTGCTGTCCAGAATCTGGACCAGTTTCGGGAACTTGCTGTTTTAGACATATATAACTATAGAATTTGGAAAAGTATTCTATAGAAAAGTTGTAGACAATTTTCTATTCTTTCCAACGGTATAAGCTGGAACTTATTTGGATAAGTAGAACCTGAGATATGATATTTACAATTGGATGTTTCTGTTCTGTATCAAAGTCTGGACAGTTTTGGTATTCCCTATTTTCGGCCAAGTTAAAGATAGAATCTAGGAAAACATGGTATATGAAAGTTGTAGAGGATTTCCTAAGCTTTTCAAAAATGTAAGGATCATCTCCAGATGAGTTAAGTAGCTCGAGATATAATTTCTGGAATTTACTGCACCTTTGCTGAGACATTATCAGAAAGTATATTATGTTTAGTTTTTTTACCTATGCTTAAAGACAGAACCTAAGGAGGACTTCTACATGAAAGTTGTAGGGAATTTCATAAGTTTTCTAACGATATAATCTGCAACTCTATTGGATTAACAGAATAAGAGTTATACCTGTTTTACTACGCCGGTATTTTTCATATCGCGAGGAAATTTCAGGATACCTATTTGCTCCACTGCACATAAGTTCTTTGGGATGTCAGAAGTTCTCAATGTTAACTTGTCTGGAAAGTATGCAAGCTACCTTTCTTGGTCCCCTAGTTGACTTTTCTTAAGGGGGGTAGCCCAATTAAAGAACTACAAGGAGAAGAAGTGGTTAATAACTGGAACATCTACAAGGACATCAAGTGCTTGGTATGTTGGTTTGTTTCAAGATATCATTCTTTTTGGAGTGTGCTAATAGCTATGGAGGTTTATGTCATTACTGATACTCATGGATTAAGAGTTGTGTATGAGGATCAGATGACACCAAAGTCTACAGAGTTGTATGTATAGTGTGAGAGTGAAGCAACTTAACTATGATAAAGGTACCGATAATTGGAACTTAGTGATGAAACTAACCTTGGATCAAGGGACTCTACAGCGGATTTAAAAGACTATATGATGTGTAGCGTCTAAAAAGGATAGGAGAAATAAGTTTAAAGAAGGATCGTACCTACTACACTAGGTGTCTCGTCGATATTTTAGGAATACTTGAGAGGCTACATGGAGTAAGAGAGTGGAATCATTGCTATGAAGATATAACTACTCAAGAAAGTGAACAAGATTCAAAATCTACGTCTCTTTGATAACTGTCTTCCGAATCTCGAGGACGAGATTCATCTTAAGGGGGTAGAATTGTAACACCCTAAAATTTACTCCTTTTCAAATAGAGATAAAATTATTTAATTTTATATTTTTGTGCTCATGAAAATATAGGAAAAAGTAATATTTTTTTAAAATTAAAATTTATCATATGGCTTAGCAATATTATTATGCATACATGCTGGTGCATATGTTTTATGTGATGTTTGTTTGTTGTTTGTTGCTCCTTTGTGTGTTGAGATTAAGCAAAGTTTTTAAAATTTCGTTTAGTAGAACGATCTTCGTACATCTTTATCTTCATCTACAACCAAATTCCTTGTTTCTAAGCTCAAGTTTTTATTAGGAGCTTCCTAAAATCTTTTCTTTGTCACTCAAAGCACTTCTTTTAGTTCCTCGTCCATCAAGCAGTCTCTACAAACTTTGTAGGAATTTTCTAGCTTCCGTTCTCACTTTTCTGTAAGCATAGTCTAATTTTTAGATGCTTCAAATTATCTTATCATGAGATCCAAATACTTTAATTGGTTTTCTCATGTTTCATAATGTCTACGAGATTTTTCCTTGAATTTCTGAAATATTTGGAGTATTTTTCATGGCTTAAATCATAATTCTGGACTTTTCTAGGATTATTGTATTCGCCAAATTAATTAATTTCGAAAATAATAAAAAGCTCAAGCCCATGATCTCAATGGTCAATGTCTTTATTTACTAATGGGCTTTAATAATTAATTAGGTCTTTTAGTAAAGATGAAGATTGCAAATCAATTAGTACCATATCGCTAATCGCTAATTGATGTAGATGTGGATAGTTTTTCTCTCTATATATGTGTACCAATCCCTTAGACAAAACATATCATAAAGAAAGCCTTTAGTTTAGGAAATCGCTCTTGTATTAAATTAGAAGTTTCTCTGTTCTTGCCGCCTTTGGATCTCGCCGAGAGACCAGCTGTCGCCGCCGCTCCATCGATCCACGATTTCCGAGCTTGCCTGCCATGACGCTGTTGGCACCGCTGGCCTCTCGCCTGTACGCCCTGCCTACCTCTCCTCGGCAATAAGCAAAGCCACCGGCCATGCTCTGGACGAACACGTACGTGTATCCATATATGATGATCTCTTTTTATCCACCTTGTGTTGCTTAGTAGACGCTGATCTTTTGCTTCTAATCAGATACTCTCCACGTATATATGTGATATACATGCTGTCAATGCCAATCTACTCCTCTTCATGTTCGCTGCAGCGGACACGTAACGCCAGTTCGGTGGCCTTGTCTGGGTGCCTATACCGAGTGCCGTCGCGTGCTGCTACCGTGCCTACCTGAAAAGCCAAATACAATACGTACGCATACATCCTTCACATTTTCTCAATAATCTATTCTTTATTGTATGGTCTTTTTCTTTAAATAATTAGCTACAGTTCTTAAAACTCGGTAGTTTCACTATCCTAAATTTGTTTTTAGTGCGATCAAGTTGTGCTGAGTTTGCAAGGACGTGATGATCACGGTCTATTATTAGTTATGTTTGTTCTGACATGTGCTTATGTGTCTTTAATTAAATTAAATATTAATATAGATTAATCACTATCACCAATGTATTTTTATATTATAATATTTTGCTTCGCTTGAATCCACGCCACATGCAGTTCGTGTAGGTGTTCTCACACGTCCTTTTAATTTGACCAAGATAAATCTAAGTTGAATTATGTGATAATATATGTTAATAAAATATGATTAGTTTTCGCTCAGTTTCTAAACTAAAATATAATTTGATTAATCTGAATTAGTAGATTTTATATGGTTTTGTTAATTAAAATAAAACAAACATATAGTCTTTACTCTTGCAAATCTTTCGGTAGTTGTTCTTTTTACACCGTAGATCCGATTAGTGTGTTTTTTTGTGTCTGCGTGACTGTAACTGTGCGTATATTTGTTTTTAACCTTTTTATTGATTGGTGTACTGTTCTAATTGTAGTCTTGTTTGCTTCGTGTATGTTTTCTCCGTTTGTTTGTGTGATCGATGATCGAGTTTAGCCGGTAAACAATTCGTGGTGATCAAGGGTGCTTCAGTGATCGAGATCAGAGCCTTGGACAACTAGTAAGACCAGCAGAGTTAGCAAGATCAGCAAGAGCAATTAGATTAAGGCAAGTATAACTTGGGACTATCCTTGTTACCTATACACAATTAATATAACATTTATCATATGCATGTGTCCACCTTGATGACCGTAGCAAAATCATAGATGATTGTTATTCTGAATTCCTTGTTACCTATTTGGATATGCATTTGGGTAGTTCTTGCTAGTGCTTGATTAATAATCCATGATCTTATAACATGAATATTTGAATATACAATAAACAATAAAATAAGCTTTCTAGCAACTTGAATATAAAGGGTGGAAAGAACTCTAGCTTTTGCTGGATTGATCTTGACCCTCCATAAGGACTTATCCCTTGGCAAAAGCTGGGACAACTCGTACAACCATGAGGGCTATATGGCTCTGGCTTTAGTCAAGTATGAGTAAGCTTTTCTAGCTTGTTAGAGGTTACCCGAAAGGGCGGAGGGGCTGAACCGTTTTGGGTATAGTGCGAGCCCCTGTCCCTATGTGTATAGGCTGCGCGTCATTGTGCCATTCGGAAGGGGGTATCTATATCTGCGCGCAAACGAAACCTTGCGGCCCTAACTTGCTAGACGAACCTTTGAAAGACTTCATAGTGAACCCTGCCGGCTTTCCTTGGAAGTGAGCTAAGAGATCGACGGGCCTCGGGCGAAAGGGTAAATCATGACTCATGGGTAAAGATGTACAACCTCTGCAGAGTGTTAAATCTGGTATACTAGCCGTGCCCACGGATACGGGCGGCCCGGAAAACTGACGGAATAGATGGACACTGATGAACTTGATTAATGATGATAAATGATGGTTTATTATGTTGTTTATATGTGTTATTCATAATTCCTGTATACAATTGATCATGTGGTTATGGGATTAATTATGCTACCTTGACATTTGCTATCCAATGATTAAACATGCTATCAACTATTAAAAGCTAAATGCAGTCAAACCAGTGTCAGCTATTTGAGCCTCATGAACCCCTGGTTATACTTGTTGAGTACGATATGTGCTCACTCTTGCAATTTCCCCCCACACCTCAGGAGAAGTTTTGGGCTTGTGATCAACCAGTCAGTTGGATCCTGTGGAGAGGAGTTAATACCCGAAGTTTAAAGTTGTCTATCCGCTGTTTGCTATTAAAGGTTATCTCTTTAATATTACGTACGTTATATATTTATGCATTGTTCTTTGATATTAACCCTTATTTGTAGCTATATGTGAGATTTGACTTCTAAAACTCACATATGGTGCATATCTGGTTTTGTCCTTAAAATCGGGTATTACATCGGCCCACCTATGAATGTCGGTATCAGCAATAAGAACAATGCCAAGATTTCGAATGAAACACCATCCACAAAACTACAAAAGCACAACTACCTACTAGTAATTAACTAAACTCAGCTCGTAGGGTTGGTACACCACCTTCTGTACAAACTAAGAAGAATTGGTCACATGTGAGACAGACAGCATTACGTGTGTACAGCGCTACACACAGGAGGAGAATCAACCGCTAATGCATGGCATGTATGCAATTAAAATATGTCCATCCATATGAAGGATACTAGACCAGTGGTAGTAGTGGATACAATTAGTCCACGTAAAGAGCTGCCGGGATTGAACAACGATATCCACGCGTGCCATTCTTTATTATTGTTAATGAAGTAATTAATCCCTCCATTTTAAATTCTAAAACGCTTTGGATTCTCTGAATATATATAGTTTTTGTTATATGTACTTAAATATTCAATATGTCTTCACATATAATAAAATATTTTTTAGAAAAACTAAACTATTTTTATCTTATAATTTGGAACAAAGGAAGTACTCCCTCCATTTCAAACTATAAAGACATTTCAAGAATCTTAGAGAGTTAAAAAATCTCAAGTTTGACCAAAATTATAGAGAAAATAATGAAGATTTATGACATCAAATAAGTATCCTATGAAAATATAATTAATGAGAAATTTAATAATACTTAGTTGACATAAGGGCACTCCCAAAACAGAAATCATCATAGTTTCTATAGACATTAATTATGGTGACACCTAAGCATTTTGCTGACGTGGCAAGGTAGTTATTGAAGAGAGAGAGCAAAAATCATTGAAACTAAATCTAACTTAGAAACCATGTCTACATGAGATCCAAGACATAAAGTGATATGATTGGTTGAGAATGGAGAGAGAATGAATGTGATCGGATAACAAATTATTGTACAGAAAACTATCCATTAGGACCATAGTTTCTATACATAGTGTCTATAGAAATTAATAAATATAGAAACTACATGTAATTTTTAGCATTAGGAGTGCCCTAATAAATGTTATTATTTTATAGTATAAATTTAGTCAAACTTTTGAGATGCTTAACTCTCCAAGATGATGGAGGGAGTATTAAACAAGTTGCCCGCTTGTTCGTTTAGTATATAACAAGTCTAACAAGAGCTAGGCGAAGGAAGCAAATAAGCAGCATGGCCGCCTGCAAACTCCCCACGCTTTGCACTGCCCCTACACCATACTTATATGCCTCTCGCCGCTCCGCCGGCCAAACCATCATCAGCACGGCAGCGGCATCGGCATGTCATCGTTGCCGCGCCAGTCGTCGTCGAATTCAAGCCGCTGGAGATTGCACAAAGCATTCTGCTTGGACCAGCATCCGACACGAACGGTGGGAAGGTGACTTGGCCATAGAAGGACACATCCCTGCTTGGCTGGTACGTACTTAATTATACATGTATATTTATATATATACCGCAGCAGTTTTGAGCTTATTAATTAATATAATGGTCACATATATGTATCTATGCATGATTGCCAATTTATCATGTCCGTCTGTACTCCTACACGGGCTAGAATTCTTGAAGAAATAATACTTCTCCACTAAGCATTCGGCCAGCAGCGGCCGTGATCTCAGATGCTGCCACCCACTGGAATTGGTACGGTCTCATCTGTGCCCCAAAGCTTTTCGCACTTCGAGCATTTCCAATGAAAACACCTCTCGATCGAGCTTACTTAAACGCTGAGAAAGGAGGCAGTTGACACATAAAAGCAACAACATCATTTTAGAATTGGGTGGCGGCCATGGGATCTTGAGCAGCGTAGTATAAAGCAAATTGTCCTTCCAAATATTGACTCGTGCATTTGTCTAGCATATACTCATGAGCTCCTTCCTTCCTGGGCGGGGTAATGAACCTTTTCTTTCCCTGATAAGAACACGTATGTACAATAAGATATCGTAGTAACAGATCTTATTACTTGGTCTGAAACTCTGAATCTGCTGTGTGATGGTACAGAACGGCACGTACCTAAGGAACGGGCCAGGTGTGTGGGAGGTAGGCGACCACGCGTTGGATCACGTCTTCGACGGCTACGCCACACTGGTCCGTGTCTACTTCCAGGGCGCTCGTGGCCGTGCTACCGGCGCGCACAGGCAGATCGAGTCCGACGCATACAAGGCCGCCGCCAGGGCGCACGGCCGCCGCCGTCCGCTCATGCGCATGCGCGAGTTCTCCCAGCTGTGCCCTAGCGAGCCGGGCACCCTCCTCGACCGCCTCCGGCACGTCGTCGGGCTCGTCACCGGCGCCGGCATGTCCGACAACGCCAACACCGCGGTGCTCCCACTCGGGGATGGCCGGGTGGTGTGCCTCGCCGACGTCACCAAGAGCTCGGTGCTCGTCGACCCGGAGACACTCGAGACGGTCGGCAAGCTCCGGTACGCGGACAGGCTGTGGTGCCCGGTGCAGTGCACGCACCCGGTGGTGACGACGACGACGACGACGACGACCCGCGCCGCCGCCGCCGCCGAGGTCTTGATGCTGCACCCGGACTTTGCCCGGCGGGGCTACCTCGTGGCCAGGATGATGGCAGCTGGTGGGACTGGGAGCAACGACAGGCGGGAGGTGGTCGGGAGGGTGCGGTGCCGGGGAGGCACGACGCCGGCGTGGGTGCACTCGTTCGCCGTCACGGCGAAGTACATCGTCGTGCCGGAGATGCCGCTCCGGTACTCGGTCGCCTGCTTGCTCATGTCCGAGCTCACCCCGTTTTACATAATGGACTGGCTACCACACTCCGGGAGCTACATGCACGTCATATGCAGATCCACTGGAAACACTGTAAGTACCTTGTCATTATGAGCTAGCCAGTTGAACTTGTTGGAATCTCGATCAAATCAGCTAATTTGACGACGATTTCTTATAATTGTAGGTGGCGAGCGTCGAGGTGCCTCCTTTCGTGGCATTTCACTTCATCAACGCATACGAGGAGAATGGTGATGATGACGACGGTGTCCGGCCCAACGCCATCATCGCCGACTGCTGCGAGTACTACGCTGATCCTGCTATCATCCAGGCACTTGCTCTCCACAGGCTTAGATCGCCGGAGACGGCCAAGGACTTCCCTGATTCCAGGTAATAATTAAGCATGCGTCATCTCTTTCGAGAGGTCTCTGGAGCTGGGTTTTTTCAAAATGGGCAGGGTTGCACGGTTCAGAATACCCCTGGACGGCAGCGCCGCCATGGGCGAGCTGGAGACAGTGCTGGACCCTGAAGAGCACGGCCGGGGTGTGGAGTTGAGCACCATCAACCCAGACTACGTCGGCAAGGAGTACCGCTACTTGTACGCCTGCACCGCGCGCCGGCCATGCAATTTCTTCAACGCGCTCACCAAGATGGACCTGGTGGAGAAGGAGACCACGAGCTGGCATGAGGAGGGCACGGTGCCATCGGAGCCCTTCTTTGTGGCCAGGCCGGGAGCAACCAATGAAGATGATGGTCGGTAATTTAATACTCTCTCCTCCCTTGCAAATTATAACACATTCTGGGGCTTTACATAGATCGTTAAAACATTTATGTTCTTGATGGCGTGCAACTGAGGCCTTTAATTTGGTTAGTTCATAGGGTGAAAAGTTTTTGGGTCTTGTAGCACTTTCGTTTGTATTTGGCAGTTATTGTCCAACCATGGACCAAATAAGCTCAAAAGATTCGTCTCACAAATTACAGTCAATTTGTGGAATTAGTTATTTTTATCTATATTTAATACTTTATGTATGTTTCGTAATATTTGATGTGATAGAAAATTTTGAAAAGTCTTTGGATTTCGAGTGTAACTAAACAAGGCTTGATTGTGCTTTATTTTGACCATGTCCAAAACAAATTTGTGTAGGGGTTGTCATATCTACTGCAAGCACCATGGACGGTGACGGCTACGTGCTGCTGCTGGACGCGGCGACGTTCAAAGAGATTGCCCGCTTGCGGTTACCTTACGGCCTACCCTTCGGCTTCCACGGCTGCTGGATCCCAGACAACAACTGAAACTGAAGAAGCTTATCCGTATTGCCAGTCATCGGTGCTTATATTGACGCAAAAGCTACCATGCATATGGCTGCTCCTTCTCGTCTTCAAGCGCCACAGTAGTAGCTAGTGTGCTCATTGAATATATACTGTATATGGGTTCATCAAAAAAAAAATACTATATGCAGTGGAGGATCTAGAGAGGCTCCTACTCCTTATTTCAGCTAGTGCCTTCCATAATAAGATGCTCTTTTCTGAGAGAATCGAGTGCATGTTCATGCATGTTCGGTGGAACAGCTAGCTCGATCTTTTGTGGTTCAGAAGTTTATATTCCTTTTTGAGTAAAAAGAATGCACCAGAGGTTCATTAATTAACTTACGAGGAGGTGTTATATAGGTCCATCAACTCTCAAACTGTGCTTTTGGATCCTTAACTTTCTATTAAGCGGTTCAGCAGATGTTCATGCTCCTTCGTTTATGTTTGTATTTTGCAGAAACCTTCCTATATATGCTTCTTTTCCTTCACACGCTTACTACTCTTCTAGCGAGCCAGATGCTAGGATCGATCAAGCCATGCATCAAGGCAGCTTGGAGGACGCGCTCCTCTGGCATGAGTCGACGCTCCTCTGCCACGTTTCCGTATTGCTAATAGCAGTGGCGGATCTAGGATTTCACATCAGGGTATGCCGTTCAAAAAAAATCTGTATCCAATTCGATAAATCTATCTAGCAATTCAGTAATAATTATCAAATTAAATTGGAACCATCTACAAATACAATATAAATAGTTCAAAAATTGTATCGGCAGTTCTAATAAGGCATAAAAAGGTACCGGAGACTTAAGTTGCTATTTTACTGTTTTATTTGACGCGTTCCAGGGACATGAATGTTTTGATTATATCGTCTTCGTCAATTTGAAGAAAAAAAAACTGTGTTGTATTTCCGTTCATGGCCATCATGAAATGGGGAGACCCCTTATTAAAAAAAAATCAATTCGAAAAAATATCTCACTCGATAGTCATCCAAAATATACCACTCAATATCTACCAAAAGATGAGGACCAAAGATTCAATTTTACCAGGGGCTATTTGGATCCCTTCGTTTTGGAGGAATTGAAATCTACATGATAAAGAGCAAAGATTCAATCCAGGCATGTTTTTTTTCTTTTTACAAATATACAACATCTATACTATTATATATGCTACTACTTGCCGGTTGTACAGGGTATGCCAGTGCATACCTGGCATACCCTGTGCCTCCGCCACTGGCTAATAGAGGTCGTTTAGGACATGAGGGGTATTACCAAGTAGTCATTAATTAGTGGACATTTTTTCCTATTTGTTATTATTAAATGTGGATGCGAGTGTTAGCTAGACAACAAACTTTTGTAACTAGAGTGGCTACTTCATTCACCGCGCTACGAGGCTGCCCTCCACAGTTCGAATGCCACTCCAATGGAAACCGTCGCATCAGCGCGCGTTGAAGCCCTCGTTGTGAGTGACAGGGCATGTCCCGCATCCAGGTGCCGTACATTGAGCCGCCTGAGCACCTTCCTTCACAGTTGCCCTCCCCGGCCGTCGCCGCCGCGCTCTCGTCGTTTTCACCTCTCGTTTCCCACCACGACCGTCGTCGTCTGTGCTGCGTGCGAGGATTGGGGCGCCATCCACCACGTGGTTGTCCTGTCCATAGTGTGTCGGGGAGCTCCTCGATGCGGTGTGCAACCAACCTGTAGCAAGGTGGGAGGCGACCTGCGAGCTACGGTCATGGCATCAGGTCGTCGATGCAGGAGGCCAGGCTCGCGAACGGCTGCAGCGAGGTGGGAGGCGAGCTGCGAGCTATGAGGCTACGAGAGGCCAGGCTCACAAGCACGAGCGGCAGGGCCGCACGACGGTGGGTGGCAGTTGACCTAGCACATGGAGATGCGCGGGGATGGCCTAGTGCCACCTCCGGGCGCAGGGCCGCACGAGGGAGGCCGAGCGCCAGGCCAGGCTCTAGCTGCTGAAAGCCAGTCGACGGCCGTCGCGGCAAGCTCGATGGGCCCCACGTCCGCGAGATCACCACTGATGTCGTCGTCATCGAGCGCGGGTTCATCTGCGACACACTCCCCACATCGCACAGGTCAGAATGAACGGCAGGCTCATGAGCCAACGTGATGACCGCCTACTCATGGCACTAGGGCACATGCAAGAAGATGTACGATGTCTAATAACATCTCAATACAAGGGTTGTTCTTAAGTTGTTGCGCTCACGGCGAACATTGTGTACGCAGGAAAAGGAACATAATATTTTATCTCTATCATAATCAACGTCTCAAAATCAACCAAAACCAAATCCAACGGTGTAGAGAAAAGTTTAAACCTACATCAAACTCTCGCTCTCCCACGCTCCTTACCCCTCACGCCAAAACCTGTGCGCCGCAGCAGGCCAGTCCTACGCACGGCATCAGGTCGGCCGGCACCCTCTCCTCTAGAATCTTGTGCGCGGCAGCAGGCCGGGGACAACGTATCTAGGCCTTGTTTACTTTAAAAGCCAAAAGTTTTCGGTACTGTAGTATTTTCGTTTGTTTGTGACAAATATTATCTAATTATGGACTAACTAGGATCAAAAGATTCGTCTCGTGATTTCCAGCTAAACTGTGTAATTAGTTTTTGTTTTCGTCTATATTTAATATTTTATGCATGTGCCACAAAATTTGATGTGATGGGAAATCTTGAAAATTTTTGATTTTCAGAATGAACTGAACAAGGCCCTAGTGTCTCCAAGGCCGGATCCATGTGCTGCTTCGTCGGGTGGGGGCCACTTGCAGCGCGTCGTGCCGCAGGCCGCTAGGCACCGGCGGGCGTGTGCATGCAGCAGCAGCGACCCCTTTTCGGCCCTATGAGGTCATTGAAGCCAAAAAGCTTGCCATCGTCGAGACCCAACAGGCGGCGGCGGAAGTTTGTGTGATCTTCTTTCTTTTTGCGGACGCTCGAGCAAATAATAGACCAAAAAAAAAAGAAGACGACGCGGGGATCGAACCATGGCCAGGGGCGGCGTGACGGGGAAGTAGCTTGGAAGGGGGTCGAGAGTTTGACGTAAGCTTCAAACTTCCCTCTATTGTTATTGGATTTGGTCCTAATTAATTTTGAAACATTGATTTTAATGAAGATAAAATTTTGTGTGTGTTTTTCTAGGTACACAATGGTTGATAATTGTACTAGTTGACTTCCATCGTGATTTGTGTCTTTGAATTTGATTCGTTCCTTCTGAAAATAAAAAGATGCTTGAATTAACACTCATTTTTCAGAAATCACAAATATATATATATATATAGGATAATTCCTTTTTACTTCCAGTAGTAGTTACTCCCATATTTACATCTCTAGATTTAGGGTGTATATAGCCCGATGAAGTATATGTAGACAAAGTATATGATCATACTAAACCATCTAAGGTAGTATGTATGTTAAGTATGCATGCAGACATAGAATATATAGTTATACTTATTATATATACTACAGTAGTGGCATTTTAGTAATATATTAAAAATATGAATTTTTTTTGAAAAAAATTCGCTTGGTAAGATCTAAAGTATGTTTAATATAAGTATATGAACATACTTAAACCGATAAAACAAGTATGAATACATACGTAATGTGGTTAAGTGGCCTGCATACAATGCGCCGGAGAGTTCGTGTCAGATTGGGACTCATTCCCTTTCGTATTAAGACTTCGTATCCGTTCCAATTGAACACACATGACGGTCAGGAACGGTGCCAGAATAGTATACGTATTTGGTAGTCTTTAGACCGAATCGTATACATTATTGGTATCATCGGGTAGATGATTACTTTAGAGATTTTTTAGTGTAAAGATAAAAAAGAAAAGAGATATTGAAAGAGAAGAGAAGAGATATGCCGTATTAAAAGGTACTACAAATTTATGGGGACATATGCTTCAAATAGCACCAAGCCACCAATCCGCACGCAATCCCATGAAACCACCACAAGTTTAAGGACCGCTAAAAAATTCTTTGGAATTTGGTACAACTAACATCAACTGCTATTATCGTTGCAAAAAAAAATCCCAACTACTGCTTCAAGTTCTCAGCGACGCATTTCGGGTGGGCTTGGCCCATGACCCATGAGTAGCCTGGTCCGCTTCCTCTTCACCCTCGCCGCAGCCTCGCTCCTCGTCGCCTCCCTCCGCCACCGTGCGCTACCTCCCGGGCTTCCTGCCAAGCTCGTCCCCTCATCCCACATGGCGGGCCGCAAACAGAGCTTTGTACTGTGACTACACGGCCTCGGCGATTCTGGCCCAGCTAACGAGCCCATTGTAAGGTCCAAATGGCTAGAGGGGGGTGAATAGCCTATTTAAAAAATCTACAAACTTCACTAAGCAAGTGAGTTAGTAAAACAAAAGGCGAAGCTATTCTAGTACTAGCACAACTAAGCTATGCAAGCCACCTACACAAGTCTAGCAAGAAAGGTAAACACTAGTTACAACAAGAAAGCACAACTAGAAGCTTGCTACACTCCTAAACAAGAAAGCTAAGCTAAACAAGCTACACAACTAGCAAGGTATACACAAAGGTAAAGGAGAGGGGAGTGATTGTTATACCGACGTTGTAGAGTAGAAATATATCCAATCAATCACGTGTACAATCACAAGAGAAACCTCGGCAAGAGATGACACAAGATTTTTTTACCGAGGTTCACTTGCTTCCCGGCAAGCTACTTCTCGTTGTGGCGATACACCCACTTGATGGATCACGAGCTAATTGGCAATCCAAAGCCAAACCCTCAGCGGGTGCCGCACATCCACTCACAAGATGGGGATCCTCCAGGCCACGAGCAATCCACTAGAGTAGCCAATTGCGATCTCCCGTGGGGAAGGCTCAAGAACCCCTCACAAGTCATTTGGTGAGGCTCGAAACAATCTCCAATCACGAGCTCAACACCACCGCTGCTCCAAGCCGTCTAGGGCGTCGGGAAACACCCAAGAGTAACAAGAAATCCGCAGCAAACTCAAGAATCAAGTGCCACTAAATGCAACTCTCAAAGCAATGCACTTGAATCTCACTCAATCTCACTAGGATTAGCAAACAAGTAAGGAGATGAGTGGAGGGAGTGTTCTCTAGCTCAATGTATGTCTCAAGTAATCAAATGTGCAAGAGATAGCCTCCCAAAGCCGGCCACCAACTATTTATAAGCCCCTCAAAGAAACTAGCTGTTGGCCACTTTCACTGGGCTGAAATCGGGGGCACCGGACGCTACTAAGTGCCATTTTTTCATTTGCTTGATTTGAAGACCAAGGAAGTAACTAAGCTCTCCAATCATCGACATCTCAAACTCATTTGCCATCATTTTTCCAAACTCTTCACAAAAGTCTTGATTGGTTGATCCAAAGATGATATCATCAACATAGATTTGCAACACAAACAAGTCATTGCCTAGCTTCTTGGTGAAGAGGGTGGTGTCAACCTTTCCCATCTTGAACCCTTTAGAGAGAAGGAAATCTCTCAATCTCTCATACCATGCTCTAGGTGCTTGCTTCAAACCATACAATGCCTTCTTGAGCTTGTACACATGATTGGGTTTCTTGTCATCTTCAAAACCGGGAGGTTGTTCAACATAAACCAACTCATTGATGTATCCATTGAGAAATGCACTCTTCACATCCATTTGATAGAGCTTGATGTTGTGGGCACAAGCATAGGCTAATAATATTCTAATTGCCTCCAATCTTGCAACCGGTGCATATGTTTCTCCAAAGTCAAGACCTTCAACTTGAGTGTAACCTTGTGCTACTAGTCTTGCTTTGTTTCTCACAACTACACCATCTTGATCTTGCTTGTTTCTAAAGACCCACTTGGTACCAATCACATTGTAGTTCTTTGGCCTCTCAACAAGATCCCACACTTGATTTCTTGTGAAGTTGTTCAATTCTTCATGCATGGCATTTACCCAATCGGAATCCTTCAATGCATCTTCTATCTTCTTTGGTTCCTCAAATGAGACAAATGAGTAGTGCTCACAAAAGGATGCTAGTCTTGATCTTGTTTGTACACCACTTTGAATACCACCAATGACTTGATCCAATGGATGATCGCTTGCTATGCTTGTAGGTTGGAGTATTGGGAGTTGATTACTTCCACTAGCTTGACTTTGATTTTTATCATCATCATGAGAGCCACTAGTACTAGCTTGATTTGTATCAATTTGCACTTCTTGATTGATCATGTGAATGTCATTATCATCATCAACTTGCATTGGCCTTATGTCACCAACATCCATGTTCTTCATTACATTTGCCAATTGATCTCCTCTCACATCATCAAGATTTTGTGCTTCACTTTGAGATCCCTCGGTTTCATCAAACTCAACATCATGGACTTCTTCTAATGTGCCACTTGCCAAGTTCCAAACTCTATATGCCTTGCTTGTGGTGGAATAACCAAGTAAGAACCCTTCATCACATTTCTTCTCAAATTTACTCAATCTAGTGCCTTTCTTGAGAATGTAGCATTTGCAACCAAACACTCTAAAGTATGCAATGTTGGGCTTTCTTCCATTCAATAGCTCATATGGTGTCTTCCCAAGCTTTCCATGGCAATAGAGACGGTTGCTACAATAGCAAGCCGTGTTGATAGCTTCACTCCAAAATGAATGGCTAACATTGTATTCACTAAGCATTGATCTAGCCATATCAATCAAGGTTCTATTTTTCCTCTCAACTACACCATTGGATTGAGGAGTGTATGTTGGAGAGAATTGATGTCCAATGCCAAGATCATCACACAATTCCTCAATTCTTGTGTTCTTGAATTCACTACCATTGTCAATTCTAATATTCTTGATAGTGGTTTCAAACTCATTTTGCACCCTCTTGACAAAAGACTTGAATTGCAATGCTAGCATGCGCCTTCTTCTTGGTGCTCTCATCATCACTTGAGGAGTCATCACTATCCCAAGTTGCAACATGGGCATCACCCTTCTTCTTGTTTGAGCCTTCCTTCTTTTCTTGCTTCTTCTTTTGCTTCTTTCTTTCCTTCTTGATAGCATCTTCATCATCACTATCATAAAGACATTTGGCAATGAGATGATCCTTGCTATGGCATCTAAAGCACCTCATGGAGTAATCATTCTTCTTAGAGGAGTTCTTCTTTCTCCTTGCCCGATAGTCCTTCTTCTTCATGAACTTTCCAAATCTTTTGACAAGAAGAGCCATCTCCTCATCATCATCACTATCACAAGAGCTTGCTTCTTCTTCACTTGATGATTCTTGCTTAGCTTTGCCCTTGGATGTGGAGGCCTTAAATGCCACACTCTTCTTCTTCTCATCATCCCTCTTTTCACCTTCCTTCTTTCTTTTCTTGACCAACTCATCCTTCTCATCATCTTCTCTATAAGCATCATCGGTCATCACTTCTTGGAACACTTGTTGGGGAGTTGATTCACTAAGTGTTATCTTGACTAGCACGGTGATCAATGTGTCAAATCTCTTGGGCAAGCTTCTCAAGAATTTCATAGAGAATTGACTATCTTTCACTTCTTCCCCAAGTGCCTTGAGCTCATTCACAATGACTTGCAACCGGTGAAACATCTCTGGCACACTTTCATCTTCTTGCATCTTGAAGCTTGAGAACTTTTCTTGGAGGATGTATGCTTTGGCGGTCTTGGTGCCTTTGGTGCCCTCAAATGTTTCTTCTAATTTTGCCCATGCATCATGAGCAATCTCAATGTTCTTGATTTGCTCAAAGGTCTTGTCGTCAAGAGCTTCATGAAGAGCACTTATTGCAATGTCATTGCATTGAAGCTTCTTTTCTTCAACCGGTGTAGGTGCATTCTCATTTGCAACCTCAAACTTTGTTTCGGTCACCTTCCAAACTTCTCTATTGATTGACTTGAGATGAGCGGTCATCTTGGACTTCCAATAAGCATAATTGGTGCCATCAAAGTAAGGTGCCTTCTTAGTATTGTTGATATGCAAACTAAGAGCCATTTCTTCACCGTAGGTTGTTAAGCCTCAAATAAACGGTGCCTCGGCTCCGATACCACTTGTAAGGTCCAAATGGCTAGAGGGGGGTGAATAGCCTATTTAAAAAATCTACAAACTTCACTAAGCAAGTGAGTTAGTAAAACAAAAGGCGAAGCTATTCTAGTACTAGCACAACTAAGCTATGCAAGCCACCTACACAAGTCTAGCAAGAAAGCTAAACACTAGTTACAACAAGAAAGCACAACTAGAAGCTTGCTACACTCCTAAACAATAAAGCTAAGCTAAACAAGCTACACAACTAGCAAGGTATACACAAAGGTAAAGGAGAGGGGAGTGATTATTATACCGACGTTGTAGAGTAGAAATATATCCAATCAATCACGTGTACAATCACAAGAGAAACCTCGGCAAGAGATGACACAAGATTTTTTACCGAGGTTCACTTGCTTCCCGGCAAGCTACTTCTCGTTGTGGCGATACACCCACTTGATGGATCACGAGCTAATTGGCAATCCAAAGCCAAACCCTCAGCGGGTGCCGCACATCCACTCACAAGATGGGGATCCTCCAGGCCATGAGCAATCCACTAGAGTAGCCAATTGCGATCTCCCGCGGGGAAGGCTCAAGAACCCCTCACAAATCACTTGGTGAGGCTCGAAACAATCTCCAATCACGAGCTCAACACCACCGCTGCTCCAAGCCGTCTAGGGCGTCGGGAAACACCCAAGAGTAACAAGAAATCCGTAGCAAACTCAAGAATCAAGTGCCACTAAATGCAACTCTCAAAGCAATGCACTTGAATCTCGCTCAATCTCACTAGGATTAGCAAACAAGTAAGGAGATGAGTGGAGGGAGTGTTCTCTAGCTCAATGTATGTCTCAAGTAATCAAATGTGCAAGAGATAGCCTCCCAAAGCCGGCCACCAACTATTTATAAGCCCCTCAAAGAAACTAGCCGTTGGCCACTTTCACTGGGCTGAAATCGGGGGCACCGGACGCTACTAAGTGATCACCGGACGCTCGACCCCCAGCGTCCGGTGCTCAGGGATAGGCCACGTGTCCTCTTTGAATCTCGCGCGTCAGTTTCTAACGGCTACCTGCAACACACCGGACGCCCTGCAAGTCCACACCGGACGCGTCCGGTGCTCACCGGACTCATGCGCAGAGAGTTTGTCAAACTCGCGACCTCACCGGACGCTGGGCACCGGACGGTCCGGTGCTCACCGGACTCGTGCGCAGAGAGGGTTGCAAAAACCCCTCACACCGGACGCTAACCACCGGACGCTTTCAGAGTGCGTCCGGTGCTCAACCCTAGTAGTGTCAAGCACACCGGACTCTGAGGCCAGCGTCCGGTGCCTCTGCACTCAGCGTCCTGTACACTCCCGTGACTTCTCCAAATTTCCCACCGGCGCAATAGAAAATATACACTTATTTTTCTCAAAAGCGCCGAATCCCGCCTCGCAAGCTCGACGGGAGGGAGAGAGGAACCCAAACCCCTCTCAACCCTAGGAACCCCACCTCCTTTGCAAAAGTACTAACACCACCAAGTGTCCACCACCAAAGTGCACGTGTGTTAGCTTTTCACAAACATTTTTACCAAAGGAGTTAAGTTCGCACTTTACTAGATCTTAATGCGTATGCTCAAGATGTGGACCTAGTAGCACTTGATTCGAGAGATAACCGTGATTTCCCCTCTTGATAGTCAGCTATCTATTCTAAACCCGGTCAATCACTTCTCTACTCATCTTAGACCGGCAAAAGTAGAACCCTATGTTTATACCTTTGCCTTGATAACTTTGCTCCTCGTCTATCACCATGATCTCCACTTCATGCTTCATCCCTTTGTGATCGTGTGGCCACCTTTCCATGCCACCATGCACCTTCATCACATGTGTTGCTATGCCTAACTCAAATCACTTAAATACAAGGCATTAGCAACTTGGTGTCATTAATTATCAAAACCAAACTTGGGCTTTCACCCATCTGCAACCTCTTCTCCGCCCGAGTTTCGCCTCACCAAGTGGTCGTTCCACTCCGCTCCCCGCGCCCCCATCTCCTGCAACAGTGAGCTTTCCCGCTCCACCCCCTCCTCTTCTTTTACTACCAGCACACAGTCCGGCCCGGCGGCGTCTCTTCCTCCAGTGGGTCCGATGTCCGATCGCATAGCTATTGGTTAATCAGCTGGGATTTCTGGGGATTTTGTGTTCACTGACGGGGGCGGGGGCGGATCGGAATCGGAGACGAACCGAATTTGGAGACAGTTTGCACGTGGGTGGGGTGGGATATAAGAATGGGGAGAGACGCCCACGCCATGGAGCTCTCTGATCCTGTATTTCCTCCTTGTCCAAGAAAAGGAGCCTCGCATCTCGAGACGCATCTCCATATCCAGACACAAGAGAGCGAGCACCGAGACGGTGGCGGCGTAGGGAGGCATGCCCTTGTTGCTGGTGCAGCCGCCGCTGGTGTCGGTTCTGCATGGCAGCGGTGGAGAAAGAGGATCCGGAGCAGGTTCGCGCTACGCAGATTCTCGTCAACCTCCGGTACCAGAAGCTCTGGAGGTGGCCGGAGTGGGTCCCGATGCAGCCGTCGGGTGAGGCCTCCTCTTCGCTCGGGACTGCATCGGTGGCGGCGAAGGTGATGTCGTCGTCGGGTGTGGCCTGCTCTTCGGCCGGGACTGTGGCGGGGGGGGTGCCGCCCTGGAGGCGGCTGCCGGAGTGGGTCTTAATGCACTTGGGTGAGGCCTATTTCTCTTTGGCCAGGACTGTGGCGGCGGGGGTGCCGGAGCGGTGGCCAAAGGCTAACAGATCAGGGTCGCGTGGCGAGACATCTAAGGAGCTGTCGAAGCAGGGCCATGCCGCCACCGCCGTCGCCGTTGCCAAGGGATCCAGCATGCCGTGGTCCACTGAGCAGGAAAGGTGGCGGCGGCCGGTGGTGGTAGCGCTCTGCTACGCCGCAGTGGTCGGGTCTGGGTCCGACCCATCAACCAGCGCCGCGCCACCCAAGGAGCCCATGAAGACGCCAAGCCCAAATTCTCCATTGGAATAGGACTACGGCATTGGTGGGTCTGGCGTGTTGTCGAGCGCGAACGACACCGCGCCGGCGCCGGCGCGGCTGCAGGCGAAGCGAAAGGGCACCGGCGCCCTGGGATCTGTCGACGGCGACGGCGATGGCGAAGGGTGCAGCTCACGGGCGAAGCGTGGGTCGGTGGCCCAAGAGAAGTCGATGCCGAGCTCGGTTGAACCAAATGTGCAAAGCGAAATATGTGCGTCCAGCGGCAAGGGTGCACCACTCCTGTTCCCATTCGACCTCAACCTTCTTCCATGCGCACTAGACGAGGACGCCACCTGATCTCGGGTTTAGTTTCGCTGACGGCAAGTCGTTAGAATCTGGGTGAATCTGGGTTTGTGGGTATCTTGTGATATAGGCCTCTTTTACTTCGCGAACATAAAAAATAGTATTTTAGCATATTTGTAACAAAGTTTTTTGGTATTATAACACAATTATAACTAAAGTAATTAGCAGAGACGAAGACAGCGGTGGGATAGAGGGCTTCAGCCCCACTATTGCTGCCGGCTAGTGGAGCTCCTAGTGCATCCTTTCTAATTTTAGATACAAAAGTATAATATAGTATGGACTAAGACATTTATTCTTTTAGATGAATTTTGTGAATTTCATCGTCGATCGATGTTTATAATATAAGACTGCTTCAAGCTTTTTTTTGTTACGAGGGGTTACAGCAGAGTAAAATCGATGTAGCACTTTTGTTTAGTCACATTATGTGCGGATTGTGTAGGCCTACTTGCAAAATCACAATTCACATGTCCCATAGCCACATGTCATTCGCATGTCCGCATCTTGTCCTGTGCTGATGGTCCACACCTGATTTGTTTCCACTAAATCGGACTTCTTGATAGTTTATGGATGTCAATTGAATTTTAAGAATATTTTTTAAAAAAAATATGTATCAAAACTTCTTAATTAAATATGCATTTAAAATACTAAAACCTTATTTGACCTTAGAAAAATTATTTGACTCATAAAATAGCACATAAAGTTTGGCATCCCGAGCTCGTCCAAATTATGAACTTGCTCAATCATGTGCTCCAGTGCATAGACCTACAACAATGACGACGAACAGGGAAGTGATCATGTTCGCTTGGATGTTGTTGGCCAAGTTGGACTGTTGGAGACATCAGTTCGAGAGTTTGAGAAGTTGCACGTCGATTGCCGTTCATGGTCAAGTGAAGTGATGTTACAAAGTTAAACCTCATGATGCATATTGTTAATATGCAATCAGAACTAAGTCTCTTTATATTTTTATTTGGAATTCTCTCGGACAAGTCTCAATGATTAAGCAAGACATTGTTGCTGAGAACACATAGTTGAGTTTGCATTGCGGTCGGTGATTCACGCTTTGGTCTGCAAGGATTTTTCTTGGCCTACATCCTCTTTCTCATATTTGGCATAATTTTGGATTTTAGGAGACCATGGACGATTCAAATAATTCGAGCATCTCCAACAGTTTGGCATATGACTTGCCATCCTAATTTGGCAAAACAAGCAAAAATCAATCTCCAACAGTTTGCCAAAGTGACTTGCCAAATTTCTCAGCTTGCTATCCCTCGGTGCCGCGCGCGTATATTTGCGCACGCGAATCCGACTGCGTATCCCTCCATGCGCGCCCGCGACTCATCTTCCTGCGCGGTCGAGGAATTTTCCTCTCCTTCCCGCGTGACTGAGGCGAGTCCTCCTCTACTTCCCGCGCCTCCGTCGTCACAAGTTCTGCGCCAAGACCTGTCTCCATCGTCGCAAGGTCTCTCCACGCGCAGAAGTCGTGGCCTCGTCCTGGTCACTGTCGCGGGCAGGAAGTAGCCCGGCCTCGATAATTCCTGATCGGATCCAGCAGCTACCCGGCCAAGACGTCCACCCGATCTCGTTGAGGTACGTATGTCCACCCGGCCAAGATCGATCTCGTACGATAGCATATGTTCTAGTGTCCTTGATCGAATAGGCAGGATAGGGTTCCTAGTAATATACGTATACTCATCTTGTGATAGTCTAGGTAGGGTTTAGTAATTTAGGTGATAGATGATATTGTATCCTGGTAATCTACGTATACCCATCCATGATCAATCTTCGATGACCCTTGTTGATAATCGATGATAGAGTTAGTTGTTGATCAATGATATTGTTTGTTGATGAATATTTGATCCATGATGATCGATCCGGGACATGCACGCGCGAACGAAGGGAAGGCGTCGGGGTCGTGCACGATGTACCGGTCAACAACCTCACCTAGTGGGCCCTCCTTTTTTTTGATTTGGCAAGTTAAAAATAGGGAATTGTTGGAGATGGCTTCTTTTCAACTTGGTAAATTATTATAGCAACTTACTAAAACACAACATTTAGCAAGTGAGATATACCAAACTATTGGAGATGCTCTGCAAGGAAGAAAACACAAACCATGATTTAGAAAAAAATACACGTGAGACACACACATATTTTAAAAAAACTATTTTAAATTTAATAAAAATGTTTATCAAATTGCCGATGGCAAGTGCTAAATCAATTTGATTGGGTCACACAGAACACGGTTCAAATCGTTTGTTAGTTATACAATGCCTCAAGTTGCATATATATGTCGCTGCACTTTGACCAACACCTTACAACTGTGCGAGGAATTATAACTTTATTAATGATGTAAGATAAGATTGTGTTTAGATAAACAGATATAAAATAACTTGGTGTGAATAAATAAGCATATTTAAATGGAAATGAAACAAAGAATATTATTGTGCTTGCTGTCTTGCCAAATAAACGAGGTCTTTTTACGACGCATACCGCTCGCCTGAGGTGCTAGGCAAGAGTTCGAGTCATTGGTAGCGTGTGTTGCCCCTGTCACGGTGTTGGTAGCGTTCATATGCGTGTCATTGCTGAGGAGACAATACATATTTTTGGTCCAACATGTTACGATCTATTTTTAACCTGTATAAATCTGTTTGCTTATATTTATTAAATTAGATTTTTTTGCCGAGAAGTACAATCCGGATTTAGTTTCAATCTATTACTACTTTCTTTCTTTGTCTAGTTTAGATCTAATCGGTTTTTCTTTTCTAAGGGTGCACTTGTTTTCTTTTACCCGACTTTGGTTCTGCGGTGGACTTGTTTTCTCCGGTCAATTTTTTATGTGAGTTTAGTTACACCACGTGATCGATTCTATTAGGAGCATTTTAGTTGTATATAGAGAGAGTTACATGAGACGTACACAAGATGTTACATGAGACGTATGAATATGCACGTGTGATACGCACGTATTTTTAAAAACTATTTTAAATTTAATAAAAATGTTTATCAAATTGTCGATGGCAAGTGCTAAATCAATTTGATTGGGTCACATAGAACAAGGTTCAAATCGTTTGTTAGTTATACAATGCCTCAAGTTGCATATATCGCTGCACTTCGACCAACAGCTTACAACTGTGCGAGGAATTATGACATTATTAATGATGTAATATAAGATTATGTTTAGATAAACAAATATAAAATAACTTGGTGTGATTAAATAAGTATATTTAAATGGAAATGAAACAAAGAATATTATCGTACTTGTTGTCTTGCCAAATAAACGAGGTCTTTCTCCACTAGCCAGCAGCGGTAGTGGGGCTGAAGCCCTCTACCCTACCGTTGTCTTCGTCTCTGCTAATTACTTTAGTTACAATTATGCTACCATACCCAAAAACTTTGTTACAAATATACTAAAATACCATTTTTTTTATTTTCGTGAAGTAAAAGAGGGCTATATCACAAGATACCCACAAACCCAGATTCACCCAGATTCTAATGACTTACTGTCAGCGAAACTGAACCCGAGATCAGGTGGCGTCCTCGTCCTGTGCGCATGGAAGCAGGTTGAGGTCAAAGGGAACGGAAGTGGTGCACCCTTACCGCTGGGCGCACGTATTTCACTTTGCACATTTGGTTCAACCGAGATTAGCATCGGCTTCTCTTGGGCCACCGGCCCACGCTTCGTCGGCGAGCTGCACCCTTCGCCGTCGCCGTCGCCGACGACAGATTCCAGAGCGCCGGTGCCCTTTCGCTTCGCCGGCGGCCGCGCCAGTATCGGCACAGCGTCGTCTGCGGTCGACGACGCGCCAGACTCGCGGGCGCCATAGTCCAGGTCCAGCAGGGAATTTGGGCTCGGCGTCTTGATGGTCTCCTTGGCTGGCACGGCGCTGGTTGATGGGTCGGACCCAGACCCGGCCACTGCGGCATAGCAGAGCACGGCCAACACCGGCCGCTGTTGTGCTGACTCGGCGCACCTTTCCTGCTCAGTGGACTGCGGCGCGCCGGATCCATTGGCAGCGGCGGCGTCGGTGGCGGCATGGCCCTGCTTCGGCAGCTCCTTGGACGTCTCGACACGCGATCCTGATCTCTTAGCCTTTGGCCACCGCTCCGGCACCCCCACCGCGACAGTGCCGGCCAAAGAGAAATAGGCCTCACTCGAGTGCATTGAGACCTGCTCCGGCAGCCGCCTCCGGGGCGGCACCCCCGCCACCATAGTCCCGGCCGAAGCGCAGGCCTCACCCGACGTCGGCATCACCTTCGCTGTCGCCGGCGCAGTCCCAGGCGCAGAGGAGGCCTCACCCCACGGTTGCATCAGGACCCCACTCCGGCCACCTGCAGAGCATCCTGTACCGGAGGTTGACGAGAATCTGCGCAGCATGAACTTGCTCTGGATCCTCTTTCTCCACCGCTGCCATGTAGAACCGAGAGCGGCAGCTGCACCAGCAACAAGCGCACACCTCCCTTACCCTACTCTACGCCGCCGCCGGCTCGGTGCTCGCTCTCTCGTCTCTGGATATGGATATGCGACTCGAGATGCGAGGCTCCTTTTCTTGGACAAAGAGGAAATACAGGATTGTAGAGCTCCATGGCGTAGCCTTTCTTATATCCCACCCCACACACATGCAAACCGTCTCCAATTCGGTTCTGTCTACGATTCGGATCCACCCCCGCCCCCGTCGGTGAACACAAAATCACTAGAAATCCCAGCCGATTAACCAATAGCTATGCGATCGGACTCGGACATCCCGCGACCGGGACAGAGGCCGCCGCCGTGACCGCGATTCTCCCGATCGGGACCGGGACAGAGGCGCCATCGCGACCGCAATGAGTGATGACTCCTCCCGGCCGGATCGGAGAGGGGTAAGGATCGACGCCCGGACGGCCACATGGAGCGGGAGCAGGACCGGAACAGGGAGAAGATTGCGGAGCGGGAGCGTGAGAAGGAGCTGGAAGCGATCAAGGAGCAGTTACCTGTGTTCAAAAAAGCCGAAGAAGCGTGTCATCAAGCCGCCGTCGGAGAAGTTCCGCTTCTCATTCGACTGGGAGAACACCATCAGTTGCCACCCACAACTGATGGAAATCAGGCGGCGGCTGAGGGTCCTTGTGCTCTTGTCCTGGCACCTACTCGTCAGCTTGCTCAGCAGATTGAGGATGAGACTATGAAATTTGCATCTTATCTGGGCATCCGTGTTGTATCAGTTGTTGGTGGCAAGCCAATCAATGAGCAGGGCTTCAAGATTAAGCAGGGCTATGAGATTGTAATTGCCACACCTGCTGGTCGGCTTCTCGACTGCTTGGAGAACATGTATGCCGTGCTCAACCGCTGCAACTATGTTGTGCTTGATGAGGCAGATAGGATGATTGACATGGGTTTTGAGCCACAGGTTGCTGCTGTCATTGACGCTATGCCTTCGAGTAACTTGAAACCTGAGAATGAGGATGAGGAACTTGATGAGAAGAGGGTTTACATTACAGGACTACCTATATGTTTAGTGCCACCACGCCACCTGCTGTGGAGCGTCTTGCTAGGAAGTATCTCCGGAACCCAGTCGTGGTGACAATTGGTACGCCTGGCAGGGCCACTGATCTAGTCACCCAGAATGTCATCATGGTGAAGGAGTCAGAAAAGATGTTACGGCTCCAGAAGATGCTCAGTGATCTTGGAGACAAGACAGCCATTGTATTCTGCGATACTAAGAAGACAGCTGACCTGCGTACCAAGGATCTGAAGAAGGCAGGCTTCCGCGTCATGAGCATACACGGACGGAAATCACAGGACCAAAGAGAGATCAGCCTCGATGGTTTTAGGAACGGACGCTGCAATGTTCTTGTGGCTTCTGATATATTAGCGCGTGGTATTGATGTTCCTGATGTTGGACATGTGATTGACTATGAGATGCCAAACTCAATCGAGGCATGCACACATCGCATTGGAAGAAAAGGACGTGCAGGGAAGAAGGGTGTGGCAACTTCATTTTTAACTCTGGAAAACACTGAAATTTTCTTTGATCTCAAACAGATGCTTATACAGAGCAACAGTCATGTGCCACCTGAACTTGCAAGACACGAGGCATCAAAGTTCAGGCCAGGCTCAGTTACGTACTGGAAGACCTCCAAGACGGAATTTCACTGTCTTTGCAAATCACTGAAGCTACACTTGATGACTGAAAGAAGTTGAAAGGTCTTTGTATTATTATTATTATTATTATTATTATTATTATTATTATTATTATTATTATTATTATTATTGTTATTGTTATTGTTATTGTTATTGTTATTGTTATTGTTATTGTTATTGTTATTGTTATTGTTATTGTTATTGTTATTGTTATTGTTATTGTTATTGTTATTGTTATTGTTATTGTTATTGTTATTGTTATTGTTATTGTTATTGTTATTGTTATTATTATTATTATTATTATTATTATTATTATTATTATTATTGTGAGGGTAACTTTTTTTTTCTCGATCAGGCACATATAGGCCCGTGTTTCTATGAAGGTAACTTCTTACAAATATATTAATCTAGATTACACGCATTTAAGTTTGAGAACTTAATTTATATTGCAATTGCAAGTTTATTATATTTGGATTCTGACATACTATATGTGATTAAACCTACCTCTCATCATGACGATCCCAAGTTGTGTAGTTCTCCATAAAACCTCTTTCTTACTAAGTGTGATCTTGTCGTATTTGGATCACTGCAAGAGATGTGAGATTTTATGAACATTAATCTTTGTCATAATATATAAAATTTATTTATGTCATGTATTAGCACTTGTGACTCTAACAAAAAAACTGATGTCACAAACCATGCATCTTAAACCATATTTTGTGTTGTTTATATATTCATTCATGTTATAAATATATGACATTGGTTTTGATATCATAAAATTTTATGACAATGTTTTTGCGTCACTCTTATTATACAGCCCACGTAGTAGGCGGGCTTATAATGGGCCAAGCCCACTATTGCTGCTGATTTTGGGGGGCTCTTTTTTGGCATGCTTACAGAATGAACGGTGGCCCTTAAAAGCCCACATAACCGGCTGCATGTTCACGGGCCTATTTTCAGCTAAGCTCATTTATAGCTCATCAATATAGCAATTTTTTTGGCCCACTACTTTTCAAACTCACCTTTTTTTCATTTTTAATTGGGAGACAGCCCATTTCATTTCAATAGCCCACATAACGTTACGACCAGCAAATAAATACTCCGTATTAAGCACGCCAAAAAATTTACATTTTGCAAAATATACAAAACCCATACAAGAGATTACAACACAACTCTATATATTGTTTTATATAAAACACAACCTTATATATATAATAAAGATTATAGTACAACACATATTCACAGCCACACGTACAGATTTAATCTAATATTTTTATACATACATGATCAGCAAGCCAACGGTTCATTGATATGCAGAACTCACGAAAGTGACAAGAGTCAATGTTCACAGATTCAAAAAAAGCATTTGTGACCGGACAATGTCGCAAATTCAGAGCAACATAAGTGACTTAATCACAGTTTTCAAGTGCCGAGCAAAAGCCTTTGTCTTCTTAATCAAAACGTGTCTTTTAGGGCACTCACAATGTACACTCTATCATAGAGTCTAAAGTTTTATTACCTCAAACAATGTGGACTTATAGTCTAAATAAGATTTGAAGTCTTATTTTTTCTACCTCTTTCTTCAATAAATATGCTGCCACATCAGCAAAATACTATAAATAATATACAATTAATTGTCTTGAACTCTGTGATAGAGTCTTGCATTTTTGAGTACCCTTAGCAGTTTTAATAAAACAATCCACAGCTTGTATGTATGAAGCATCATGTCTTTGAAAAGAAAAGGTATATTTGCACCAAGATATTATTCACATATAAATGTTAAAGGAATTATCTATTTTTTTTATAAATATTATATTATTCTAGACATAGAGCTTAAAAATAATATTAAAAACCCAAATTAACTAGAGTTGATATTAGCCAAATAAGTTGGGCAAAACAAATAGTCTAAACTGCTAGCAAAAATTGATTTCGAGCAACGGTAATGTAGCTACAGTTTCTCCCGCTTAGAGACAGCGTCCTAAGTCAACTGCCTATTTTAGAAATGGACGTTATCTGTAAAAAAAACTTTTCAATACTAGTTAGATGATGTCAAACAACAATTTTTTTTGGACCTAAAGGGAGTATGACCCTGTTTAGTTGGGGAAAAATTTTGGTTTTGGTTACTGCAGCAATTTCGTTTTTATTTGACAATTATTGTCAAACTATGGACTAACTAGGTTCAAAATTCGTCTCGCAAATTACAGACAAACTGTACAATCCAAACATTTTATCTATATTTAATGTTCTATGCATGTGACATAAGATTCGATGTGATAGCTGATGGAGAATTTTAAAAAATGTTTGGATTTTGGGTGCAACTAAATAAGGCCTATGCTTAACGGAAATATTACTACTGCATCCATGTGCTAAAGTGAAAGAATGAATCAAACGCTTGCTTTGTTGGTGCGGTGGGCTCATCATCACTGAACAAAAGACTTGCTTGTTGGTGCGATGGGCTCATCACCTTCTTGCATTGGCAGGCAGTTGATGCCATCCCCGTAGGGATTCTGTTTGCGGAGCCGTCCAATAATTACACGCGTGAATGCAATGCACACCGGCCGGGTAGGTCAGCAGATCACAGCAGCATCCCAATTCGCAACGTACTCGTGCACAGATCGATATATGATATCAACCGATCGAGGCATCGTGCTGAGCTGGTTGCTGGTACTGGACTACTGGTAGTAGCTTGAAGCAAACAAAACTTCCTTTCAGTGTATGCTGGCTGGTGGTGTGGCAATATATATAGCAAGATGGCAAAATGCAAGTACTCGTTCAACTAGCATGATTGTTTCAGCGGTTGATGCCTATGCTAGTTTGTTACGAGAAAAAAACATTGTTTTATGTCTGAAAATTAGTGGCTGACAAGCTCACACGTTACCACTATTTTTCAGGCACAAAACAGTGTTTTTCTCTTATAACAAATCAAACGTCAGCACTGCAAGAGGAAGCTAGGCCTTCTTTTCCCCTCACGTAGATCCATCCATAAAAGACTGAAAAGGGTCAAATAATCACTGTTGATTAATTATAATGCTAAACATCGTTAGGAGCATCAAGCGTAGTTCAGTGGAAGAGCAAAGCCAAAGCATTCTATACTTCAGCTAGATATTATATATTTTTGTTATTACTAAATAAAGCGATGCATTATTTGGGTATTCATAAAGGACTATAGCTGTGTTACACTTTCAGTTCCACAACTATGTACTACGGGAGAGGCTACGAAAAGCACATGGCTGAATATTGATCACTCACTGTTGGTAAGGCCAGTCTTTGTTGGCATTTTCAAAGTTTCAATTCTGCGTTAAGGGTAGGGGCCTGCATGTGTGTACGCTGGGACCGGTTTGATGAGGCCCGGCCTGACCCCAAGTGCTAGCTCCCAACAGAGAGGTGATCACCAGTTCACCACATTACTGTCGTTCCTCTTATTATTAGTCCCCGCCTATTTATGCAGGTTAGAGCATCTCTAATACTCAATCCATCATAAATTATAAGACGTTTGACTTTTTTAACACCAACTTTAACTACTCGTCTTATTCAAAAAATTGTACAAAATATCATCTCTTTTATCATGGCTTGGTTTATTAACCAAAGTTCTTCAAGAATGATTTAAATTTGACTATTTTTGCACAAACTTTTTGAATAAAACGAGTGGTCAAACTTAGATCAAAAAAGTCAAACGTCTATAATTTGGGATGGAGGGAGTAGTTTTTAAAAAAATCACGTAAATCAATGAGTTTCTCAGGCGGCTAAAAAAGTTGGGAGGACATTTTTTGGCTTCCTCCAATCATTTATAAATCTCACATCTAAAAGATAGAGGACAATTTTGCATCAAAAATCCTTAATTTTTCCACCCTAATCATTTTTACATATTCTTTCTCCATTGTACCTTTGTATTGGGAACCCTATCTTTACTTTTATTCCTTCACATGTCCTTTCACCTCTAGATTGGCAAGTTAATACATTCGTGCATACTTTTGCGCAAATGGATTTGGTTTTTCTAAGTGTCAAAAGATTGGAACTTGAGATATGGAGTTCTTTGAGAGTGTTTTAATATTTCCCAATCTTTCCAAAAAAAATCAAGATTGAGAGTGGGTTTTGGAAATGCTCTTACCAACCAAGACCAATCCAATCATGCATTTGGCTTCAAGACTCCATCTCCCACCAGCATCCCCCAACCATGGAATGGCATGCCATGTTCCATCCGTTAAACCACATGTGCCATGCTTGCCATGGCAGAAACACCCAGCAGTAGGGATCACAGATGTCAACGAAGGAGGCAAAGGTGTCCATATATCTCATTATGCTCTTGCTTATCCTATAAGCCATATTAATTGCACATGCTATGTGTGCTTACTATAGTCATTCACCAAATTAAAGATGTAGGAGTAGTGCCATATGAACTCCAACTCGGTCTCCTCATGTATTACTTTGTGAAAGTGGAAATTAAGGAGGGTTTCGATCGATTGAAAACATTTGCACATATAATTTGTCTCGGCATGTTCATCAAGGATATATAATTTTGTCAACAGATAAAGCTGCACAAGAAGGGCATCAGCCTAGAGTTGGAACTCCTTGCCCTTCAGGTCTAGCACTCTTGTGCCCGCCTCTCGCGCTTGTCATCTTCCATTCTCGGCCCTCCTTGTACTCTTGAGACGTCTTCTCGGCTTAAAATTGCCCCTTTTACTGCTATAGGAGTTATTTTTAGAAGCACCTTCATTCCTTTTTGTTAGAGGTGACTATCAAAACTCACCTCTAGAAATGCTTTCTAAGCTAGCCCACCTCTAAAAGCAATTTTCTAGAAATGTCTGTTCTTTTAGAGGCGTCTTAGCTTCCTGGCGGTCCTTAGAAATGGTGACATTTCTACAGGCAGCTAGCAATTTAGCTCGCCTCTAAAGCTACGTGTATCATAGTAAAATTTATATTTTTTCTAAATCAGATCAGATGAAGACAAATTCCGTATCAAAGTTGTAGTGCTCGAAGAGACTTACAACTCTCCAAAAATTGTTTTATGTTTTCGTAATCTGAAAATCAATATTCTAAAAAAATTAAATGACCTCGAATGAAGAAACAATCTAAACCTAAGTTATTGTACTTGAAGAGATCTGCGACTTTATAGTTGACTACAGTTTCATTTGAAGTTGAAATCATTAAGTTCATGAAAATTCTATTTAAAGTTTTTAGAATTTTTAAATTGATTTTTTAATTGTTTTCAAAGTACATCGGATAGAGAAACGATTTAAATCAAAGTTATAGTACTTGAGATGCAGATTTGTAGTCAACGACTTTTTTATTTGAAATTATTAATTCATATTTTTTTAATTATTCAGCAGTGCAGTGCAAGATTGTGTCGCTGCAGTCCGGTGGAGGACATAATGTGCATGTTAGTACGCTACACAGAGAGAAATAGTGCGTGGTTTGTTAAGAAGAATCAGTGTATACCTCAGTTCTCTTTTTTTTCTTTTAACCTCTGTTCTCCTTAAAGAGGCTCGATGGGATGCTTGACTATTTGAAGAAAAACAAATACTGGCAGCACGTACAACAGTATGTTCAAAATAATCCTGCTTCAGTGCTGCATCGGTTGGATGGGCTGTTGTTTGATAATCTGATCTGTGTTTGCGCAATCATCGATCACTAGGGCCTAGTTTAGTTCCTGAACGAAAACATTTCGCGACACTGTAGCACTTTCGTTTGTTTGTGGTAATTATTGTTCAACTATGGACTAACTAGGCTCAAAAGATTCGTCTCGTCAATTTCGACCAAACTGTGCAATTAGTTTTTATTTTCGTCTATATTTAATACTCTATGCATGCGTCTAAAGATTCGATGTGACAGGAAATCTTGAAAAATTTTGCATTTTTAGGTGGAAGTAAACAAGGCCTAGCTGGGGCTAGCACTCCTAAAAGTTGATATACTCACCGGCCGGGGCAGCTAGCCATGAAGTTTCTCAGGTCATCACATTCATACAGTAGGGTCAGCATAGTTGATGAACTGTGATAAACAGTAATTCTCCACTAGGACCTTGTTTAGTTTACCTAAAAACCAAAAACTTTTCAAGATTCTCTGTCACATCAAATCTTACGCGGCACATGCACCGAGCATTAAATATATATATGAAAACAAAAATTAATTGCACAGTTTATCTATAAATCACGAGACAGATCTTTTAAGCCTAGTTACTCCATGATTGGACAATATTTGTCAAATAAAAATGAAATTGCTATACTGTCAAAATCTAAAAAAATTCAGATCTAAACAAGGCCTAGTTTTGCCGAAGTCATCACGGTCAGGCAACCTGGGTAAAAGTAAGGCTAAAAAATACAATTAAGTTATTGGCTGCAAGGTTCTTTGTAGCCTTCTCTCGGTTTACCATATAGTAGTGAGCTCTTCATTATTAATATATAACTCATTTGTCTCTCACAATGTTTGTAACACCCAAAATTTGAATTTCAATTAATAGGATTTAATTTGAATTATTTAAGAATTTTAGTGAGCATTTAATGTAGCAAATAAATAATTTTTGTGAAAATTAAAATTTATCATAAGTTTAGTAATATGATTTTGTGCATTCATGCTGAGACATATTTTATTTTGTGTTGGTTGTTTTTGGTTAGAAATAAATTGTGCTTTCAAAATTCTATTTGGAGAATGTTTTGGAAAAGAAACCAGAAAAGAAAAGAAAAAAAAAGGGGGGAAAACCTCCCTGGAATCTGGCCCAGCTTTCCCCTCCTCCCTCTTTGCGTTCGGCCCAGTTCCCACTCCCTCCCGCACTCGGCCCACTCTCTCTCCCGGCCCAACCGCGCGCGCCTCCCCTTCTCAGTCGCTGGCAGCTGGGCCCCGCCCGTCAGCGCTTCCCTTCCTTCTTCCTGGACGCGAGCCGAGCAGGAGACCTTCTCCGGCCGAACTAATCCCGAAACCCCGGGATTTCTTTCCCAAGGAGGCAAACCGAGTCCTACAAAGTCCTTTTCCCGGAGCCGCGGACTTCTTTTGCATCCAAACCGCAACAAAACCAAACCCTAGGTGCCCTGTGTGAGCTCGATTGGATCTCGCCGAAACTCTATCCTAGCCGCCGCTGTCGCGTGCGTCCTCCGCTCCCCCTCAGCCCAAGAAGATCGCCTACACGAGTTCGGGGCAAGCTCCTCTTCCCCCCGGTGGTTTCCCTTCGTGCAGAGAGGCTAGGAATCGCGAGATTCCTTGCTCCAGCGAGCTTCCGGAGCCGCGGCCATGGCGCCGCCGTGTCTGGCCTCGCCGCCGGCCGGCCGGAGTTAGCCCCGGTCCCTCAGCGCCCTCCAAATCGCGATCTACGGCTCGGATTAGAAGGTACCCCTTGGGGGGGTATTTTTGTTAAAGAAACCCTGAGAAATCTTATTTTCTAACCCGCGGTCCTTGGCGCCCTGCGCAGGTTTCCGTGTTCCGAGTTAGAAAGCGTATTCTTGCCGACTGATTCAAAATACGTTTTCAGGTATTTACAAGTTTGCCACTGATTTTATAATGCTCATAAAATAATCATTTTAACTCCGTTTTTGTCCATTCAAATTGCGTTAGGTTCGTAATTACATGCTCTACATGTTAGAAATATTAGTTTACTGTTTTGAAACTTTTTATTTCTGCAGTAGCATTTAATTAATTATTTACCTATAGGAAATCTTAGAAAATTCATATCTTACTCGTTTCAATTCCGATTTTCGTGAACTTTACATTTGTGTGATCGTAGCGCTGCGTAGAATATTATCATAAACTTTTATATTTGTTTTACCACTGTTTGGTGTATTGTTCTAATTATATCTTGTTTGCTTCGTGTATGATTGTCTACATTGGATGGCGTGTTGTTGATTGATGATTGGAATTAGACGGTGAGCTGTACGTTGGTGATCAAGACCAAGCTTTTGAAGACCAGCGGGCTCAGGAGAGCTTTGGTCAAGGCAAGTATAACTTGGGATCATCCTTGTTACCTATTCACTCATAACTACACATATATATCATATGCATGCTATCACCTTGTCGACCTTAGCAAAATCATAGATGATTGTTACCTGTATTCCTTGCTACCTACTTGATATGCATTGGGTGTAGATGTGCTAGTGCTTGATATAATCCATGATCTTGTAAGATGATTAATAGCTATGCAATGAACATAAAAGAATGACATATAACTGTATGAGATCTTGTCTGTACGTGATCACCCGGGATAACAGTGCAACCATGAGGGCTATTATGGCTCTGGCTTTAGCTCAGTATGAAGCACTTTTCTAGCTTGTTAGAGGTTACCCGAAAGGGCGGAGGGGCTGAACCGTTTTGGGTATAGTGTGGCCTCTGTCTGTATGAGTATAGGCTGCGAGTCATTGTGCCATCGGAAGGGGGGCTCTATATCTGCGCGCAAAGGAAACCTTGCGGCCCTAACTTGTTAGACGAACTTTTGAAAGGCTTCATAGTGATCCCTGCCGACCTCCCTAGGAAGGGGGTTAAGAGATTAGCTACCTCGGGCGAACGGGTAAATCATGACTCATGGGTAAAGATGTACAACCTCTGCAGAGTGTAAAACTAGTATACTAGCCGAGCTCACGGTCAGGAGCGGCCTTGGGGACATCTACATTAAGATGATGAGCTTGTTATGTTGTTATGTTCATTTGATTATCGTTTATGCTATGAGTTAATTATGCTTACATTTGATCATGGGATTAATGGATTATTTAAGCTTCCTTGACAATTGCTATTTAATTATGAACATGCTATCCACTATTAAAAGCTAAATGCAGTCAAACCAGTGTCAGCTATTTGAGCCTCATGAACCCCTGGTAATACTTGTTGAGTACGATATGTGCTCACTCTTGCAATTTCCCAACACCTCAGGATATGATAATGAAGATGACTGGAATGAGGATTATCGTTATGAGTACTAGGTTTGGAGTCAACCAGTCAACAGTGTCCCTGTGTGGAGCTTCCGTCGAGAGCGTTGTTTACATCTTGCTATCATTTATGTATAAGACTATGTGATTTCTTATGTTTCGCTATGTAATGAACACTGCAATGGTACATTTGAGATTTGTCTACTTATTTGTGCGACTATTCCTGGGGCACATATGAGTCTTTTATGCATCCTATTTTGTTCTTAAAATATGGGTGTGACAAATTGGTATCAGAGCTTTGTTGACTGTCGGACGCAAGCCTAGTTAGAAATTGGCCGTCATAAGGTTTTGAAATGGCTATAAAATCCTTGTTCTATAAACCTTGATATTTTCTTCTACACTATATCCTATTCATCTTCACCTTGTTGCTTATCTTAAAGACTTGTTCTCATCCCCACTCCTTGCTTTGAATATGCTTTTAGAACCTTCTCTTACCACCTGCTTACATAGTTGAAAGAGAATTTTAGGAATCTTTGCCCTTAATAGGAAGAGAACGATAGTACCGCAAGTTGAGTTAATGCTTGGTTTGGTTTGTTATTATGCTTATGCTTGATTTGGATCTTTGTAATGAGTGCAATGATCTTGTGGATTTCCTCTACAAGTTCATTTAGTTTATAGGCTTAAGGCATAAGGATTAATGAACTAAATAGTTGGGGTTGGTTAAAATTCTGTTTCTGTCCTTTGCTGTTTTATGGAGCAGTCTGCAATGAATCTGGTACATCTCAAAATCTGTTCATGCAATGTCCATCAAATTTTTCTGGGAACAAGTAGACTTCCATATCTTTCCAATGCCGCAAGAATGACCATATCATCGATTATGAGCTGAGAGTTATGACTGTTTCAAGTTGAGGTTTCTGCGCAGTCTGGAATTCTGTAACAGTTTCGGTTGTACCCAGTTTTTGGTTAACCTCACGTTGGAATCTGGTAATATGATCTAAATGAAAGTTGTAGACAATTTCTTTGTCTTTCCAACGGTGTACAGCATGTATCCTTTTGAATTCTGGAACTCGAGATATTACTGATTTTCTGATCTGCTGATGTTGGATGTTACCCAGAAAATTTCAGATTCGGTTAACTCTTGTAATTGTCATGTTGGACATTACTAAGATGTGTTTATATACCTTGGAATGCAGATGGCAGCCAGGGGAAGAGGCAGAGGCAGAGGCCGTGGCAATAGTGACAATGCCCCAATTACTGTGGAGGAACTTATGCAAACTCAGAATCAGATGATGCACGTCTTCATGCAACACCTACAACAACAACCTCCACCAACACCACCACCTGTTCATGTGAGAGATAAGCGGGGGGAATTCATGAAGGGAAGACCTCCGGTATTTACACACTCAGCGGATCCCATGGAGGCGGATGATTGGTTACGTGCTGTGGAGAGGCAACTGAACATAGCACAGTGCAATGATTTGGAGAAGGTGTTGTATGCATCTGGACAGCTTCAGGGAGCAGCCCAAACATGGTGGGAGTCATATCAAGCTGCTCGTCCCAACAATGCTCCTCCTGTCACTTGGTTAGAATTTTGCAGAGACTTCCGAGCACGACACATCAATGAAGGAGTGATGGAGCTCAAGCAGGAAGAGTTCAGATCTCTTAGGATGGGTTCTATGTCTGTGGCTGAGTATCATGACATGTTTGAGCAGTTGGCTCGCTATGCTCCAAACGAAGTCAGAGAAGATGCTGACAAACAACGTCTCTTCATGAAAGGTCTTTACTATGAACTCAGATTGCAACAGGCTGGAAATACCTACCCTACATTCCAGGCTCTGGTGAACCGTGCTATTGTGTTGGATAACATGCGTAAAGGTCAAGATAAGAAGAGAAGAATGTTAGCCCAAGGTTCTGGAGGCAACAACCGCCAACGTTTCAATTCTCAGCAGGGCGATCAACAGAGGTACCATGGACCAGTTAGTCAAGGGGATCGCAACCAACAATCTCAGCGTAATCCTAATCAACAACAGAGTGGACAACAGACTTCTCGCTCGGGAAATTCAAATGCCACCTCTATGAAGAGAAGTGCTTCCAATACCCCTACTAGGTGTTTTCGCTGTGGGAAAGAAGGTCATATGTCATATGATTGCCCGGAGAGATTCAACCAGCGGAACAACAATCAAAAGTCTAATTCTCATGGAGCAAAGGTGAACCATGTGGCTGCAGAGACAGTACAAGAGGGACCGGAGATTATGATGGGTACGTTCAGTATCAACTCTATTCCCGCTACAGTTTTATTTGATTCTGGAGCTTCGCATACATTCATATCACAAGCATTTGTTAGAGTTCACAGCATACCACTAGTTGCCATGAAAACCCATATGCTAGTAAACTCACCGGGAGGGACGATACCAGTTTCATATTGTTGCCCCTCAGCAAGTCTTTCTTTAAGGGGGGTAGATTTCCCGGTTAGTCCCATGGTTATGAGAACCTCAGGCATAGATGTGATATTGGGTTTGGATTGGATGAAGGAATATGCTACGGAAATTAAGTGCAAGGAGAAAGTAGTAGTTGTGACCACACCCAAGGGAGAGAGAATCAGTGTGGACGTAGCAGTACAAGCTCCACCCACAGCCACAGTGAATCATTTAGAGGATGATGGTGTTGATCTTCAGGACTGTGTAGGGAATAAATTTCTAAGTGACTTTTCAGAAAAACCACGAGGTATGCTACCTAACCAGAGATGTTGAGATTGCTAGTACAATGGAATTGGTATTTAGAGGTAGAAGCGACTTGAGAAGGAGAAGATGTTTGGAGAGAATTAAATCCGCAGTTGTTTGTTTATGCACTGCTCAATCTCGAGGACGAGATTCTTTTAAGGGGGGTAGAGTTTGTAACACCCAAAATTTGAATTTCAATTAATAGGATTTAATTTGAATTATTTAAGAATTTTAGTGAGCATTTAATGTAGCAAATAAATAATTTTTGTGAAAATTAAAATTTATCATAAGTTTAGTAATATGATTTTGTGCATTCATGCTGAGACATATTTTATTTTGTGTTGGTTGTTTTTGGTTAGAAATAAATTGTGCTTTCAAAATTCTATTTGGAGAATGTTTTGGAAAAGAAACCAGAAAAGAAAAGAAAAAAAAAAGGGGGGAAAACCTCCCTGGAATCTGGCCCAGCTTTCCCCTCCTCCCTCTTTGCGTTCGGCCCAGTTCCCACTCCCTCCCGCACTCGGCCCACTCTCTCTCCCGGCCCAACCGCGCGCGCCTCCCCTTCTCAGTCGCTGGCAGCTGGGCCCCGCCCGTCAGCGCTTCCCTTCCTTCTTCCTGGACGCGAGCCGAGCAGGAGACCTTCTCCGGCCGAACTAATCCCGAAACCCCGGGATTTCTTTCCCAAGGAGGCAAACCGAGTCCTACAAAGTCCTTTTCCCGGAGCCGCGGACTTCTTTTGCATCCAAACCGCAACAAAACCAAACCCTAGGTGCCCTGTGTGAGCTCGATTGGATCTCGCCGAAACTCTATCCTAGCCGCCGCTGTCGCGTGCGTCCTCCGCTCCCCCTCAGCCCAAGAAGATCGCCTACACGAGTTCGGGGCAAGCTCCTCTTCCCCCCGGTGGTTTCCCTTCGTGCAGAGAGGCTAGGAATCGCGAGATTCCTTGCTCCAGCGAGCTTCCGGAGCCGCGGCCATGGCGCCGCCGTGTCTGGCCTCGCCGCCGGCCGGCCGGAGTTAGCCCCGGTCCCTCAGCGCCCTCCAAATCGCGATCTACGGCTCGGATTAGAAGGTACCCCTTCGGGGGGGTATTTTTGTTAAAGAAACCCTGAGAAATCTTATTTTCTAACCCGCGGTCCTTGGCGCCCTGCGCAGGTTTCCGTGTTCCGAGTTAGAAAGCGTATTCTTGCCGACTGATTCAAAATACGTTTTCAGGTATTTACAAGTTTGCCACTGATTTTATAATGCTCATAAAATAATCATTTTAACTCCGTTTTTGTCCATTCAAATTGCGTTAGGTTAGTAATTACATGCTCTACATGTTAGAAATATTAGTTTACTGTTTTGAAACTTTTTATTTCTGCAGTAGCATTTAATTAATTATTTACCTATAGGAAATCTTAGAAAATTCATATCTTACTCGTTTCAATTCCGATTTTCGTGAACTTTACATTTGTGTGATCGTAGCGCTGCGTAGAATATTATCATAAACTTTTATATTTGTTTTACCACTGTTTGGTGTATTGTTCTAATTATATCTTGTTTGCTTCGTGTATGATTGTCTACATTGGATGGCGTGTTGTTGATTGATGATTGGAATTAGACGGTGAGCTGTACGTTGGTGATCAAGACCAAGCTTTTGAAGACCAGCGGGCTCAGGAGAGCTTTGGTCAAGGCAAGTATAACTTGGGATCATCCTTGTTACCTATTCACTCATAACTACACATATATATCATATGCATGCTATCACCTTGTCGACCTTAGCAAAATCATAGATGATTGTTACCTGTATTCCTTGCTACCTACTTGATATGCATTGGGTGTAGATGTGCTAGTGCTTGATATAATCCATGATCTTGTAAGATGATTAATAGCTATGCAATGAACATTAAAGAATGACATATAACTGTATGAGATCTTGTCTGTACGTGATCACCCGGGATAACAGTGCAACCATGAGGGCTATTTTGGCTCTGGCTTTAGCTCAGTATGAAGCACTTTTCTAGCTTGTTAGAGGTTACCCGAAAGGGCGGAGGGGCTGAACCGTTTTGGGTATAGTGTGGCCTCTGTCTGTATGAGTATAGGCTGCGAGTCATTGTGCCATCGGAAGGGGGGCTCTATATCTGCGCGCAAAGGAAACCTTGCGGCCCTAACTTGTTAGACGAACTTTTGAAAGGCTTCATAGTGATCCCTGCCGACCTCCCTAGGAAGGGGGTTAAGAGATTAGCTACCTCGGGCGAACGGGTAAATCATGACTCATGGGTAAAGATGTACAACCTCTGCAGAGTGTAAAACTGGTATACTAGCCGAGCTCACGGTCAGGAGCGGCCTTGGGGACATCTACATTAAGATGATGAGCTTGTTATGTTGTTATGTTCATTTGATTATCGTTTATGCTATGAGTTAATTATGCTTACATTTGATCATGGGATTAATGGATTATTTAAGCTTCCTTGACAATTGCTATTTAATTATGAACATGCTATCCACTATTAAAAGCTAAATGCAGTTAAACCAGTGTCAGCTATTTGAGCCTCATGAACCCCTGGTAATACTTGTTGAGTACGATATGTGCTCACTCTTGCAATTTCCCAACACCTCAGGATATGATAATGAAGATGACTGGAATGAGGATTATCGTTATGAGTACTAGGTTTGGAGTCAACCAGTCAACAGTGTCCCTGTGTGGAGCTTCCGTCGAGAGCGTTGTTTACATCTTGCTATCATTTATGTATAAGACTATGTGATTTCTTATGTTTCGCTATGTAATGAACACTGCAATGGTACATTTGAGATTTGTCTACTTATTTGTGCGACTATTCCTGGGGCACATATGAGTCTTTTATGCATCCTATTTTGTTCTTAAAATATGGGTGTGACAATGTTCATTGGTTATGTGCCTAAGGCCGATGTAAGCTTACAACTCGTGCTTCGCCTCTTCCTCTTCTCCTCTATCCTCTGTCTCAGCATTTAACCAACTTAATTACAGTCTGTTATTATACTTGCTCTAACATAGTTTAGATTCACCTCTTATGTCTATATACAGTATATATGTTGAGTAGCGTACTCCCTCCGTCTAAGAAAAAAAATGCAATTCTAGCACAATCTCATATTTTAATATCTTGAGTTTAACTGATTATAAATAAAAAATATCGGTATTTATAATATCAAATAAATACAATTAGGCTAATTACAAAACCCATTTTCATAATAAATTAATTTAGAATCGTTGACATAAATATTTATTCACTAGGCCTTGTTTAGTTCTAAAATTTTTTGGGAAATCGACACCGTAGCATTTTCGTCTCGTCAATTTCGACCAAACTGTGTAATTAGTTTTTATTTTCGTTTATATTTAATACTTCATGCATGCGCCTAAAAATTCGATGTGACGAAGAATCTAAAAATTTTTGCAAAATTTTTTGGAACTAGACAAGGCCTAAAATTTTGATCGCGGACTATTTAGATTGACATGCAATCTATACTTGTATTTTGTATTTTGGACGGAGGGAGTACAAACATAAGATAACATGCTCCCGGTGCTGCTCTGTGCCAAAATTTAAATCTGGTGCAGAGACGGTCCTCGAATGTTTTAATTTTGCACCAACCCCACACCATGCACGGTACCCTCATTACATTTATTTGTGCAGATGCGACCTATTTTATTTATTTGGTGCATGCATTGCATTGCTTCTCCATGTCCTGTCTCGTGTGTCCTCCATCTCTTTATAATAATTCGAGTCTCCCTCTGTCTCTCTCTCTCTCTCTCCGTTTCTCTATCGCATCCCAAAGTTCTCACACAACAGTCAACAGACACAGTGAAGCTCAGTGCCTCTCTCTCTCTCTGCAGCTGCCTAGCTCATCAAGCAGTCAAAACGATCGCCGGCGGCGAGGATCGGAGACGACGACGATGATGGTGGATAGCATGGACGCGGCGAGGATCATAGACTACTTCAAGGGCAAGTGCATCCTCGTCACCGGCTCAACAGGCTTTCTTGGAAAGAGTATGTGTAGTTTCTATACCTATATATCTACTCCGATCCTACTTCGTTTACATCTGCAAAGATATATACGTACAGTAGACATTTATATCCATTAATTCATGCCTGATGATGCAGTTCTTGTGGAGAAGATCTTGCGAGTGCAGCCTGACGTCCACAAGATTTACCTTGTTGTACGTGCGATCGACGAGCCATCTGCAAAGCAGCGCGTCCAGCAAGAGGTACACGCCCGGGCATATGCAAGCTAATAGCTAGTCGTCTTCTTCATTTTTAACCTGCATGCACACTCTACTCATCTTCTTCGTCAACGATGTCCGTCCTATTACTGCTAGCTAGTATATAGTTGCCGGCCTCTGTTCGCTTGGCTAATAAGTTATGACTAAAAATATTATTCGCTGATTTGTTATAAGAGAAAAACACTGTTGAATGATCGGCAGATTCGGTAGATAAGCTTAATAAGCGAACAGAATTGGCGGGCCATCGTGTTCTTCCATCCTGCTTAATTAATTTATTTCTCCATTACGTAATTGTTATTAGCGATGCACAGTGTTCCTTCTATTCCTCCATTACGTAATTGTTAGCTTAAGAAACGAGTGTAGGTACTCCGTTAATTTATTGCTACAGTGTGTTCAACCAGTGTGCACGTCGTTGTCATGCAATTTTAACTCCTTGTTCCGAAGAGAGAACTAGCCTGCATGCGGCATTGCATTGCATGCATGAGGTTGTTACAGTGACATGTGTTGCTTGCATACGGCCGGTAACAACACGATCGTTTTTTTGCCTTTTCCCTACACCGTTCGAAACGCAAGCTCTCCATTTTAATTACTAGTGCTGCACACGTCGCAATCTCAAATTTATATAATAAGATAACGTTTATGATATTAACTAATTATCATTTTATTATATTAGTTATATTTTATTGTATATCTATTTGAAATTATAATTCTTTGAATTTATCTCTATTAAACTCGAGATTTATTGACTCTCTCTAAGATTGTTGTTGGAATTGTAATTTGTAACCGAGTGAGTACTGGGTCGTTGTCATCTCCTTGCTCTCTAGTGTCGTCGCGTCGTCCTCGTAGACGTCGCTGCTGCGTACAGCACTGTGCAGCATCATTGCATTGCATGATGGGTCTAGTACTTGCCATCTGCCATCCGAGGAATTAATATACCTGCTTTTCGCTTAAATTTATCAGTCGATCAATGCTATTAGGCTTTGTAGTTATCAAAAATTTTTAAGATTTTTAAATTTTGCAGGACATGCATGGTGCATTAAATATACATGAAAATAAAAACTAATTATACAGTTTATATGTAAATCATGAGACAAATCTTTTAAGTCTAGTTACTCTATGATTAGACAATGTTTGTTAAATAAAAATAAAAATGCTACACTATTGAAATCCAAAAAAATTTACAAATTGAACAAGACCTTAGCTATTCAGCAACGTTTTTCTCTCGTAATAAATTAGTAAAGAGTATTTTTAGTCGTAGTTTATCAGCCAAGCGAACAGAGCCTTCATGAGCCATGCGTGGTACCATAATTGACACTAGCTAGCCACAGTATAATTTGGTCATTATGTATCCGATCCAGCACACGTCCGTTCCGTCGTGCCTCGATCGATCCATCGAGTTGTATGCATGGTGTGCATAGATGCATGTGGCATGATTAGTCCGTTCGAAAAAATCATAGCTAAGAGAGTAACACTGCTAAATAATAGATAGATTAATAATCTTAGATCTTGTTTAATTCACCCAAAAAAAACTATAAATTTTTTACGATTTCTCATCATATTAAATCTTATGACATATACATTAAGCATTAAATATAGATAAAAATAAAAATTAATTGTACAGTTCGTCTGTAAATCGCAAAATAAATATTCTAATTTAGTTCATCTATGATTTGACAATATTTATTAAATAAAAACGAAAATACTACGATAAAAAAACAAAATTTGGAAACTGGAGAAGACCTGAGCGAACAGCCTTGTCAGTTGCCCGTGCCGCGCGCGGGGAGGAGGACGGACCGGCCGGCCGGAGGTGGCAGTAATTGCGACGGAACAGCCGGCACGCGGCGGGGGGAAGGTGAACGCAACGTGCACATGGGGCGGCCGGCCGGCGGCGGCAGCTGGAGCGGCCGGTTTCGTTTGTATTTGACAAATATTGTTCAATTATGGACTAACTAGGCTTAAAAGATTCGTCTCGTCAATTCCGACTAAACTGTGCAATTAGTTTTTATTTTCGTCTATATTTAATACTCTATGCATGTGTCTAAAGATTCGATGTGACGAGAAATGTGAAAATTTTTATAAAATTTTCTGGTAAGTAAACAAGGCCCTAGTAGAGTAGTAGCTACTAGCTGCGGCATGCCTGCATTGTCCGTACGTAGTACCTTCTCCTTCATGACGCCCCACCTACTCCAGCCGTCCAGCGGCGGCTAGCTAGCTAGCTCTAGCTAGTCCGCCAGGCTGGATCTGACTTAGGCCAAAAATTTTAATTTTGGCTGCTCTATCACTTTTATTCATATTTAATAATTATTATGTAATTATAAACTAACTAGATTTAAAAGATTTATCCTATAAAATTTGATGTGATAAAAAATTTTAAAAAATTTTAGGAATGGCTAAGCCTTGGGTGCGCCTGGCTAGTACAGGCACTTCAATTTTGCCTGTTAGCGCACTCACAATGCAGACTCTATCATGGAGTCTAAAATTATTTATTACCTCGAACAATGTGAACTTAGAGTCTAAATAAGACTTGGAGTCTTATTTTTTCTATCTCATTCTTCAATAAATACGGTGCCACATCAGGAAAATACCATAAATAATATGTAATTAATTATCTTGGACTTTGTGATAAAGTCTTACATTGAGAGTGCCCTTAGGCCACTCACAATACAGACTCTATCATAGAGTCTAAAGTTATTTATTACCTCGAACAATGTGGACTTGGAGTCTAAATAAGACTTGGAGTCTTATTTTTTCTACCTCTTTCTTCAATACCACATCAGCAAAAATATCATAAATAATATGTAATTAAGTGTCTTGGACTCTGTGATAGAGTCTTGCATTGTGAGTGCCCTTAGCAGTCATCGTCATCTTCTTGCCACAGCCTAGTGCTGTGTACTAAACTACTAATACTCTCTGTCTCTCAAAGCTTCAATATTTAGAGTTGTCCTAAGTCAAAATTTTAAAACTTTGACCGGATTTTAAGAAAAAACATTCAGATTTATAGTACCAAATTAATACCATTATATTGATTATAGAACATATTTTTATAAGATACTCATTTTATGTCATAGATATTGATACTCTTTTCTATAAAATTGGTCAAACTTAAAAAAAATTACTGCCATAGATTCTAGGAGTTAAGCTTGCAGAGACAAATTAAGAGAGTACTCCGTACATTAGTACACAAAAGTCGGAGTGTTTAAATCCGGTGGTTAAAATTTAGGAGTAACACATCGGGTGTTATAAAAAATTATAGAAGTTCTTAGTAATTCATAAGACAAATTTATTAAGCCGATTAGTTAGTCATTAGTAACATATTTATTGTGGCACTATATTGTCAAATCATAGACTAATTAGGTTTTAAAAATCATCTCACAAATTAATCGCAATCTATATAATTAATTATTTTTTAGTCTATATATATTTAATAATTTATATATATGTCTCAATAAAGAGCTAAACTTTAGACGAACTAAAGAAGACCGCAATGCCCCGCTGGCGCTGGGTAAAGCTATGCTATGGAGCAGTTTTTAGTTTGTAAAATTTTTTAGGTTTAGCTATTATAGTATTTTTATTTGTATTTAGTAATTATTATTTAATTATAGACTAACTAGTTTTAAAAGATTTGTCCCACCAATTTTGCCGGATTAGTAGGTGTGCTCCTCGAGCCGAAAAAGAACCACCTTTTAACTGAATGCTTTTTTCTTTTGGTTTTGACTATCGTAATACTTTTATTTTATTTAACAACTATTGTCTAATTATGGACTAATTAGATTTAAAAAATTTGTCTCACAAATTATGTACGTGTCTAAAGATTCGATGTGACGAATAATCTTGAAAATATTTGGAAGGCCTTGTTTAGATCTAAAAAGTTTTTGGATTTTGACATTGTAACACTTCCATTTTTATTTGACAAACATTGTCGAGTTATGGAGTAACTAGGCTTAAAAGATTCGTCTCGCGGTTTGCAGACAAACTGTGCAAGTAGTTTTAGTTTTCATTTATATTAAATGCTATATATATATGCCGCAAGATTCGATGTAACGAAAAATCTTAAAAAAGTTTTTGATTTTCGGGTGAAGTAAGAAAGCCCGAACTGATTGCTGCGTAAAGATTCCCGATTTCTTTTTTTTTGAAAAACCGATTGCTGATGTACTGTAGCTATAATACTTGCTGCAGTATTTTAAGAGAGGAGAATAGCGGCTGCACTTGTTCTCGCAGCCAAACAGGGAATATTGAATGAGCCGTATGCTGGCTGGTTGGTTGGTGACTTGGGCGTGTAAATGAGAATTCATTTCTTCATTTGACTTGGCCTTGTTTAGTTCGCAAAAATTTTCAATATTTTCCGTCACATCGAATCTTTAGTCGTATGCATGGAGCATTAAATATAGACGAAAATAAAAACTAACTGCACAGTTTACCTGTAATTTGTGTGATGAATCTTTTGAGCCCAGTTACTCCATGATTGGACAATGTTTGTCAAATAAAAACGAAATGCTACAGTAGCCAAAAACAAAATTTTTTACGAACTAAACAAGGCCTTGATCGTGCCATGGTCCACCTCGCTCCACCCACATTATGCACATAACAACAACCTCCAATAGTTCATCAATCAATTGGGTAAAAGTAAAAAAGAAGATATATTATAGTACTTTACTAGAACTGAACATATCTATTGCCTGTATAGTCCTAGCTGGGAGTGTATAACAAAGTCAATTGGGTAAATGAGAATTCATTTATTCATTTGACAATGCTTCTTTTCACCTTGCCGTTGTTTAGGCCTAGTTTAGTTAAAAAAATTTTGGATTTCGGTACTGTAGCATTTTCGTTTTTATTTGACAAACATTGTCCAATTATGGACTAACTAGACTCAAAAGATTCATCTCGTGATTTATAGACAAACTGTGCAATTAGTTTTTATTTTCGTCTATATTTAATACTTCATGCATATGCCGCAAGATTCGATATGACAGGGAATCTTGAAAAGTTTTTGGTTTTTGGGGTGAACTAAACAAGGCCTGTTCACCACAAAACTCAAAAACTTTTCAAGATTCCTCGTCACACAAATCTTGTAGCACGTGCATGGAGCACTAAATATATACGAAAACAAAAACTAATTGCACAGTTTGTCTGTAATTTACGAGATGAATCTTTTAAATCTAGTTAGTCTATAAGTTAGACAATGATTGTTAAATACAAACGAAAATGCTACAATGTCAAAATTCAAAAACTTTTCGCAACTAAACAAAGCCCTTGTATATATCTACTTCGAGATTTTTGTAGCACTCGCTGTCCTAGAATAAAACTGTGCGTCTTGTTCTTCGATGAGTCATCAATTTATTTTAAATTTGAACTAGATTTATATGAGTAACTGCTTTGGTGATGACGTACTGACGTGTGTGCATGCTTGGATCGGATACACACTACGTGCAGGTGATAGACACGGAGCTGTTCGGCCTCCTGAGAGAGAAGCATGGCAAGGGGTTCCAGCAGTTCGTGGACGACAAGGTTGTCGCTTTGGCCGGAGACATCATCTACGACGGCCTTGGCCTGGAGCCACCCATGCTGCACGCGCTGGCCAACGACATCGACGTCATCGTCAACATCGCAGCAACCACCAACTTCTACGAAAGGTCATGCATATGAGAAAATTATTGTCATCTTTTTTCGAACGTTCGATCGATATAATTTGGATGATGAAATTATATGTATATTTTGAACTTTGATTTTGATGCATGCATGCAGATACGATGTGTCGCTGGATGTGAACGTGATGGGAGTGAAGCACCTGTGCACGTTCGCCAAGCAGTGCGCCAGGCTCAAGATGCTGATGCACGTCTCCACCGCGTTCGTGTCGGGCTTCAGGGAGGGCCTCATCCTGGAGAGACCCATCAAGCCGGGCGAGTCCCTGCGCGAGGGCACGTACCTGGACGTGGACACGGAGCTGCGCCTGGTCAAGGAGGTGAAGAAGTCGCTGGCCATGGCGAACGCTGGCGACGGCGACGGCGACGCGCACACCGACGTCAAGATGACGGAGCGGAAGGCGATGAAGGAGCTGGGACTGCAGCGGGCGCGCCACTTCGGGTGGTCCAACACCTACGTCTTCACCAAGGCCATGGGGGAGGTGGTCCTGGGCCAGCAGCTCCGCGCCGGCGTCGGCGCCGGCGCCGGCGACGGAGGCCGCGACATCCCTGTGGTGGTGATGCGGCCCAGCATCATCACCAGCGTGCGGGACGACCCGGTGCCCGGGTGGATGCAGGGGACGCGCACCATCGACAGCATCATCATCGGGTACGCCAAGCAGAACCTGTCGTGCTTCCTCGCCGACCTGGGGCTCGTCATGGACGTCATCCCGGGGGACATGGTGGTCAACGCCATGATGGCCGCCGTGGTGGCGCACTCCGGCGAGCGCGGCGCGCCGCAGGTGGTGTACCATGTCACCTCGTCGCTGCGCAACCCGGCCACCTACGACGTGCTCTATCAGTCTGGACGCCGCCATTTCTACGAGAACCCGCGCGTCGGCAAGGATGGCAGGGTCATCCCTACCAGGGAGATGTACTTCTTCAACACCATCGCTAGGTTTCACCTCTACATGATCCTCACCTACAAGATACCACTAGAGGTACTATACGATATATATATATGGTTAATTAGATCTCTGTCGACATGCGTGCCTTGATTTTGCTATATATCAACTGATATACTATTATGCTGGTAATAATGCAGATTCTGCACTTGGTGAATCTGCTGCTGTGTGGGCTTTTCTCAAGGCTTTACAATGACCTCAACCGCAAATACAAGTTTGTGATGCATCTCGTTGACGTCTACGGCCCCTTCGCCTTCTTCAAAGGATGGTAAACATGCATGATGTTGTTCACATAAAAATTATATGTATTAGTACTACTACTCCATCCTATCATAAAAAATAGACGTTTGCATTGGCATTTGACAAGAAGATTTAGTCATCTCTTTATTAAGACTCAATGACTTTTTATATTTATTTATTTACTTTGGAAACTTAAAAACAACATGATTATGTTGTAATGGAAAGTATATTATGAATTATTAGATTTGACGAGCATATTAATTGTAATGGAAACTGTGATCAAAATCATATCCTGGATACCATAAACGAGCTCAGGCGGTAATTAGTTAATTGAGCTTGAGTCAGCAAATTAAATTAAACTGGACCGTGCATCTATATTAATTCTTGAATTTAAAAGGAGTAATACTTATTTCATTGTGTGATGGTGATGAAGCTTTGATGACATGAACTTGGAGCGGCTGAGGCTGACGATGGCAATGAAGACCCCTGAAGATCAAATGTTCAATTTCGACCCTAAGACCGTCGACTGGAATGATTACTTCACCAAAATCCACATCCCTGGTGTTCTCAAGTATTTGTGCAAGTGAAGCCTTCTTTCACAGTTTGCTGCTTCGTCACCTTCTTCCTATAGAAAATTAATGGCTCCTGTTCTTTATGATGAAACCAATATTACTATGTTTGTTGTACCTGTTCTGTGTTATCAAGGAACAAAATAAGTCGGCTAGGTTGATATATATATATAGTTGTATTGGAGAGGCCCCATAGTGATCATCAGACGTGTGTTCGTGTGTATGTGTTAGGTGGCACCGTGGCAACCAATATATATCTTGATTGCGAACTTCTGTAATCTGTGTCATCTGTACGTGTCAGTGACAATGAAAAGGACCTGTAATATCTATATGTAATGGCTGTGACGACATTGCGAAAGGAAAACAAATCAGAAAGTAGGGTTTTCTGATCTGAACGTTGGAGATATATTCCTTGCTCTTTTCCGAATGAAGACCATTCTTGCAGCTATTTTTCACCAAGTTTCTTGTGCAGGTTCCCAGTTCAGAAAGGATGCACACCATTTCCTTATTTGAAGGTTGGTAAGTAGGAACCTTTAATTTTCTAGCTTGTTTCTTTTGCTAAATATTGTATGTTCAGATGAGTGTGAAGGAAAAGCATCTTTCTCCTTTTTAATGATAAAGCTTATTGCACCAAATTGACCATGGAAGCTCCTAAATTTTGAAGGTTGCACACCATACTAACTTACTCTAAGGTTGGTATGTAGCCTCTACGTAGCTTGTTTGTTTGGTTATGTTGTTTCCAATATATTGAGATCAATGTGATGGAGGCCATCTTTAATTCATTGTTTTCATTTTAGAGGACTTTTTAGAGAGTTGTTCAAGGAGGCTCCCAAATTGTGGAAGTTACACATCACCAGTATTATTACTCTAAGGACATTAATATTTAAGCCTTATAATTAGTGTTTGTTCTAAAGGATTCTCAAAGACTATGAAGGTATAGCCATATTTGGTTTACACTAACCTTCTCCACTTATCAAAATGTTTGAATTTTTCTTAGCAAAGAATTATATGTGTAGTAACTTTCTTATCAATCCTAAAGTTTTTGTTGAATTGATAAGCTAACATGCATGAAAACCAAATGAGATTACCCTAATAAAGAGAGAATAAGTTGCAAGAGAACAACTAAATGGCCAAAATCTCCTGCTAAGACCTATGTCATCTAAATCATGTCTTCAACTTTGATGATTTAGATGACAATACAAGCCTAGGACTGACATGAATGCTAAAGATATGTTAAACGGGTTCTAATAGGTCTTAGGAATGTAGGAGAAGACATCTTTGTAGGCGGCGGATCATTCGGTGCAATGCAAAAAAAGTTGTAGGCTTTGTCCGACGGCTATTCGAGGGGGAATATAAGTTCTACTAGTTTGCCAGATGTTGTTTGAGTACATTGAGACTGCTAAAAGCTAAGGAAAGTGTTTCTACACTCTATCCACCCTTTCAAGTGCATCGAGATCATATCCAATGCTAGATAGGTACCATAGTTCATCCTTATGAGTGTTAGACCTTACATGTTGAGATCTTTGTAAGCAAGGGTTGTTCCGCCCATTTATCTTGGTGATCCAGAGTGCTTGAGATTTATGTGACCCTTTGGTGAGGGCCTTGGTGGATCTTCCGATCTTCATGTGGAGCGGTAGCAAGTTGGTGTATGAGGGACGAGGAGACCCCTTTCTTCATGGAGAAACTCTATAGTGGATAGGATGTCAAGGTGACCAAAAGAGTTGGGTGACTCACGGCACTTGCCTTTGGTTGGTAGGGACCTTAGTGTCAGTCCTGTGACCAGAAGAGACTTGGTAAACAGGAACGTACCTTGGTGGAGCTCCAACATGGACTAGGCTGGGGTTGCACCAATACTATGTAATAAATGGTCTTTGTTAGTTTGTCCAATCTATACCTAGCTCTTTGCTTACCGTACTTATTGCTCTGCTTTGCTTGTGTGACATTTATCTTTCTAGATTGGCTATAGGCTAGCTGATAGGATTGGTTTTAAGTTGCAAAACTCTTTGTAGGTTGAGGGTAAGATAAAGCATGCTAAAAAATCTTAAGTGCACATCATGCTTGATTTAGCTTGTGGTTTTCATTGAGACCTAGAGTTATGTTTTGAAACTGGCACCAAATTCATCCCTCCTTTGTGCATTCGCAGTGACCTTTCACCCTATGGCTCTATTTATAGGAGAGGAGATATGCTGAGATGGTTGTTTGTATTTATTTTCCTTGGTGGGACTAATGATTACACAAATGTACAAGCCCTCAAATTTTACAATTATATCCTTGGATATTTATACATACATATGCCTCGAACCTAGTATCTGAGCTTCTTTTGCACACAAAGGAAAATGCTGGAATGGGTGATGAAAAATTGCAAGCAAGCCATCAAGGGAAAGATATTGTATTGGCTATGCGCATTCATTCCTACCGCTGACACGCTGCTGCTGATGTTGGTGTTAAATATTTGTACCATTTACTGTATATATAACAGGGTGGATCTAGCAGTGACCAGTGAGACGGGTGCTCAAGCTCCTTCCCTACCGTTGTCGTGACAATGTGGAGTCTTTCCTAACTTCTATAGCCATGAAAGGAAGGAACAAGTGATTCTAGAAGTTAAAGATAACTTAAGCCTCTTTTTTAAAAAAATAGATCCTTGGATATCTTCTGCTGGTGGTGTTTTTAATTTCGTGAAGACGTCTTCGCGACTTTAGTATTTGTTAGTCAGAGCAACCACGGCGGGCAGACTATACTGAACTTGTGTGTATAAATGCTGATCCTTGGCGTGTTACTGCACTCGTCTCACTGGCTGCTTGAGCAGCTTGCAGGACAGGGAAGCATCGCCGCCATAACATCTCTCCGTGTGTGTCCCTCCGTCCTGCACATAATACAATCACGCACAAAAGAGCCTCTTTTCCCTGCAACCATCTCAAGCAAAATTACAAGCAAGATTGAGAGTGTTTGTGAGAGAGAGTATATAGGCGATCGGCGACGGATGATGGATAGCATGGACGCGGCGAGGATCATAGGCTATTTCAAGGGGAAGACCATCCTCATCACCGGCTCAACTGGCTTTCTTGGAAAGAGTATGTGTACTATCATCACTAGCTCGACAGGAGCACATCTTCTATCAAAGCTTGATGACCTGCATGTGATGAACGAATAATGGATGATCTTGTTCGTGCAGTTCTTGTGGAGAAGATAGTACGGGTGCAGCCTGATGTGAGCAGGATCTACCTCCTCGTAAGAGCGACTGACGCGGCGTCCGCAAAGCAGCGCGTCCAACAAGAGGTCATTACTAATCCACACCATCACCTTTTGGGAGCTGTCCACGCAGCACTCTGGGCGTTACACGCACTCTCAACACCCAATTTCTTCTTCACATCTTTTTCTCCTCTCGACGCGCCTTGCCGCGGTATGGTAGGGTCTTTCCGGAGCACCGCCATCGAGGCCGCAGCTGCTCCGACAAGACCCTACCACACCCACGACGGTCTCCTCCTCCCTCCTCCTTCTCCTCTACCACTGTTGTGGTTATGGGTGCCCTCGCCCTGACTTGTCCCTAGCCGCGCCAAAACCCTAACGTCCTCCTCCCGTCGTTCCCACTGCCTAATCAGCCTGCCTCCCATGAGTCCCTTCTAAACCTGTTGGAGTAGGGAGAAGGAGGAGGTCGGAGATAGAGAAGAATGAGAAAGAGGAATCTAAGTGTTGAGAAGGTAGCATTATTCTTATTTTATACATGCATAAACATGCACTTTTTCTGAATAATTTATCACTAACCTACATAAATATACTCCATATAATGCATGCTTTTTGTACATAGCAGTGTTCCTTGTAATAGTATAATAATAATAAAACGAGTATTGTGGTTACAGCGTCAACCAAATTAACACTCAATCTTTAATTTCTCGCACGAAACCAAGTTGCACGTTGCGTGTGTGGTTATTGAGCTGCCTGCCTACCTTAATTTTAGCTGATTGTCGCTTTTCCCATGTCGATACCGCCCAGGTGCGACAGCGGCTGATGGATTTATGTACTGCCGTTGTTCACCTGTCAACTTTCATCTCATCTCTCTCGAAAAATATACGGTCAAGAGAGCACGCACGCGGCAAGCTAGCTAATATAAATATAGCATCATGTTGGGGCTATTTTGCTAATTATGAATTTAATGTGTGTATTTAATTTTATATTAAAAAACAATATTAGGTTTCATCGAAATCAAACTATCTTAAGTTTGAGTAACTTTATACTCTGTTTTAAATTATAGACATTTTAAATGTTCTTAAGAAATAATGCATCTTGTAATTTGGGATGGAGATAATAATAATATAAAAAGTTTATGACTTCAAATAGGTATATTAAGAAAATATGTTGTATGACGAATTTAATGGTACCTATTTAGTACGATAAATCTTAGTATTTTTTTATAATAAATTTAGTTAAACTTAACGTAGTTTATAGCCAGTAGTTTATAGCCAGTGTAGTAGCACACCAAATCAGCGATCGCCAGGATATATAATGAAGTGATTTTGTGGTGCCTGTGCATGCTTGCACCGTGCATGGATGCAGGTGACCGGCACCGAGCTGTTCAGCCTCCTGAGGGACAAGTATGGCGAGGGCTTCGACCTGTTCATCCAAGAGAAGCTTATTCCTTTGGCTGGAGACATCACGAAGGAGGACCTGGGCCTGGAGCCGGCCACATTCGACGACCTCGCCAAGGAGATGGACGTCATCGTCAACGTTGCTGCAACCACCAACTTCTACGGAAGGTCTGTCTGAAAAAGCATATATATATATATATATATATATATATATATATATATATATATATATATATATATATATATATTACTCTAGCTACAAAATAATTTATTTTGTAGCCACTTTGAGTTACAATAATTACTATGGGGTGTTTGGGACTACTCTGCTCCATGTTTTTCAGCTCTGCTCTACGTTTTTTAGCCAAACGGTTTCAGCTCCACGCACTCAGTTCGAGGAAAAAGGGTGAAGTTGTGAGAGCACCTAAAGAGGTACTCCACAAACCCCAGTTTTTTGTGGAGCTGCTCCATGGTGAATTTTATAGAGTAGAGTTTGTAGAGCAGTCCCAAACACCCCTATATTAATGTACAAGATTATAGTAACTCCACGAGTCAAGCCCAACCAGCCCATGCTTTTGGCCCATTAGCATATCTATCTATACCTAATACTAAAGAGGCAAAATTTCAGCCTGGAATTTTTTTTTGTCTGGCCTTCCTATCTACCAGGTTGCGGTACTCAGAGTTTGCCTCGGAGCCGCCAGCGTAGCCAACTAAAAAAGAAAAATCCTAGCCAAGCACGCAATGCAACCCCACCTCGGCCGCTCCGGACCATATAACCCGCTCCACCGCGACACGTTCATCTCATCTTGCGTTTGCTTTCTCCATCTCTCTCCCCCGTCCGGCGTCCGGCCCCCTCACGAATCTCCCATAGCAACACCGACCCGGCGGCCATGGCCAGGCGGTTCTCAGATCCCACGACGCGCTCGCTCAACAACAGGATGCATCTCGACGCGTACACCCCGTCCTCGGCGAAGCTGCGCTGGGTGCCGAAGCCCCAAGCCTGCGGCCGCGGCCAGCTCCCGCTCCCGCACCGGTCTGCGGCGGCCGTTCACCAGCGCACCCTCTGCTCCGCTGGCCGGATCGGGCCACAGGCGCCCGCCGTGGTGCCGAAAAAGAAGATGGTGTCAACCCCCGCCGAATCAAATGGGCTCGACGATGTTTTCTGCCGTGGCGCCCAAGCCGAGCTCACTCCCCATGCCAGCCTTCTTCCTCTGGCGCGCGGAGTCCAAGGCCACCCAAGGTCTCCTCCGCATCGGCGAGCTCGCCTAACATGGCTGACAGTCCCTCAACCAGACTCTGTCTACTCCTCCATTCACCCTTCAGCTTCGTCTGACAACACCATGAACGTCGACACTAGGCCAATTTAACTCTTGTTGATGCGGGTGGTGGAGGTGCTGTTACTATATATTATATGAGCTCTTTTACAGTGGTTGGGGGTACTTCTTGGTTCCTATAGGTTCCTAAATAAATTATTAGCACTAATTAATTTTATGAGTGGAAGGTTAGGATTGTAATTGTGGCTCCCCCGCACCCCTCTCTGCGCACAGACACACCCGAAAGACGTATCGCCGCGGCCTTGCCTCGCCCTCTCCATCACGCATCGTGCACGCATCGCAGCCGCCTCGCCATCGCGCATCACTGCCGCCTCGCCCTCATCCTCGCACGGCACCACCGTCGGCCTACCCCCAGCCTTGTGCAGAGTGTCGCTACCAGCCTGCCTCGGCAGATCGCCACCGCCGGCCTGCCCTCGGCTTGCCTCCCGACCACTATCGCCGCCGCGCGCACCAGCGTCCTATCCCGCCGCTGGTGCGGCCTGTGGAACTGCGTCCCGGCGCTCTCTTTCCACGTGGGAGCACGGACGCCGCCGGATCTCGCCTCCAACAAAGACTTCACGGGATGTACGCGGTGCCGCCGTTCGCAGAGGACTGCAGAGGATGGATCGCGTGCCCTGGATGCCGCAACCCTGCCCTTGCGCTCGCCCTTGCCCTGGCAGCCGGCGCCGCAGCAGCACGGACTCACAGTTCACAGTGAGAAGGGAGAAGAGAGATGAGAGAGTGGCTAGATCGAGGAGGTAGAGAAAACATGCGACTTCAATTCAATCAATCATCCCTATACTAGTTTCTAGTATAATGTTTACCATTCTACCCTTAATTATATAAATAAATCTTAAAAATAGAATTATCCTAATGAGTTTCTTCTACTAATTTTAGTATACACTTAGTGCATATGGCCCCACTGTTTAGTATGCACTTGGTGCCTCTTCGATTGGTTCCTCTTGGTTCCTTTGCCTTTTTAGCCGTCGGATCGGCTCTCGTGGACCGTCCATTTTTCGACAACCATTGTAAAAAATCTCATATTATATTGTCATCCATGATGACATCATCCTCAGCCGTGACGATCAGGTCGATGCGGGGAGACATCCTGTGCGCTAGGCGAAAGAACTACCTCAAGTGTGGAGTCGTCGTCGACTACGATGCTGGCCTGCATGCACACATGCAAGATGTTTCGTGAGTCAGTCACGGCAGACGACACCCAAACGTACATACATAATTGTTTATTCCGTGTTTGTTTCCATAATGAGGATCAACACTTTAGCTTACTTTTTTCGTTGTGAAACAGCTAAGATAAGCAGGAAGCGACGAGAAAAGAATGAACACAAAACGAAAGAAAAGATACTTTCATTATTAAACTACTAGGAGGAGAATCTGTCTTACCTAAGGTTTTCAAAAATGTTGTGGTTATATATAATGTATAACTTACATTTATTATGGGTTTAAAAATGTTATAACAATATTCATCCTATTTATGTTTCATACGTTTTCTATCAAAATATTGTAATAATATATAACAATGTTTGTGGATTTAAAAATGTATAACAATGTTTGTACGAGTTAAAGCAAAACACAGTTGATTTGAAGACGAATTGAAACACATTTCACTTCAGTCAAAAGTTATAAATGACAATTCAATAAATTATATGTTCCCGTAGCAACGCACGGGCATTTTTCCTAGTAATAACTAATTGCTTAATTTGTCTATAATTTGCGAGACATATCCTTTAAATCTAGTATATTCTAATGATGCGGTCAGCAGGTGATTAACCTAATCACAATACACCACGCACGCCGCCACCACTAGTTGGCCGGCTCCTCTCTGTGCTTGTGCACGGACGTACAGGAGAGGCCGTAAAGGGTTCTTGTGCCGTGCTGGTTGTTCTGTTGCAGTCCGCGGCATCGACGAACGCTAGCACGCTGTGTTGTCGTCGTTCTTCTCTTAGTAACTAAACTATCGTAAATATGTATACATATTATCGTAAATTAGTATATAAAATTATTGTAAATAAAGGTGGCTATAGAATAACTTATTTTGTAGCTAGCTATTGAATATATACCCTCCCTAGGGAGAGTATATTCAGTAGCCAACTACCAAAAGGGTTATTATGTAGTCACTTCCATTTATGATAATATCAATACTATATTTATAACATATGAAGATATTTACCGTAACGTCATAGTAAACCACTTAGTATAGAGTTACTATAATCTCACAAATTAACACAGTAATTATCGTAACTTAAAGTGGCTACAGAATAAGTTATTTTATAGCTATATATATATATATATATATATATATATATATATATATATATATATAATCGTGCATGCAATGCATGTGAATATTGCAAAGTGAAAAAAAAATATATGCAGATATGATGTCTCGTTGGGTGTGAACGTGATGGGGGTGAAGCACCTGTGGGAGTTCGCCAAGCAGTGCGCCAACCTGAAGATGTTCATGCATGTCTCCACTGGTCCGTCAGTGTTTGCTCCTACGACTGTGCTCAGTGTCGTCAGTGCTGACGAGCAGCAAAAAAACTGATGGATCTGCCTGCGTGCTCGCAATGCATGCAGCCTATGTGTCCGGCGACAGCACGGAGCTGATCCTGGAGAAGCCCATCAAGCCCGGCGAGGCGCTGCGGGAAGGCATGCACCTCGACATCGACGACGAGCTGCGCCTCGTCAGCGACGTCAAGAATGATGTGGCGACGACGACGAATGCCGCCGGCGCCGGCGCCGGCAGCGACGACGCGAGAGCGGCGGAGAGGAAGGCGATGAAGGAGCTGGGCCTGCAGAGGGCGCGCCACTTCGGGTGGTCCAACACGTACGTCTTCACCAAGGCCATGGGCGAGATGCTGCTGGGGCAGCAGCAGCTCCGTGGCGGCGACGGCGACATGCCGGTGGTGATCGTGCGGCCCAGCATCATCACCAGCATCCGGGCGGACCCGGTGCCGGGGTGGATGCAGGGCACGCGCACCATCGACACGCTCATCATCGGCTACGCCAAGCGGAAGATCTCGGCGTTCCTCGCCGACCTCCGCATGGTGATGGACGTCGTCCCGGGGGACATGGTGGTGAACGCCATGCTGGCGGCCGTGGTGGCGCACTCCGTGGAGCGCCGCGGCGGCGGCGCGCAGGCGGCCATGACGATATACCATCCCACCTCGTCGCTGCGCAACCCGGTGACGTACGCCGTCCTCTACCGCTCCGGCAGACGCCACTTCAAGGAGCACCCGCGCGTAAAGGACAACGGCGAGGTCATCCCCAACAACAAGATGCGATTCTTCACCACCATCCCGCGGTTCCGCCTCTACATGATCCTCTCCTACAAGCTGCCACTCGAGGTCCGTCTCCGTCATTTGTCATGCTGTTTATTTTTTTCAAAAAAAAAAAGAAACTTTATTCTACTAGAATATAGAAAAATGAAATGTGAAATGCGAAATTCATGTTTTGCTTGTTTGTTTTTGTTTTTATTGCGAAAAAAATGTTTTGCATGTTTGTAGATGTTGCACATGTCGAATCTGCTACTCTGTGGGCTCTTCTCTCAGTTCTACAAGGACTCCAACCGCAAGTACAAGTTTGTGATGCATCTAGTTGACGTCTATGGCCCCTTCGCCTTCTTCAAAGGATGGTATGTAGTACGCAGGACGCTTAGAGATTCATCTATCTTGTAATTTTATTTTACACAATAACTGGATCGGAAATTATATATCTTGATGAAATGAGGTGTGGATCTTTTTTCAGTTTCTGAATTTACTTTGTTTCCTTTCATGCATGGCGATGAAGCTTTGACGACACAAACATGGAGCGCCTGCGGTCCACGATGGTGATGAACACTCCTGAAGATGACATGTTCAACTTCGATCCCAAGACCATCGACTGGGACGATTATTTCTACAGAATTCACATACCTGGTGTCCTCAAGTACGTCTTGAAGTGAAGAGACCTGTGTGGTTGCTTCTTCACCTTGTTCTGGGGAAAACTCTGTTCTATATATATGTGTGTGTGGAAAGACACACCTTGCTTCTTCACCTAATCACCTTGTTCATATATGTGTGGGGAAAAACTTAGTTTTACCTCTGCTGGCTGTAATCAATCACAAAGCCAAGTCATCCATTGACCAAACCTGTTAAATGTATTGGTCAACTCAAGCACCATATATGAAATGTGAATAAAAATGTGTGCTTTGTGTTGGCTGGCAGCAGCCTATCTGAATTCTGATTTCTGAAGTAGTAATCTCTTCCAGTAGAGTACAGTGAAAAGGAACTGTAATCCCTGCTGCCTAAGGTATCAACCAAATTGGGAAGCAAAACTGATCAGAAATAACTATGCGATGCCGACGAGGACTGTTACGCCCAACTTGTTATTTGCCTTGTTGGCACCTTTGTAAGCAAGACTGCAATTGGCAGCCCAAGATCACACATATTTGTTCAGCTTTGATCCAAAGACCATTTGATTGGGACGATTGGTTTCTGCAGAATCCATATTATTCGTACCATCCTCGATTGCCATAGGAACAGCGAATACACGATCCACCTCCTTGCAAACACATAGAGGATCTGGAATCGCCTGTTTTTCAGCACTACGGTACTTTTCAGCGAATGAATAGTATTTTTTTTTCATAACAAATCAGCATAAGCAGCAACAACCATATACGATCATGGACTAATGGGAGTTCTCCAAGCACAGAGCAGCTGCATTAGTTTGCTTCAGTGTTTCAGTGGTGGCGCGCGGCGGGTTTTGAAGTTAGGATGCCAGTAAATGCGCTGAGGTCCTAGGAGATATGGTAAATGCGAAATGCAAGAATTTTTGGAGGAAGTGCCCACCACATGTACTATTTGGAAAAATAAAATATGAAGCAAGACTTTGGTACACTTCAGACGCCTTTTTGTCAAGTTTGTGCTTTGACTGGCTGAACTTTGTTTTGAAAACACCTTTCTATATTAGTACAGGTCATGCAGAGTCCTGCCAGCGTTTTTTTTAAAAAAAAAAGACCTAGGTAATTGCAAAAGGATGTTAATATGTTATCTGTTGACTGGATTGTTAGATTTATTAGTGAAAACCCGTATCTGAAGTAATAATGATGAAAAAATGCGCGACTGTGTTATCTGGTAGCCTATCTGAATTACGTAACTCTTGTGATCTGTATATGTAATATCTATGTGCATTAACAATGTAAATGAGAAGAATGACTGATCAGAAAGTATTTTGTCACGCAGAAGAATGTTGTATCCAAATTGTCACATGCCTTGTTGGCACTTTGCTTTACATGATTAACTTCTAAGAAAGACTGTTGCCAATACAGATTCAGAAAAGTATGCAGTAAGTGTTGCGAAACGGTGTCTGTTGGTGAATAGACACCTTATCACTAATGATCTCATCCGTTGATACAACAAGATTAGAGAAGTGGATTAGCAGTTAATCATAGGATTAGCAGTTAGTAATCCCTGAAGAGGCATGTCCCTTCGGTGGTTCTGTAAACTGAACGGTTGTGTCCGTACGGACATGCCCCCTTCACTTGTATATATTCTATGAGATCAATGAAAGACATAAGTTGTTCACTGTTCATTTACATACACTCTTAACACGTTATCAGACACGTTGCTCTACGAGAACAGACAGAGGAACAGAAAGACGACGCCCAACAGAGGCATTTACATGTCTCTGAACCCCCATCGGTAAGCATGGCCAAGATTAACTTACCGTCTCACATCGTTCGTGGTCTGTTCTTCGCCCTCCGTCGCATCAGTGGAGTACGTCGTGGCCCGATCCGTCACCACGGCCACCATGCACAGCGTCACAGCGTCTTCGAGCGCCTTGGGCCTCGTGTTCGTCGCAACGCTGGCAATGGAGGCCATGGTTCTTTCGGCCGCCTCTTCGACTCCGCTGCTCGTGGCATCCGTGCAGATGCTGTTCCTCGCCGTCGCTGGAGCCCAATTCGCCGTGTCCGCCAGGCTTCTCCGCAAGAACTTCGTCTGCAGAGCCAGCCACCGTCCCCTCGCCTCGGCGTGGATGGCGCTGGCCCAAGCAACGCGGCGCCACCAGCGGTTGAAGGTCCGGCGCCACCAGTCGTTGAGGCCCCGGCGCCGCTCGTCGAAGAAGTTGGTGCTGAGCCCGTCGCCGCGCCCGCGTACATCCCCATGGAGCCAATGTCGCCGGCACCAGCGCCACCGCGCTACTGGTGTGACTTCTGCAAGGAGTTCGCCTTGATGCCGCACACACTGGAGTACAACTACTCGCTGCCGTCGCCCACACCGGTCACTCCGACGACTCCAGTGGCGACCCCGCTCCATCCGTGGTACCTCGCCACGCAGGCTGCCCCTACGCTCGACGCTGTGAAGGTCGAAGAAGAGGAAGTGGTGACCGGCCCCGGCATCGGCTACCTCATCAACCCAGGAGGCACGCGTGCGGCAAGGACCGGCGTCCCACCATACTACGTCATGGACTTCGCCGGGCCCTCCGCACCTCCTCTCGCAGCAGCACCGGCCACTCCGCCTGCGACGCGTGCGGAAGCCGCTGCCCGCATGAAAGCGCAGGCACTCCCAGACCCTCCTCCGGCGGAGACGCTGCCGACTCCGACACTCCGGCGCCTCCTAGGCCGCAAGACGGCGGCAATGGACCAGCGTCCCGGTGTTCGTCGCACAGGTGCCTGGAACCCAGCGGATCTTGGCCTCCCGAGCGCGGAGGTCCTGAACATGGCGGTCGGCGGTGCTGGCTTCTACTCTCCCGACGAGGGGGAGTCCTCTTCGATCTGAAGGCAAGCAGCGGCGGCGGCGTGGTGGAAAAGAGACCTGGAGCAGTGGCGGCTGTAAGCAGTTAGGGATTTTACCCTGCTGACGAGCGGCCTAAATTGCCCTTTGCACGCTTTGGGCTGATGGCCTAAATCCACCTGCTCCTTGGTCCCACTCTACTGCACGCACGAACATGTTTCCAAGGGCCCGAATGTGATGAAACCAGTCCCAATTGGTCCAGCCGATTAGTTATTTTACTTATTTATTTTCAGCATTAATTCGTATAAGACTCTGTTAGTCTCCTATAAATTATGTGCTGTAAAATATAAGTACTAATTATGCTTAGTCGTTGACATTTATAATTGTACTTGTGATACTTTATATTGTTATAAAATATCTGTTTGTGATATTATTCAAAATATTTGTCCCGGTATGAATGACAAATCCAATAAATAATATCCTTGTTATTGTGACCATGATCTTGCAATTATTTATTTATTTCGCAATCGATCATTTTTTTTTATTTAAGTTCCTTTACGCTTTTAACTTTAAAGCACTACGCGCTTAAATAATGGATGCGACAATTTATGTGTAATTTTCTTAACAGTTATATAACATGCATGTTTTAGAGTCGTTTTGTTGGCCACTCCACAAGGTAGCACCATAGTTGCTACTGCGGGATCTACACTAAGCAATATTTAGTGACTATCCTCAACGTGCGTACCCAACATTACCACTTAGAACATTTGGTCTACATCTTTTTCCAAAGATGACTACCATTAATTTGCATCCCTATTGGCCATACACAAGGTAGCAACATTGTTGCTACTGTGGGATCTACACTAAGTATACTACTTAGTGACTATCCTCAACGTGCGTACCCAATTCGTTTGCAAATTAAATTAAGGTCTACATCAATTCTTGATGACTACCTTCAGACGCGTTATACAATTTGCATAATTAATTGGCATCTATTATTTACACATAATATGCCCAATTAGAGGTCTACACCCTTTTCTTTTTTGGTGACTACCTCCATTATTTTATTATGCATATAAGAATTTTACACCATTACCGATACAAGATTTATCTTGTTTTTAATTTGCATCCTATAATTACAACACACCTCAACATTTTAATAACTTAAAATGTTTCGATGGTTTTTATGTCATGTAGGATCAATGACTGTCAAAGAGTTTGAATTACTAGCTCTAGACGGCCACAATTATCCCACATGGGCTATAGACGTAAAAGTTAGTCTTTCGTCCCGTGGACTTTATCGAGCTGTGTTACCACCCGAAGATGGGGTTGCACCGCTTGAAGATCAACACGTTTATACAGCCCTATACCTTATTAGGAGCCACATTCACCCTGATCTTAAGGCTGAATATTTGTTGGAAGAAAATCCACACAATCTATGGACTTCACTTAAGCAACGCTATGAACAGCAAAAGGCACTTGTCTTGCCCGCGGCCAACTATGAGTGGACGCAACTTCGCTTACAGGATTTCAAAACTGTGAGTGACTACAATCATGCTGTCCATAGGATTTGCTCAAAATTGCAATTCTGCGAGAAAGAACCTACAGATGCGGATAAGATAGAAAAGACTTTGTCTACTATGCTTCCCTCTGAAAGGATTCTTCAACAACAATACCGTGAAAGACGTTTCCAAGTTTATTCAGAGCTTATCCAAACTTTACTTGAGGCCGAAAAACATTCTGAACTTATGGTTTGGAATAATCAGCAACGCCCTGTTGGGTCTGCTCCATTGCCTGAAGTACATGCATATACTCAGAATAAACCCATGTCTAATAATAGATCTGAAAAGAACTATCAACAAGGAAACTCCAAGAAGGGTAAAAACAAGCGCAGACGCAATAAGAAGCCCCAAAAAGGTGACTCCAACAAAGGTAAACCTTACAAAAAGGGTAAGAACATTTCCAAGAACAGGGATGATAAACCTGTGTGTCAAAAATGTGGTTGTTATAACCATACTACAAAGAAATGTCGTACCCCAAGTCATCTAGTTGATCTTTACTTAAAGTCTGTGGGTCGTGGACGAGCTACACCAGGACAGAAGTATGAAGCCCATTTCAATCTTCGACCTGACACCACCAGGGAAGAGGCTGGTTGTTCGCAACAAGTTCCTGAGGAACCAAGCAACAACATCATACGAGGAGGCGAGGATCTTGCTGATACAGGGAATATGATCGTGGAATATGCATCCAACGACATATTTGGAGACTTTCACTAGGCTCCCAATCCCTTAGATTCTAATGTCTTTATGTTCTAGTGATTGTAATAATAAACAATATTTATGTCCTATGTGTTGTAAATATTTAATGATGTCATCACTACTTAGTTTGGATATCCAATAAATGTATTGTACACATTTGATATTCAATAAATAAAGTATGTATTCTATATATTATCAGAGAGTTTTATATCAAATTCTTTATTTATATATAGTTTCTGCGGGGGTCGATCTGATGGAAGAGGAATTATGCCTAGTGGACAGCGGTACCACTAATTCTATTCTTAGGGAAACAAAATATTTCCAAACTCTTACTAAAAGACAAGGAAATGTTTTGACAATCGCTGGGCGCGATGCTACGATAATTGGTTCAGGTCGTGCCATTATCGTACTCCCTATGGGTACCCAAATTACAATTGAGGATGCATTATTATATCCCGATTCAAAGCGTACCTTATTAAGTTATAGAGATATCCGTCAAAATGGTTTCCATATAGAAACCCTTGATGACAATAATGAGGAAATTCTCCTTGTTACTAAAAACAATGGATATGGCAAACAAATTGTTGAGAAAATTCCCTCTTTTCCGTCCGGATTGTACTACACATACATCAAACCCGTACCACATGTTGCGTACAAGGTAATTTTCCAGAATGTTGATGCATTCAAAACTTGGCATGATCGCCTTGGTCATCCTGGTATAGGGATGATGCGGAAAATTATCAGCAATTCAAATGGTCATGAGTTAAATACTGCTAAATTTCCAAAATCTTCAGATTTTATGTGCACTTCGTGCGCTACAGGTAAATTGATCTTGCGTCCATCGCCCGTCAAGATCCAAAATGAGCCACTAAAATTTCTTGAACGCATTCAAGGAGATATTTGTGGCCCTATACAACCAACATCTGGACCGTTCAGGTATTTTATGGTTCTAATAGACGCATCTACTAGATGGTCTCATGTGTGTCTTTTATCCACACGTAACCATGCTTTCGCAAAAATTATTGCTCAACTTATTAAACTTAGAGCACATAATCCTGAACATCAAATTCAATCAATTCGAATGGACAATGCTGCTGAATTTTCCTCAAAGGCTTTCAATGATTATTGTATGGCTTTAGGAATTCAAGTTCAGCACTCTGTCCCATATGTCCATACACAAAATGGTTTAGCAGAATCTCTTATTAAAAGAATTAAACTCATTGCAAGACCACTAATACAAAATTGCAATCTACCAACTTCATGTTGGGGTCATGCAGTCTTACACGCTGCTGACTTAATTCAATTGCGTCCAACTGCATACCATGTTGTCTCCCCATTGCAATTAGTACGTGGGAATATGCCAAATATTTCCCATCTGCGAAAATTCGGTTGCGCTGTATACGTACCGATCTCACTACCTAAGCGTACCTCTATGGGTCCACATAGGAAACTTGGTATCTATGTGGGATATCAATCCCCATCGATTATCAAATACCTCGAGCCTCTTACAGGGGACTTATTCACGGCCCGGTATGCTGACTGCATATTCAATGAGGACCATTTCCCAGCATTAGGGGGAGATTTCAAGTACCAAAGTGAATGCCAGGAAATCAACTGGAATGCCCAAGGCAATTCCCCCTCAGATCCACGTACTCAAGAAACTGAACAACAAGTTCAGAAAATCATAAACTTGCAACATATTGCAAATAACCTGCCAGAAGCATTTACTGATTATAAGGGTGTCACTAAATCCTCTTATCCTGCTCGCAATGCGCCCGAAAGAGTGGAGGTACCAATAAAAACCATTCAACTCCCACTTCCAAAGAAGAGGGGGAGAAGTACGGCCGCTCCTAAGGATAATGCTCCAAGTAAGCGTCCAAGGAAATCGAGAGGTAAATCCTCCAAATCAGTAAATCCAAGCCAACCTCAAGTTGGTAGACACCCAATAGTGGATAAAAATCCAACACCAGGACCAAATCCACAACCCGGATCAACGGTGCATCCAAATTCTGATCCTGGGACATCGGAACACCCTGACTCCATAGTTTTGGGAAATGTTGAGTCAAATAATGGGGTGAAAGAAATTTCCATCAATTATATTGATTCTGGAGAATCATACGATCGTAAGACTACTGTTGTAGACACATATTTCTCCGCAGCAATTGCAGAAATCTTTCTCAATGATCCAGATCCTAAGACCATGGCAGAGTGCAAAAAGCGCTCAGACTGGGCTCAATGGAAAGAAGCAATTAAAGCTGAGATAGCCTCGCTCACTAAAAGAGGGGTATTCACAAAAGCTATACCCACACCCTCCAAAGTCTTTCCTGTAGGCTTTAAATGGGTTTTCGTCCGGAAACGGAATGAGAACAATGAGGTGGTGAGATATAAAGCAAGGCTAGTAGCACAAGGGTTCACGCAGAGACCCGGCATTGATTATAATGAAACTTATTCTCCAGTAATGAGTGGAATTACTTTCCGATACTTAATATCATTGGCAGTTCAAAATCATCTATCTATGCAGTTGATGGATGTGGTGACAGCATATTTATATGGGTCACTTGATTCGGACATATATATGAAGGTTCCCGATGGAATCCAAATTCCGAATCCAAACGCAAATCGTAACATGTATTGTGTAAAACTACAAAAGTCATTATATGGCTTGAAGCAGTCGGGACGAATGTGGTACAACCGACTGAGTGAATTCCTTTTAAACAAAGGATACACCAATAATGATGATTGCCCATGTGTTTTCATTAAGAAATCTCAAACGGGATTTTGTATTATATCTGTATATGTTGATGATTTAAATATCATTGGCAGTCCAAAGGATATAGAAGAAGCACGCAAACATCTAAAGACGGAATTCGAGATGAAGGATTTGGGAAAGACCAAATATTGCCTAGGCTTACAAATTGAGCACCGTCCTTTAGGGATTTTAGTGCATCAATCAGCCTATATCCAGAAAATATTGGAGAAATTCAATATGGATAAATCATACCCTAATAAAACCCCGATGGTTGTTCGTTCCTTAGAATTAGGGAAAGATCCATTTAGACCACGGGATGTTGGGGAGAAGACGTTGGGACCTGAAATCCCATATCTCAGTGTCATTGGCGCACTTATGTATCTTGCAAATTGCACCAGGCCTGATATCGCATTTGCAGTGAACTTACTAGCTAGACATAGTGCGGACCCGACTCACCGTCATTGGACGGGAGCAAAGTGTATCCTCAGATACCTTAATGGCACAAAGGATCTTGGTTTATTCTTCAAGAAAAATCATGATCCTAATATGATTGGCTATACAGATGCTGGTTACTTATCTGATCCTCATAACGGAAAATCCCAAACAGGATTTGTATTCCTACATGGAGGTACAGCTATTTCATGGAAGTCTTCTAAGCAGACTCTGACAGCCACCTCTACTAATCATTCTGAAATTATTGCTCTATACGAGGCATCACGAGAATGTGTGTGGCTTCGCAGAATGATTAACCACATACAACAGTCATGTGGTATTGGTTCAATTGAATCACCAACAATTATCTATGAAGATAATTCTGCTTGTGTTACACAGATGCAAACAGGTTACATAAAGAGCAATATCACTAAGCATATTGTTCCTAAATTGTTTTATCCCCATGAATTACAAGAAAGTGGGGAAATAAACATCTTGCAAATCAAGTCATGTGATAATCTCGCTGACCTATTTACTAAGTCCTTACCAACTTCTGTGTTTCAAAAATTGGTACATGGAATTGGTATGAGGCGACTTCGAGATTTGCCAGAATCAGGGGGAGACATCTCCTAGATGCCACCTGTACCAGCATCATATTATACTCTTTTCTTTCACAAGTTTTACTCAAAAGGTTTCTTGTTAAAGTTTTTAATGAGGTAATATTAACATAAGCATGTGTCATATTTTCTATTTTCCCCACCGGGGTTTTTGTGGGAAATATCAAAGACACACATTGCCCTCCCAACTCATCCATGGTTTTTCCTTGAAAAAGGTTTTTCATGAGAGTTATTTCAAGAGGCAATACTTATAGTATGTCGTCATATTTTCTCCTGATTTTCCCACTGGGTTTTTATTGGAGTTTTAGCGACATATCTCTTAATATGGCTCCTCATTTTTTTCCTAAACGGTTTTTAGAGGAGTTATCTTTATGTCGTATCTCCAATATTTTTCCCCACTGGGGTTTTTAATTGGAATACCAATGACATAGTGGTTTGTTTAAATCACACAAATATATGCTACCTTCTTCTTGTTTTCCTATAAAGGTTTAAAGGAGTTTTACAGCATATCCATACATACATATTCCTCAGATTTTTCCCACATGGTTTTTCGAGGAATCTAAGCTTACAGCTACATTGATCTCAAAGGAAGATTCGATCAAGGGGGAGTGTTGCGAAACGGTGTCTGTTGGTGAATAGACACCTTATCACTAATGATCTCATCCGTTGATACAACAAGATTAGAGAAGTGGATTAGCAGTTAATCATAGGATTAGCAGTCAGTAATCCCTGAAGAGGCATGTCCCTTCGGTGGTTCTGTAAACTGAACGGTTGTGTCCGTACGGACATGCCCCCTTCACTTGTATATATTCTATGAGATCAATGAAAGACATAAGTTGTTCACTGCTCTTAACAGTAAGGAGTATGGGTCAACGTCAAGCATATCGTTTTCTTCGCCTGAAAACATCGGAGGAGCGGCACATTAAAAACAAGATTATGATCTTTGAGAAAAGTATGCAGTAAGGAGTATGGGAAACTTCATTGATTCGAAATGTATTGATACAAATGTGAGACGTGATGTCGTATGCCAGAATTTACTTCATGGTATGATGCATAACCTTTCACAAGGAAGCTTCCTATGTTTCTCAGGACACATGACATAATTTTGACTGTCAGATTAGAAGGACGGAATGGCTTAGACCAACCTATCCACTCTTGTGATATTGATCTTTTAATCACAAGTACGGAGGTTGATCTGAATCTCTCTTTTTTTTTGACAATAGATCTGAATCATTAAGACCTCAACTCAAACAACAAGGCGATCCTCTTACTATTGGAGGAAATAGGAAGCTTCCTAGGTCCAGAAACTAATTACAATGCAGCTGGGAGAGAGGCTCTGTACTTGTCAAATTTTCTTGGACATCAGAGAGCGCTGATGTCGTTGCTCATTGTGCCATGAGCAGCTTCTTTACAAAGCTGATAACCTTTGGCACATCGACCGTCCACGCAACTGAAATCGGTTTATACCCTGACCATGGGTTCTCTGAATTCCACCTGCAACATAGTAGGAACAAACAAGTGTAAAATTTGCTGAAACATATAGATCCTGTGGGGTAACTTTTGCCTTGGTTTGCTTACTCCAAGAATTATAAAGTAATTTGGTTAGATTTATGTGGAAACTAACAAACATCAGATGGGTCAATCTTTTATGAGTTACTCAGAAAAGAGCATACTTCTTCAATCCGTGATCCATCAAAGTGTGGCCAGTGCAAATGCCCTGGGTCTCCACCCTCACCACACCCTTCTTGAATGTGAAGTACTCGGGATGAAGTACGGCAGTGAAGCTCACAGGATCATGAAGGAAAATTCCTGAACAGATTGCAATTTTCTGTCAAAAGTGTGTTTCTTCTCATATTTGATGGTAATTGGCAAAAGCATACAACAGTATTATATATTTTCAAATACCATGGAAGCCGTCAGACTTGGCATGCCAATCCCTGTAGAACTTGCACATCTCAGATAACAACGGTGCATGCTTCCCTTTCGAGTTTCTTAGCTCCAAGAGATCCTCATCTAAAACAACGAAAATCACATGGTGAATATAGTTAACCCCAAAACCTGAACTCTAGACAACAGACTATCAATGAACCAACCTGTCAAGCAGACTTGTGTTGTTATGTTAATGCCAACCACAACGATATCTGCTCCTGAAGTAAAAACTATGTCAGCTGCTTCTGGGTCTCCATGGATCTGCAGAGTAATGCACTCAAGGTTTAATACTTATGTTAAAGTATTAGCCTCCTCAAGTATAATGCAGTATTTTAATATACATTTGCTTCAGCAGCAGGGTTGACATTTCCAGCTGCAAAGAAAGCTCCACCCAGTACAACTATTTTCTTCACCTTGCTTGCAAAAGAAGGGTCTCTTTTGATGGCCTAAGCAAGAACAGAGACACTGAGTCATGACATATAGCACAGAATATACAGCACAATAAATAGGTTTAGTCCAATGATCCTGAACATACCAATGCTACATTTGTCAGGGGTCCCAAAGCAAGCACAGAGACCTCTCCTGGAAACTCAGAGACCTTATTAATCAGGAAATCAGCAGCACTTTCCTCAACCTTCTTAGCAGAGGGTGCAGGAAGAAACAGATTCCCAATGCCATCTGAGCCATGAACGAAATCAGCAACACGGGGCTTTCCTCCCTAATGAACACAAAGTATCGATCATTCAGTTCATCCAGACAAATGCAGTGCTATGTGGATTCAAACTGTACTATAGATAAAATTACTGAGCAAGTAACATATAGTATTATTACAAGCTAAATGTGATTCTCTAGCTACATCTATGAACTAACAATTACCAACAAGCAAACAATGTAAGTAATATTATAAAAGATACAGCGCAAAACACCAAGCTGTACCATAAAAGAAAAGGTAGTGTACCATGTGTTTCCATCCAATACATTGGAAAGACAACTTTGGGGGTGTTTAGTTCCCCTTTTTTTCCAAAAAATTCGGGGTTGTGTTCCATCATTTTGCATAATGGAACTAAACGCCATGCAAAATATTTGGCAAAAAGGTGGTTATTCTCCATTTTGGATTTTGGCCTCAAGAGGCCAAAAAACCCAAAAAGAGCCTCAAGAGGCTCTCATGAGGACAATAAATTCTGCATCTTGGATGGAACTAAACATGACCCTGAAAATTTTGGCAATTTGCATTTCATCACTCCAAAGTAGTTGGCATTTTGCATTTTATATTCTATGGGGAACTAAACACCCCATTTGTCATATTATATTGGTATAAACTTTCACTTAGTGGAACTTTTGATGGATGGAGATCAAGTCAGAAATTTCAGTCATTGCAAATTGGTAATATGAAATGCAAACTAAGGAAAAGAGTAGCAAATTTCTTGCAGTGTGTCATGAAAACAACACAGGATAATATCATGAGCTAACAACCTTTAGGGGCTCGTGGCTTCCCTCTGCTACTGGAACTTCAGGGTGTCCTGCTCTCTCACACTGCCCATGTAAGACTTAACATTATTAGCGAACCTAAGAAAATAAAGAAATAAAGCTCAACCATCTCAAATGCTTACCAGCAATAGCGCATTACGTGTTGCGCCCACTGTATCCACGTTGCCAAATATGGTTGTGAGCCCAATGATTTCCAAACTAGGTGCTCTGAACGCCATTAGGATCGTCATGCTATCATCTAGAAATAGGATTGTGGAGACAAGAGACAGTTAAATTGCAGTCTACTCCTTATTACAACTTGAAATGCCTTCTAGGAAAAGGACTTACGATTAAGAATTAGATATTACAAATGGGTACCAAATGATACCCTTACATTGTCTACAGTACTAATATTAACAGCCTTATATTAAACTGTACAGTTATAGTGTTTTGGCTTTTAATGTTATATTGTACGAGCATTTGTGAATAATGTATACTTAGGCCTATCAGTCATTTGATTGAATATTTCCTCGTAGCAGCTCAATAAGTTCAGCTTACATGGAATTTTCAAAGACCTAAGAATATTTATTCGCCCTTGAAACTTCGCAGTTGATTTGGACAGATTATTCAGAACCTGAATAAGTGAAGCTTTATTGGGAATGTTAAGCTCGTGTAATCATACTCGGACATATTTTATTATCAAATACTGCATATTGATTACACAGTCAACAAGCTGTGTGCTGTGAAATCCCTTTTGTGAGCTCATTACCTCTGATATATGTATACTGCTACTCGGACATATTTTATTATCAAATACTGCATATTGATTACACAGTCAACAAGCTGTGTGCTGTGAAATCCCTTTTGTGAGCTCATTACCTCTGATATATGTATACTGCTAATTACTAGTACATGAGTCCGCCTACCGAGTTGACAGAAAAACACCATGTGTGCTACCATTGAACCATATGATTGGGCTAGTAGCACTGACACTTGTCGACACTAGGATCATTGCCATTAGGCACAGAAGTGTTCCAGTTCATTACCGGAAATTGATTGATGGGGAAAAGAAAGGGAAAACGACGAGTGCAGACCTAATAGGACAGCAGTGTTACTAATAAACAAATTAGTGAGCCATGATTGTAGCTTTACTACCCACTGTTGAGTGGTTGATTATTCAGCAGAGAAGAAGATGACGCACGGTGGTCGTGTTAGTCCGCGACGGCATCGTTTTCATCGACGCACGGATAGGGTCCCCAAGGCCAGAAACCAGCGCCACATCATCACGTGCGAGTAAAAGTAAATAATTTCTAGGACGACAAAACTCTGACTAAGACGATGGCCAGAAATCGCCGGCATCCTTTCCTACGCACTCCCGTTCGTTCCTCTCCCTCGCTCTCCCAATGTGGTTAGGAGTGGGAAACGGGATTATTATATTTATTATACACACAAGAAAAAAAAATCGAAGCTTTTCTGTCTCTTGGAGGAGCCAGGAGAGGAAACACAGTACTAGTAGGAGCTTGTAAAGAAAACGAAACAATGGTGGAGGGGACGAGGGCAACGGAGGAGGGAGTCAGGGGGAAGGGAACGCACCGATGCCGGGATCCGTGTCGATGATGAGCTTGTCGCGGCGGATCTGCTGGCCGTCCTGCCCCATCGCGAGCCCGGCCGGCGCCCTCCGCTCTCCGCTCAAGAACAGCGCCCTGGGCACTGGAACGAACGAGAATTGCCGCGCGGCAGGAAGAAGGGTCCTCCAATCTTTGTGAATCTGAATCGTGGAAAGGCGCCGAGGAAAGGGAAGAAGAGGAGATGGCGGGTGGGGCTGGGACGCAACCTCTCCTTCCTACTGCTTTCTTGTCTCGCGGATTCTGCCTTTTGGCTTTCCCTTGCTTTTCGTTTCCAACTCGCCGGGGCTCCCTTTTGGCCTTCTTCTCTTGTGTGTCACAGAGGCAGCTTTATAGACGGAGACGGAGAAGGAGAAGGAGATGGAGATGGAGACGGAGATGAGGTGGGAGGAGATGAGCCGAGTTCCAATAGATGACGGGAGATGTGGGTAATGTCGTCGGCCTCGGCCAGGACGTGATTATCGTGGGATTAGTTTATATTATAGAGTGGATTAGTAGTAATAATCAATTGGTTAAGGCAGAGGGTAGAGGGCAGAGGACACTGCAGAGTTTGGGGGAAAGCAAATGGCAGCCATGGTGGTCGTCGACAGTTGGGCGTGGACGGCTGGACGCGCCAAAGCCTCAACCATGTGACGGGCGTCGCAGATGTGGTGGTGTGGATACGGCATGACACGTGGATGAGCCCACATGGCTTGCTATTTTGGTGCCGCGGCACCAATTTTCTTTTCAGTCCCTTTATTTATTCACTTATTAATTTCAATTTCAAGCTACTCAGCAGCCTTGTTTAGAACATTTTATTGGTTTTCCGCAATAAATTTATTTATTAAAAAAAGCTTGAGCCAGGAAGAGATAATTGGTTGACATGTTGGCTTCTATAACTCATAAACCAGCTTCCACGATGATGAAGACTGAGGAGAGCTTTTGGATGATAGCTTTAGGAGCAAATAAACCAAAGAGAGCTTGGAGAGTTGGAGATGAGGAGCTCAGAGCTTGTCCACTAAAATCGCTTGGTGCTACAAAGAGGGGAGCATGAGGAGATGTCGAAGCTTGGGAAGGGGAGAGAGAGCTTGTTGCTTCTAGAGGAGAGGGTGACGGTTGGAGGTAGAGATAGCAACGGGGCAGATTTCGCTTAGGCCTTGTTCGTTTCTTCAGGATTGAAGGCCTGAAACAATTTCTAGCTGGATTGGTTCACAAATTTGTATAAGATTCATCAGCTAGAACAATTACTGATCTCATTCCACCCTAAACGAACGGGGCCTTAGGTGGATTCTCCTTGTACCCTCATCCAAAACCGCCCTAACACAATTGATAATCCATGTGGTTCTCCGACCGACCCTAAAAGTTGACATTGTATGGCAATACAATAAACCAATAAGGAATGTGGCAGCACATGGCATGATGTGTGTGTGTCTATATATATATATATATATATATATATATATATATATATATATATATATATATATATATATATATATATATATATATATATATAGAGAGAGAGAGAGAGAGAGAGAGATAAAAGTCAACAAACAACGCACAATTTCACAATTCAAGATGATCTATTTTGGGTTTCCATTCGGCATCTATGGGTGGAACCTAAAACCCAAAAATTGTACTTGATAAATTTCGGGTCCTTATATCGAATTTTGTAGGAGAAAAATTGTCCTCGCATTCGTACCCGCTAGACACTTAAACAGTGAGGCCCCGACCCAAAACTGCACAGTTGTTAGACCTAGCTAGGAAGTAGGTAACACCGTAACAGTTGGAGAGGAGAGCTTGATGATGGCTAGAGGAGACGGAAAAAATACGAGAAACCCTCTCTTGACTAAGAAAACACACCTAGTTTATTTTGGAGAAACTCATCTGAAAATAAACAAGTAAGAAGTTTTTTAACCAGAAGCAACTTTATTATCAGTATAGGTAGCTGCAATTAGGGAAAAAGGTTCCCAGGTTACAAGTCTTAGTACCTCATGCAGAGGACAAGAGCCTACATGAGTTACATTAGAGCAAGAGAAAACTTGACAGATCACAAATGAGACCTAGGAGCGCTAAAGGATTGGGAGGCAAGCAAATGAGCAGTAGTGTTAAAACTCCTATGAATCTTGATAACTTTGTAGCTGGAGTTGGCATTAAGGAACCTCTAGGTGAACAGCATGATGTCGGAACATAAGTCGATGTCGTTGAAGAAATTTGCTAGAAGTTGACTGTTAGCGAGGAAGGCAATATTTCTGATACGGAGCTCGGAGGAGATCATCGTACCAAGTGCCATCCTAGTAGCTTCAGCCACGAGGACATAGCTTAGCCCTTGCTTACTTCCATCTCAAAATCTAAATTTTTTCAAGATTCCCTATCACATCAAATCTTTAGACGCATGGAGTATTAAATATAAACAAAAATAAAAACTAATTGTACAGTTTTATTGAAATTTACTAGATGAATCTTTTGAGCCTAGTTAGTCTATGGTTGGACAATAATTGCCACAAACAAACAAAAGTGCTACAGTGTCACGAATTTTTTTCATGTCAGAACTAAACACGGCCTTACTTGATAGACTTGAGCTTTGATGAAGAACTTGTTCTCACCAATAGGAACTAAAATGAAAATTCCTAGCCCATCTCTCTCAGAAGTTGGGGGTTGTTTGGTTCAAAGTTAACGTGTTAGCCACGCCCAGTGTGGCGCTGTCGCAACCGAGGCGCCTAGAATCTAGAACTAGGCCACACTCGCCACACTTGCCACACACTAGACAACGAGCAAGAGCAGCAAAATAATAGGGGGGGAATATGTGGCAGCGAACATGAATAGGAACCAAACAATAACTTTGGTTAGTGTGACAGTCTCACTTTAGGCATGGTGTGGTTTGATTGGCAACCAAACACGAACGCTTATGGCTTAAAAAGTACAAGCTACGACAAATTAAGCAGTTCCAAACATGGTCGACGTTCCGTTTTGTCATGGCAAAACTTTGATCAGCAACTGATTTGGAAAAATATTTTGTTCCTTTGTAAGATATATAAAATCATAGTAAACATTACTCCTTATATTCCAAACAAAATGATACTCTAGTTTTATACAATTACATTTGACTATTTTTAATCAAAATAATACAAATATTTATAATTACCGTATATAAGTGTTGGCAAGCTATATAATTTCACAAATATTAATAATCTTATATATAATTTAAATCAGAAGCTAGAGTGTCGTTCTCTTTTTTTCCCGATGAATGTAGTATATTTACTATGAATCCAATAACATTACCTTTGTATTTAAAATCACATGCTCATCAGCAACCGTTGGTCGACGCCTCGTGCTAAAAAGAAACAAAAGTAGCCTTAGAGCAACTCCAGTAGTAGCTCTCAAAACAAGACTCCTACTTTTCATTTGGACGTTCCCCTACTTTGAGGTGCCCAAAATTTTTGGTTCCACTCTAACAGCACCACCCAAATGAAAGCCTCCAAATCCAAATTGGTAGACAATGACATGTGTGCCCCACTCATCATGGGGTCAAACCTTTCTTTCTCACGTCCTCCATATAGAGGCGATCAAACGTTTCTTTCTCACATCCTCCACACATAGGCAAGGACGCAAAGGAGATGAGAGCTCTCGGCGCATCGGGACAGCGCCCTGCGTGGCGGGGAAGGGGCCGCGTCAGAGTTGCACATCGGTGGATCTGCCCAGCGGTGGAGGTCAGGGTGGAGGGAGGGAGCGCGATAGTGGAGATCGGCGTTGGAGGGACATAGGCGAGGCTGCGTCTGTACGGTGTAAAAATAGTTTGTTCCTTTGTAAGATATATAAAATCATAGTAAACATTACTCCTTATATTCCAAACAAAATGATACTCTAGTTTTATACGATTACATTTGACTAATTTTAATCAAAATAATACAAATATTTATAATTACCGTATATAAGTGTTGGCAAGCTATATAATTTCACAAATATTAATAATCTTATATATAATTTAAATCAGAAGCTAGAGTGCCGTTCTCTTTTTTTCCCCGATGAATGTAGTATATTTACTATGAATAATAACATTACCTTTGTATTTAAAATCACATGCTCATCAGCAACCGTTGGTCGACGCCTCGTGCTAAAAAGAAACAAAAGTGGCCTTAGAGCAACTCCAATAGTAGCTCTCAAAACAAGACTCCTACTTTTTATTTGGATGTTCCCCTACTTTGAGGTGCTCAAAATTTTTTGTTCCACTCTAACAGCACCACCCAAATGAAAGTCTCCAAATCCAAATTGGTAGACAATGACATGTGTGACCCACTCATCATTGGGTCAAATCTTTCTTTCTCACATCCTCCACACAGAGGTGATCAAACGTTTCTTTCTCACATCCTCCACACAGAGGCGAGGACGCAAAGAAGATGAGAGCTCTCGACGCATCGGGACAGCGCCCTGTGTGGCGGGGAAGGGGCCGCGTCAGAGTTGCACACCGGTGGATCTGCCCAGCGGTGGAGGTCAGGGTGGAGGGAGGGAGCGCGGTAGTGGAGATCGGCGTTGGAGGGACATAGGCGAGGCTGCGTCTGTACGGTGTGGAGAGGTAATGGCCACACCACGCAGGATGGGGGTTGGGTTGTTGGGCCAACAGGAATGAGGTCTGCATGGAAGATTTGGGTGCCCAACCTAAATTGGGGGTTCTAGTACAGGTCCTGCTGGAGTGCTGTTTTTAGCCTGGGCACTTATATTTAACTATGCGGGCTCAAGTAGGGGCTCTGCTAGAGTTGCTCTTATAATCTCAAACTAAGGGTGTTTGCGTGGCACATATTTCGAGATGAATAAGTGGAGAGTATATTGTGATAGGGTTTCATTAGAGTTTCATAAATATTAAATATGTTGATGTGACATCGTGTTAATGAACCGAGATGATAAGAGTTTCGTCATGGAAGTAAAGAGAATTTCATATGATAAAACTCTTTTGTACTGTTTTTAAAATATAAATATATTAAAAACTAGATCATGAAATCCTACTGAGCATGGCCTAATAATTTGGACTTTGGAACGCTTGATCGACTTGACAACCAGAACCAAGTTAGTCAAAAATCGGTTAGCCAGGTAAACACTGATGAGCGCCTTGTGGCCGCCGGTGTTAGACCACCAGCCTGATCAAGGCGCAAAGTGTTTTTGAATATATAGCACTACTGTGCCTTTGGCGATTTTTTCAATCGCCCGACGCACAGATGTGGAAATTCGATCATTTTTGGGACTAATTAACCAGATGTGACATCCTGTTGAGGTGACATTGTGAGAAATTAACGAAAGGGGTCGGAAAGAAGTCATCCCAATTCAATTAGTTATTATGCAGATTTTTCTCATATATATACAGTGATCTATATATATAGTACGCATGCAAGCACAAATGAGAGTTTGTTTAGCACAGCTCAACTTCACTAGTAAAGCTGTTTTTTTAGAAAATAGCTTCATGAGTGACTTTCTAGATGAAGTTGAGCTGTTTTGGAAAAAGTGTTTGACAAAATAGATTCACCAACTACTTCATGCATAGTTGAGATAGAGAGAAATGAGAGAGAGAGCTGCATTAAGCTACTTTTTCAGCTTATCAGAAATAAGTGTTTGGTAAAAAAAAACTCACAACAACTCATGAAGCTGTTGTGAGCTATACCAAACAGGCCCTAAGTGGTTGAGGCAATGTGTGTGCATGGGAGGAACATCAGCAGCTTAAGCCTACCTATTTTTTTCTTTTTTTGGTTTTCAATTAAATGAAAGAAAGTTGTGTACAAAGAGCAAGTACAAGGCAACTAGGCCCAAAGCAAAAACAAGGAAATAACTAAGTAAAACTATCTCTCCATAAACTGGTTAAGGTGCTTCTGCTTGTTGCTTTGGCTTTGGTACACACAATGTAAAGTTCATCTTTGAAGTTTCTTTTCCAAAGTCCAATGCTTTTCTGACCATTATAAAAAATAACACATTATAAAAAATAACACTATTTCAAGTAGTTCAAATAATCCAACATGCCTCGTGATGACTATTTCTCTGATGATGACACCGTGAAAGGCACTCTTTGAGGGTGCTTGGTTAGGGGGTGTTAAAGTTTAACGGATATTATAGTATTTTTATCTTATTTAAAAATTATTGTTCAGTCATGAGCTAATTAGGCTTAAAAGATTCGTCTCATAAATTTCTCTCTAGTTGTGTTTTTAGTTTCGTAAATAGTCTATATTTAGTACTTCATACACGTGTCTAAATATTCGATGTGGCACACGGTAAACTTCACCAAACAAAACCAAACAGCGAAGTCACGAACACTGGGATCAAGAAAAAGAATAATGATGCAGTGATCGATACAGTAATCCAGTACGTGTATCGTCCATTATAGCTGGGACTATGGGAGGCCCTCCATGCATGAATTAATGTGACTAAAATTTACCAGGAATCGACCGACAATAATCTCATACGCCGATCCACACCCACGTGCATGAGAGTATATTATTATGCGTCCAAAAAATGGTGATCTTGTCGATACACACATTATGCGGCATGCATATTCTTGGATATATAGATGTCATCATCATCTCATCAGCCAGCGAGGAGGAGAAGATGACGGACGGATGATGCGTGTGTGGTGGGTGATTGACGGATGAAGGAAGAAATGTTAATTACGATGCTGCAAACAATAACAAAGAACAAGGAGATGAGATGCGCGCGCCGCGCATGGAACACATGACTAAATGAGGAGTTGAGGACCTACATGTACACGACGACGACAGCGCCGCGGCTGCCGAGCCTCGCCAACCAACACCACTGCATCAATGCAAGCTCCGTACATACATACATACATACATACATAGTATATATAATAATTGCGTATATTCTAGTATTATACTAGTGTCTTGTGTGTCTTTTTCCGCTGGCTATATGATTGAGAACTACTAATAATTTGTGAAAGCCTGTTCTCTTTTCTTTTCAGCCGTACTTTTTTCTATCAGCGAACAGTGTTTTTCTCTTACAATAAATCAGTCAACAATAATTTATTTTCCAGATCAGCGAACAGCTCCATGATAACTCTAAAACTACTACTACTACACACAGCAACTGTAGCTCATCAATCATGTACGAGCTTGCTAGCACGAGTAAGTGGAGCAAGAGTAATCAAGGAGGAGGAGGAGGATGATGATGACAACGACGCATGGCGGACATGGCGATGAAGTTATATATATTAGCTATATATATGTATATCTCCACAACAGATGCCTTGTTCTCTCGTAATTCTATCATATATTAGATCGATCGACTACGTGCATAATAATAATCACCCGGCCCGATTGTCGCCGAATGACAGGATTATTAATTTGGAATACTCGATGACAATCGCAGACATTACATGTGGGATGAGATAGTCAAAATGTCAGATGGATGACGATAGGCCGAATATACTGTGCCGATCGATCGAGATGCCTGATGAGATATGCAGATGGATCAAAGGTGCGGCGGCCACCGGTCGTCCCAACAAGCAAGCCGCATATTCGGCGTTCCCAGCTAGCGTGCCTGCGCCGGCTGCCTTTGCCAATCACGCGTGGTTCTCGGTTCTAGAATTACGAGTACCTGTTTTCTCAGTGTCTGACCATCACCTAATTTACGATCAACATACTGCCAGGCAAGCACTTTCCTTCCTAGCAAGTGCTAAGGCCTTGTTTACATCCAATTTTTTTTGAATTTCGACACTGTAGCACTTTGTTTTTATTTGACAAACATTGTCTAATCATATAGTAACTAGGCTTAAAAGATCCGTCTCACGATTTACAAATAAACTGTGCAATTAGTTTTTGTTTTTATCTATATTTTATGCTCCATGCATATGCCGCAAGATTCGATGTGATGGAAAATCTTGAAAAGTTTTTGGTTTTTGAGGTGAACTAAACAAGGCCTAAACTTTACTCGGATGTTTAGATAACAATTGAGAGAAGTAAATGTGAGCTAATTATAAAACTAATTACGCAAACCAAGACTAATTCATGAGATGAATCTATTAAGGCCTTGTTTAGATACACCCAAAAACCCAAAACTTTACAAGATTCCCCATCACATCGAATCTTGCGGCAAATGCATGGAATATTAAATGTAGATAAAAAAGATAACTAATTGCACAGTTTACTTGTAAATCACGAGACAAATCTTTTAAGCCTAGTTGCTCCATGATTGGATAATGTTTGTCAAATAAAAACGAAAATGCTACAGTATCAAAATCCAAAAAGTTTTTGGATCTAAACAAGGCCTAAGTCTAATTAAGTCATGATTAGCACATGTTTGTTGTAGCATCATATGGGCTAATCACGAATTATTTGTACTTAATAGACTCGTCTTGTGAATTAGTTTTCATTTATGTAATTAGTCTATTTTTAATTTAATACACCTAGTTAGTGTCTAAATATCCGTTATGACATGGACTAAAGTTTAGCCATAGGAATCCAAACACCGTAATCACCAACGCGTGGAGTGGTGTCAATGTCAATAATGCACCGCCTTCTATATACCTCCTCGTTCCAAATTCTAAGGGCTCCTTTCGAAGGTAGGATTTAAAAAATATAGGAATAGAAAAAATATATAAATAATATAGGGCTGCATGTGCAAAACAAAGGATGTAAAACATAGAAGTGATGATTCATTTTGCAGAAATATCAAGATTGAATAAAAATAACACCAAATGCATGTGTTTGCTCTCTTTGGGTTTGGGTAGAACAAGCCATAATTGACCATTGGTTACTAGCATCAGCATTCAACTCCTCATATTTGGTGCATATGAATTTTTCCAAGAGGTATGAGTGGATGTTACAAATCCTATGGAATCTACACATAGCATAGGAAATCCTATGGAATAGTAGTGCTTCCAAACCATAGGATAGGAAACTTTCCTTCACTAAACAGTACACCCCAATATTTTTCCTTCAAAAATCATGTAATCCAAAGGATCCCTAAGTCATATAACTTTCTCAAGAGTCGTCAAAGCATTTCAAGTCTGATCAAATTTATATAATAAAATAATAACATTTATAGTATTATTAGATTTTTTATTAGTTATATTTTTATAATACAAAATGTCATAAATCCTTGTAATTATCTCTATAATTTTGAACAAACTTGAGATGATTTGACTCTCTAAGATAGTTGGAATGACTTTATGATTTGGGATGGATGGGGTACATCTCTACTAGTCTGGCTTCTTTTAGGATTAAATGGCCTCATTTGCTCGTGCTCTCTTTGACACCACTCGTGGATATATCTACCATAGACCATGTTTCACATTGCTTTGTTCTAGAAGGAAGCGTCTTAACCCTGAAACAAAGAAGCGTTTTTTCGAACCTAGGCATAAATTTAAATGCAACAATTTCAAAAAAAAAAAAAACTCGCTCGTATATTTAGCAGCTTCCAAAAATAGATTTACTTCTAGGAAAATAAAAATATATCCAAAAATATAGAAAAAACACAAATCATTATAATTGATGTCTTATTGTATTTTGAAAACTTTCTAAAAAAACAACACACAACCATTACAAAGTGCATAGCATAAATGCATTTTACATTAATATATGTCATATTCATGTCGATTGCATCTCATGTTTTTGTCATAGCCCATTTATATACCAATCATCATGTTTCCAGAATTTTCTAGTTTTTGATATTTCCCCATTTTTATAGAGTTAAATTAAAAATTTCTAGAGATATTTTGACAATGTATAAATATTTTATTTGGATTTTTTTACATCCAATATATATCTAGGATTTTCTTAGATGTTTTTAGAATTTTTAAGACAATGTTTATGGTTTAAAAAATAATCAAGTATTTACTGGATTTTTATTAATAATGGATGAAACCACATTCAAAACCACTTCAATCCATGGCAAGAGGTAATTTGAATGGTATTGGGAGTTTAGAGGATATGAAATGCCTATAAAAATTTTAAAGTTCTAGAAAGAAAATCCAACTATGACGATAGCTTAAGAGTTTTTTTGAGCCAACGATAGGTTAAGAGTTTTTTAGCAGAAATAGCTTAGGCCTTGTTCAGTTCCCAAATTTTGTGTTTTTGAGTAGTGTAGCACTTTCGTTTTTATTTGACAAATATTATTCAATTATGGACTAATTAAACTCAAAAGATTAATCTCACAATTTACAGGCAAACTGTGTAATTAATTTTTATTTTCATCTATATTTAATACTCCACGCATATGTCTTAAGATTTGATGTGACGAGAAATCTTGATTTTTTTTTTTAAAAGTAAACAAGGCCTTAAATAGTTTTTCCTTACGTGATCGCAATTGAAGCCCATGAACAGTGACGAAGCCACAAACATAGCCCACATATATCCTGAAGAGGCCCAATGGCCATAACGTCCGTACCCGCATCTGGCGGTCTCAAGATTAACACGCGTCATCCATCGGGAGCTCGTTCTAGGGTTTTGCTTCGACACCGCTCCCCGCTCGTATATAAACACCCGGCGCCGCCGTCCCTTCCCTCTCGCTCCGTCGCTCGCCTCGGGCCAAACCCTAGCAGGTATGCTTCCAGTGCCATGGCAGCCTCCTCTCTTGCTGACGGCTCGATTCGCGAAGTCGCATGTTTCGGTGCCCTATCTGTTGTCCGTTTCACCGTATCTGACCCCTCTCTGTTTTTTTGTTGTTCCTTCTACAGGGAGTCGAGTGAACGGTTGCAGCCATGAGGTACTACTGATTTCCCCTTCTCGTTGCATCTGCTGTGTCGTGCATCGGTTCGTACGGTAGAAATGCCGATTTCGTGTAGGATTTGAGTGATATGTAGTTGTCTCGTCGATTGCCATGGTAGGATTTGGTCCTACAGGGGATCTTCAATCTTGCCTTTAGGAGATCAATGCCTTAGGTATTTGAGTTGTGTTTCATTTGATTATCATAAGCTATATTAAGGATGATAAGAAATCTAGGAGCCCCCTTGTATCATGCTTTGATTAGTTTATTATGCTTGATGTAGCCGTGGTCTTTCCAATCTAGACCTGCTAACGGGGCGGCATTAACCCTTTTTTTGGTATGGGTTCTAATATGTGCTGTGGGTAAATGAGTGGAAACTTGTTTTACTATGTCGTGGATCGGGACGGGTTGGGTTTACAAGAAACGCGAGTTGGGGCGGGTCAGTAAGTGGGTTTTGTCAGCCCCTACTGTGTCTGTGGGGAGCCAGGGGTGGGGCCGTGTTGCTGCTCAAGTGGGCGGCGGCGAGGCTGAGCTGTGGCATTACTGGTGTGGCACCAGCCCCCCACGGAGCCTAGTGTGGGCAGTCCTCTGCTGGAGGGCCACTACACTGTAGAGGAGGGCGGTAGGAGGAGCACGCCTCTGTGCAGGAGAGGATGTTCTTGTCAGTCGTCTCCTCCCATACGCTGCCGCTGGCAGCTTGCATGGAAGGCGAGGAGTACTGCCATCAAGCCCTCATCCTGTGCCCTTTCATCAGCGATTTGTCTAACCTATCTCTGCAGCGGTTCTTTTTTTTCTGCTGCATTGCTCTTTTTTTCCTGGAATAGTGATTGATTTGGAAATGAGGTGTGACTGTGATATGGATGTGATCACATGGTTTCCACCACAGCTCTCGAGCTCTTTTCTACAACAAGATAAATGCAGGATTTAATGCTGGCTGGCCGTTGCTAATGGCCATCCAGTTTGGCTTTTCTGTGACAGTTTCTCTTGTTTTCTGAAGAAACAAATTTTTTCAATAAACTGTGTGAAAGTAAAAATTTGTATCCTACCATCTAAAATCGCTGCTGTGTGTTATCAGAGGATGGATTTTGGATGCCTTGCTTGGAAATTTATATTTTTGTTCATCTGGATTAGTTTTCTCCATGATTTAGAACAGCCTGGGGATGGATCTTTCAGCAACCAGAGAGCATCAGTTAGCATGCTCCATGGGTTAAATGGCGGGTGGGTGTTGCGGAGCAGGTTGGGGTGGGTGCTTGATTTAGATTTTTGGGTAGGGTTGGACATAACAGGTTGACTCATTGGCTGTGGGTTGGGGTGGGGTTAGACCCCATTAGCAGTCCTATTCCAATCTGATTCTTTGAAAGTCGGGTCCAGCTGTTAGTTCATTCACATAATGAAAATGGATTTGAGATAGATTCAGGTTGTTGTCTAGACCAGTTGACTCATAGGCTATGGGTTGGGTTGAGGTTAGACCCCGTTAGCAGGCCTAAGTCCAATCTGATTCTTTGGGTGTTGGCTCCAGTTAGTTCGTTCACAATTTACATAATGAAAATGGATGTGAGATAGATTCAGGTTGTTGTCTCAACACATGATATAGATTCACTTAGTTTGCTTATTATGATTGATTATTCTGCAGTTTTTGCCTTCTACAATTCTCCCTAGTATTGTTCCCAACCAGATAGATTATCTTTGTCTAATAAATTCTGTGCACTGATATTAATGCAGTAAGTTGCAGTCCGAGGTTCTCAAGGATGCCATCTCTCAGATTGTTGGGGATGCCAAGGAGAAGAATAGGAAGTTCACCGAGACTGTTGAGCTTCAGATTGGTCTGAAGAATTATGATCCACAGAAGGACAAGCGTTTCAGTGGCTCTGTTAAGTTGCCCCACATCCCTCGTCCAAAGATGAAGGTGTGCATGCTTGGTGATGCCCAGCACGTTGAGGAGGTAAGCAGGCAGTTGCTGGTGTGCTTGAAAATCTACTTATTTATATATTGAACATGCTTACAGTAGTACACTAGTAGTTTGTTGAACAGAAAAAACGCCAATGTTTTGAATTACTCAATTTCGCCTGGCATGTATGACTCAGTCCAATCTTGCGCTTGATTTCATTTGCATTAAAATCTGTATGTACAAATCCTGCTCAACTGTACGGAAGTTTGAGTGAGTGCTCAGATAGTATAATTGCCCTTGGATCAACTCTTCCTGACATAAACCATTTTACTTCATTTCCAGGCTGAGAAGATGGGACTTGACTACATGGATGTTGAGTCCCTCAAGAAAATGAACAAGAACAAGAAGCTTGTTAAGAAGCTTGCCAAGAAGTACCATGCGTTTTTGGCATCAGAGGCCATCATCAAGCAGATTCCCCGTCTCCTTGGTCCTGGTCTTAACAAGGCAGGCAAGTAGTCCATTTCTGACATAATTGTTATTTGCATTCTAAGCTTGTAACATGCAGTGCTGTTTCATATTTCTGTGCGTAGTTTTGCATGATTTTTCTGTTTTCATTCGTTTATGGTATGCATTAGCGTTCCTCCTATATGTTAGTCTTACCTGCAAAGATTGATAATGACTTAATTACTTAGTACTTGTTGAAAGCCAATGTCCTGTCATTGTGTTAATATTAAAATGTTTTATTACTGTTTCTTTTTGACATTCTCAAAGCAATGTGTTAATATTAAAATGTTTTATTAGTGTTGCTATTTGACATTTTCAAACTCTGGGAGCTATGCATCTGAGAGCTTTTGCTAGATATGGTCTGCATTTCCTGCCCTTCTGATTGAATCATGTTGATATCACTACTGCAGGCAAGTTCCCTACGCTTGTTACTCACCAGGAGTCCCTGGAATCCAAGGTGAATGAGACGAAGGCTACTGTCAAGTTTCAGCTGAAGAAGGTCCTCTGCATGGGTGTCGCCGTCGGTAACTTGTCCATGGAGGAGAAGCAGATCCAGCAGAACATCCAAATGAGTGTGAACTTCCTTGTGTCCCTCCTGAAGAAGAACTGGCAGAATGTGAGTGATGCTCTAGTCACTGTTGCATCTTTACCTTAATAATTGTACCTGTTTTGTTTTACATCTAACGAACATTTTTTAGAATATAATCTGAAGGACTTGGTTATAACATGTTGTGATATATGCTTATGCAGGTGAGATGCCTTTACGTCAAGAGCACCATGGGGAAACCATACAGGGTGTTCTAAGCCTGCTCGATCTTTGTGAAGTCTGCTGTTTATGAATTATGATGCTAGGATTTTGAACCGAGGTTGTCTTGAACTAAAACTCTTGTTAGAGTATGTTTGGTTGGCAGGATATTGGAGTGGTACTAAAGCCTTTGTATTCTCTCTCTATATATATTGCTTGAGGCTCAATATAACATGCGTCTTATAACTCATTTCTTTTCTAATTTCATGGTAGCATGAGTTTCCACCATGGCTGCTCCGCCCTCGGGGAGATTGATCACCATTTCTAATAATTAATGCATTCATAAATATCCATGCATACATAAGTTTTTGAAGTTTGATATTATAGCACTTTCGCTTGTATTTGACAATTATTGATTAACTATAAACTAATTAGGCTTACAAGATTCGTCTCACAAGTTATAGTTAGTTATTTTTTATCTATATTTATTGATTCGATGTGATGGTAAATTTTATAAATTTTTTGAACCTTGGGTGCATCTAAATAATAAGACCTTAGTAGCGATAGTTAAATGTCCTTGGCTGCATAACGTTGTGTTCATGCATTGTAAAAAGAAAATTAAAGATATGTTTTTTTCCAAACATTTTTAAAGAGCTGATAGCCATGGCAGAAAGTATTTTTAGCTGATTTTTTAAGAATTTTTTTTTAAAAGAAAAACACTGCTGAATCAATCGCTGACATATTCGGTTTATAAACCTAAATGAACAAGGCGCATGCTCTTGACTTTTTAGGGTGCGTTTGTTTCGCTGGCCCACTCGGGCCACCGTGCCGGTTGCAACTGCAACCTGCCTTCTTTGACTAGACGCAGTTAGAGCAACTCCAGCAGAGTCCCTATTTAAGCTTTAATAGCTAAATATGGATGCTCAGGTCAAAAATCATACTCCAGCAGGATCTCTACTCAAGACTTCATATTTAGTTGGGACCCCAAATCCTCCCTGCAGCTCCAATATATTTAGTTGGGACCCCAAATCCTCTCTGCAGCCCCAATTCCTGTTGGCCCAACAAACCGGCCCCCATCTGCTCGTTCAGCCCCGCGTCGTACGGTCTTCTCTGCTCGGGCGCGTCTCCCTCCCATCCGATGAGCGCGGCTATCCGCCTCACGTCTGGCGCGGCGGCCCACCTTCCTCGGCTGGTGAGCTCTCTTCCCCACGACATCACCGGCGACCCTGCCGCTCTCCGCCGCGTGGGCTCCCTGTGCGCCACTCCCTCCTCGGCGCGAGCTCTTCTCCCTCGGTGTAGGCGCCCCCCGACGTGTGAGCTCGTGCTCCACGGCACGGGCGCACTGTCCCTCGCCCGCAATCGCGCTGCCCCACTGCTGGAGCCCTGCTCCGCCGCGCGGGCGCGACGCCCCTTGCCGTGTGGTTGCGCTGCCCCCTGCCGTGCGAGACCCTACTCCGCCGTGCGGACGCGACGCCCCTCAAGCTCGAGCACAAGCTCCAGTCGAATCCATCTCCGGCGAGCTCCATGTACAAAGGAAGAAGAGACAATGACAAACAGGTCCCATTTGTCATTGTCTGGCGAAATAGGTTTGAGGGCCTCAATTTGGGGGGCGTTGTTGGAGTAGAATCAAAAATATGAGCCAATAAAAATAGGAGGCAGCACCCAAATCAAAAGTAGAGGCCCTGATTTAGGTGCCACTGCTGGAGTTGCTCTTAGGAGGCCGGCTCGCACGGGTGATTAAAGCATCTAAGATGCTGCATCATAGAATCCTCTCTCGCTTCACACGGGCCAAGCTCGGCGCGAGCACAAGACGTGCTGCCTTCACCTCCCTCAGCGTTACCTCCTCGACCTCATCTTCTCTCCTCAACTACGCCACAAACAACCACTGTCTCAACAGAGGAGAGGCAAGCCGGCGAGGAGCGGGCTCTCCGCTTGAGGCCATCAGTTTACATATTAGATGCTCCGGATTGGAGTTTAACCGGTCAGCTTTATTCTTTTTCATCATATCTATATCTATTCTAGATCCCTCCTATTTTGTATCAGCCTAGAGCTATTCCTATTTTATATGATACTAGCAAAACATGCCCGTGCG